>NC_088212.1:32166927-32473223 GCF_036934945.1 Oncorhynchus masou masou
GCATAATACTTGAATTCAGGAAACATCAGGAGAGGTGAGTAGAGTGAGTAGAATCTCACCTGTCTGAGGGTAGCCAACTCCTCCTCCATCTGTAGCCAGTCTGACCTCACCTCCTCCAGACGACCCCCAGGCCTCTGCTGAGTGGAGTCAGGGGTTTGAGAGACGAAGTATCAGGAGGCCTGTTTTTACACATCTCAGCTGGAGAATAACTGCTCACATGGAGTGAACAAGTGTTAACAAGCATATCAATCAACAGATGGCTTTCCCCAAAACCAAGAGTCAATGGACATAAAGCCTCACTGTCTACCACAGGAGTAATCGTTGGTTATTGTGCCAGCTCTCACCGTACACACATGTCCCCCTGTGTCCTTGTCAGGCCTACGTCTCCTCCTCCAGCGGACACAGCCCTCGTCTGTATCCTCATCATCATCATCCACAGAGAGCCCACACCTGATGACAGATAGTGAAGGATATGAAACAAAGAACGGCTAGTCAGATTGTATTGCAGATTGTATTGCAGAATTTTGTTGATTCAGTGAAGGCTACCTGTGAGTGTCTCTTCTGCTTTTGTGTGCTTTACGAAGAGGTAGACTGTCACTGGTCACATTTCCATTGCTAGCTATCAGTGCTTCACAAGCACAGGACAAACAAACAAAGAAATATACTTTCACATTGGGTTATAGTGTAATTAGTGGCATAATATCATTCAATAATCACGCCTAGTCCTGAACGTTTTACCTGGAGTAAACTTGAGATTCCTTGGCTCCAGAGTGGGTGTGTCATAGTCACTCTGGTCAGTGTCGAGACCATCCACGCGGCTGACAGACCGAATGGCTGACAGGTATCCTATGGTGACGTAAGACAGATCTTAATAATGTGAACGACTTCATTTTCCTTCTGAATGGTGGTCATAGCCCCTAGCTCCTGCCTTTCACCTGGCCTGCTGTGGACGTGTTGCCAGACCTTCTCTGTGCGTACTGAGTCCAGGTCACTGTCTATGGTCACTGTGTCAAAATTCCACACAGGCACTCCTGGGGGAGACACGAAAAGGCTGCAGTTACTGTTAGAGACAGCTGACTTTTTTTGCTTCAAATATCCTTAACATGAAGCCATTTTAATTCATAGGGTAGAGTGTATGAGCTAAAAGAGTAGATGTTCTGTGTGGTAGAGTACCTGCCAGGTGTCTGGTGGTGGTTCTAGCAGCATGGTTCCTGTTCTCCTTGGTTCCCTCAGGGTCCAGACTGGAACAGGCCTCAATGAGAACCCCTGTACGAACATTGCTAGTGCTGGGAGGACCAGGCACTGACACAGGAACCAGTGGAAACAGACAGAAGCATCAGTATTATAATGCAGGAACATAATAAGTGAGAGGCCTTATAGTATAAGACTAACTTCTATGAGTACTGTCCCCTTTCCCCTCTGATGACTACCGCCAAACTCTGACACTAGACCCACCGCAGGAGGATGTCAGCCCTCTCACCTGTGGCAGGCTGGGGTAACCCAAAGGACTGTGAACATGTCTCTACTGACAGCTGTCTATCATCCCCTGGTGGAGTCACTAGAGAGTGAAGACAGCATTCACTCCTGCTAAGACCACTAAGCCTCTGTGGTGCTCTTGTGTGGCTCTCACTGGCCCCTAGGTTTCCACTCCAGTTAGTTCTCCTCTCTCCATGCCTGTGATGAGTCTGGCTCTCCTTGCCTTGCTTGTCCATGTGATGGGGAAGCTCTGTATAACCCATGCCTCTATCCACAACCTCTCCCCCAGTAGCAGTGAGACCACCTGCTTGTTTTGATGCTGTCCTTTCAGCCTCTTCCTCTCCAAAGGACTGTCCCAGGTTGCTACTCCAGTCTCTGGCCAGTCTCTGTTTGGTCCTGTCTGGCAGCCTCACCACCATCTCCTCCCTGAAGCGCATGGCAAAGTCCTCTGTGCAGACACTTTCTGGAGGGGAGCACAGCTCTCCTGCTAACCCTCCTCCTCCACAGGCATAAGTCCCCAACAGCCTCTCCAGCCTCCAGTGACACTGCTCCTTCCGGGACTCTACACCCTCCTCTTCTTCTGTCATCACTTCAACTATCCTCTGCTCCTCTTCCTCCTGATTAGCAGGGTCCACCCGTTCTCCTGAGCTCTTCTCTGGGGAGAGAGCAGAGGGGAGATGGGTGAGAGACATCCAGGCTAAACCAAGGCCCAGGTCAGTGAAGGGGAGAGAGGCTGGGTCATGTGATGTGGGTAAGGTGAGGGTCAGGGTAGAAGACTCTCTGTAAAGGACAGTGAGTTCTAATATCCAGTAGTCCTTTTTCTGAAGGTTCTCTCCTTAATGGTAATGCTATTGGTTGCTCAGTTCTGGCAAATGATTCTTGATCATTCCAGAATCCTCATACTCTAAAAGGGATCAAGTTACAATGGCTGTAAAGACTGGATTGGGACAAGTTGAAGAGGACACTGCATGTAACATTCTCACCTGAAGATAGGTCCCTGGTCTCAGAGCGTACCACGTCAAGACAAGAGATGGGGGTGTCGTTAGTGGGGATGGTACTTCCCAGTCCTGTATCCCTGCTCACAGACTGGCTACTGCTAAGATGAGCTATAATAAACAGAGCATGAGAGCAATAGAGATATTAAAATACTAGAGAGTTACTATTAGACAAAAAGTATCACTCAAGATGTGATGTAGTAAATTAAACTAAATACAACAACATACCTGTATTGAGGCAATCATGTTTTCTGGAGATACCTTCAATCCCATTGCTATGGCTCTGCACCTGTGAACATGGAGCTACTCATAATGGTACAACTTTTAATGGTCCAATGCAGATGTTTTTATCTCAATATCAAATAATTTATGGGTAACTATTCAGTACCCTACTAAAAGTTTTACAAAAATGTCTTCTTAGCAGAGCAATTTCTCAAGCAAGAATTTTGCTAGGACTGTCTAGGAGTGGTCTGAGTGGGGAGGGGAAAACTGAAAACTAGCTGTTGGGCTAAGAGGTTTGGAACTCTCTTCCTCATTGTGTCTATTTTAATTTATCCAAAACTGGCTGAAATTTCAGGCAGTCTTTTCAAACAGCTTTTCAAAGGCATTGTCATAATTCTTCACAATTTCACAGTACTATTCCAACCTCATAGTGTGGAAACACAGGAAAATCACATTTTTGACTGCACTCTGCCTTTAAGACAAACTAAACAAAAATACAAGTACGAGTCTGGAACCCTGTGAAACTCTAAGGATGGCTGCAGCACACTGACCTGCAGGCGGCTCAGCTGGGCATCGATGGCATCTAGGAGGAGGTCACAGTGATCCTGTGGCAGAGGGACATTGCTGTCTTCATCCAGGTCTGAGTGAGCAGAGGGTATATAGGGAACAGGAAATGGTTTAGTCCAGAGAGAAGAGAAGGAATGAGAATGAGTAGGAACAAAGACAGGTAGAGGAATTCAGTCTGAAGTCTCTATAGTCCCAGATAGGACATTATCTGACCAGTGTAAAGAAGCTCATCTGTGTCTTCTGCAGTGTCTCTTTCTGCCCCTTCAAAACTGCCATCGGCCATTTCCTGTAAGACACACTCGGAAATACAGACACAACATTCTCGAATACCTAATAGCAAAGTGATGTCGGTGGTGGTGAGTGGGGGTTGTCCTTGGTCATGGGTTGCTCTGGAAACCCAGAGCCTTAGACTGGGGGCCTTGGGCTGCTGAGCTTCCTTTCACAAAGAAGCCAATACATTCTGGTGGCACTATGGCCAGCTCACATGCAAACCTACACTTTGTAGTTTACAGTGATTGTGGAATTCCTTCCACTAACGGAGTAGGAAAGCTGTCCTGTAGGCTTACAATTTGGAAACAGCATTACAAATTCCAATGTTTCAAGAATGTTTAAAAAAACACATCTGATAAAGCATCCAGCTCTGAGTTGATTTGATGGTGGTTCCATTAGAATTCATGCACTCTAATGAAAAGTCCATGCATATGTGCATTTGGTTGAACAGTGTGCATAGTGCGCAAATAAGACTATAATGTGACATATACATTTCTCGATAGCTTTACATTCCACATTTACACTACACAGCCAGATAGCCCATATTTTTAAAACATAAGCAGCGTAAATTGTTCCTTCTCATTGTTTAAATTTAACCATAAATTCAACACTTACTTTCTGAATGGTATGAAACTAAGTTCGTAGACTCCTTTCCAGCTTGACTTGATTGACAGGAGCATTGCTTGGGTTTCCAAGCAACCTTCAAACAGTGCCCCCCCTTTCCCCCCCCCCCCCCCCCCTGTCTAAGCCAAGCCGTTCAAACCGTTTAATAACTGTTCAAACTGAGCGACCAGGCGAGCGCACATTACAGCAAGCTTCCCTCTCTGGTGATAACAGCGGGAGTCAGAGCGCCACTGCTCTGCAAAGGCTTCATTGGAGTGTTTTGAACTACATTCTTTCATTCCTCGGCTATCAGAACTGTAATTTGAACAGCTAGCTGCACGTACGTTTATTACGGCTAAGTAACCTAAGGGCTCAATTCAATCTTTAATGCGGAAGTTTACAGATTCCGCGATAAATATCCGATTGAGCCGATATGTGCAGTGTTGACCATGGATGCGGTCTCCGCTAAAGCGTTATCACCTTAAAATTTCAATCACTCTGTAATGCTAAACTACATAAAGCTAACATTGAACAGACGCACATCCAGTTAACAGAAACACTTTTATTATCTCATGTTTGTCATTGTGTCTTTCTTTTGAAGACAATGTTACATGTGTATAAATTAAGGGAGAAAAAAAACACAATTATAAAAACACCAACCCAGGTTGCAGTTACACCTGAACAGAGATGCATATGTGTGAGATAGTGTGTGTGGAATATGAGCGTGTGTGAGTGAGGTTGAAGTGAGTATGGTAAGGCCAGACCCCGCTCAACTCCGTCCTTCCACCCACTCCTTCAGTACCAGGTCCTAGGTAGTGATACAGGTCACACAGGCTCTTACTGTATTAGAACGAGTCCAAACAGCACAGAGTCCACTGTGCAGCAGGGTTTAATTCAGACCAGGTATGACCAGGTCTTCATTACTATAGTCCTGCCTCAGAGCAGCACAAAACAAAAGACATGTATATATGTGATACACACACTTCTTATAGTGCATATACGAATACAGTATGTAAATGAAAGACAATGGCACCCATTTTGAGAAAAAAGAACAAGAAAAACAAAGCATAGATATTAAAGCTAAATCAAACCATATTGGATTAAGTGTTGTTGGGTAAATCAAACCATACTGGATTAAGTGTTGTTGGGTAAATCAAACCATACTGGATTAAGTGTTGTTTTGTAAATCAAACCATACTGGATTAAGTGTTGTTGGGTAAATCAAACCATACTGGATTAAGTGTTGTTGGGTAAATCAAACCATACTGGATTAAGTATTGTTGGGTAAATCAAACCATACTGGATTAAGTGTTGTTGGTTAAATCAAACAATACTGGATTAAGTGTTGTTGGGTAAATCAAACCATACTGGATTAAGTGTTGTTGGGTAAATCAAACCATACTGGATTAAGTGTTGTTGGGTAAATCAAACCATACTGGATTAAGTGTTGTTGGGTAAATCAAACCATACTGGATTAAGTGTTGTTGGGTAAATCAAACCATACTGGATTAAGTGTTGTTGGGGAAATCAAACCATACTGGATTAAGTGTTGTTGGTTAAATCAAACAATACTGGATTAAGTGTTGTTGGGTAAATCAAACCATACTGGATTAAGTGTTGTTGGGTAAATCAAACCATACTGGATTTTGGCTCCTGAGTGGCGCAGTGGTTTAAGGCACTGCATCTCAGTGCAAGAGGCGTCACTACAGACACCCTGGTTTGATTCCAGGCTGTGATTGGGAGTCCCATAGGGCGGTGCACAGTTGGCCCAGTGTCGTCTGGGTTTGGCCAGTGTAGGCCGTCATGGTAAATAAGAATTTGTTCTTAACTGTCTTGCCTAGTTAAATAAAGGTTCAAATTAGAAAATAAAAATATTGAAAAAGTGTGGGTAAAATGAAAAAGATGATGTCATTAGGAAGGCAGGTAAAGAGTCTTTTAAGGCTACAGTACACTGCACAGATGCTTTGGTTGTTCAGTTTTTCCTTTCTGCACAGAGCAGAGATGAACATCTTCTTTACCCCAACAAGTGTCATGAATGAATAAATCATCTAAACATCACCACTATTGCTACTAATCAGTCTCTTACACAGGCCCTGGCTGGGGCGCCTAGCAACCCACACACACCCATCTTTGAGGTCACGTCATTTGGATATTCAAAATAAATGATTCAAATGTATGATGTGTTTATCATCATTCAAAATATAATATATGTATATTCATATATAAAACTCATTCTATTTCAAACCCAATATAGTCAACTAAATCTAGAAGGAGTTGATGATTGAGAAAAAAGTTATACTTGCCCTGCACATCATACTCTTTCTTCCCCACATTTCAATACTGTTTCTCGCCCAGTAATACTGTACATGACGTTGTAGTATTGTCTATACAATGACACATTTACAATATATAAAACCCCTTACTGTGATTGGGTCCAGAATAGTGAGAATTCATTCCAATGTGGGGAACCATGTCATCCTGCTGTACCCACTTGATTTCTTCCACTAATAATGGACTGTTCTTGCCAATGTGGTCAGTACTTATAGATGTGTGAGTGTGTTATGTGTTATGGTTATGTGACTAATGTATACATGCCTGTGTGTCTGCTGAAAGGTTATGGGTACAAAGTAGATAAACTGGAACCAAACATAAAAAGTGCAGAAAATGGAGGCTGTTGTTCACGGGGTTAAAGAGAGTAAGTGCCTGGTCAGAATGTGCTTGTAACAACCTAATTCTCTGCCCCGTTGAGACTTTATATTATAGGCTTCCGGTGGAGGAGGATTACTCTGAGTTCAAAAGAAAAGCAGTTGGGAGCATGAAAGTGATTGGGGGATAATTATTATCTCACAGTTTAAACTTTCACATTTTCCTGGTTCACATTACATTCAGCAGTTGCTTGATGAGTATTTTCTAGTTTTTATGCACCCCCAGCAACCCCTCTAGCCCTCCAGACAGATATGTTGGGCTGAGGATGGTATTCTGTGTGTCTTCCACTTCCTTCCAGAGCACATACCAGATCTCTGTAACAACTGACCTCAGAAACCGTATGGGGCACATCAGGGGCACTGTCAGATGTGGTTGCTTGTTTGTGAACTGCAAATCTAAACCAAGTAAACAATATGCCAATATCAACAACTTTGTATAAAAATAATTTTCAGTGTGAGAGTAAGTCTCTATTAATACAAAAGATTAAATCTGCAACCAAACCGTGGGCGGTAGTTAGAATCAACTTCTAACTGGCTGGATCAATTTAAATTAAAAAAGGACAGTAACAGTACATCTTCATTAAAACTTCAGATTTCAACTATAAACTTGACTTATTGTTCTGATTATTATTAGAACTGTTTTATAATCATATTATTATCTTGTTATCACAAAATATTCACACAAAAGGCCAGACAGTAGGTACAATACTTCCAGCCCAAATACTACATTCCTAACAGTAATTACAAAATATACTAACACTTTGTCAAGAATCCTGTCACCTAAGATATGTAGTGCACAAATCAGTTCTTAAAGGCAAAAGACTGACAGTGCCTTCACCAGCTGATCCCAGATCAGCCTGTCCACAGCTCTTCAACACTTGGAGTTAGGACTAGGTTTATGCTCAGGTGAACCTGGGTCAGTGCCTGGGAGCCAGTGTCTCCACTAGCAGCTGAACAGTGGTATGCTATGGGAGGCCTGAGGAGCATGCTGTCTGTCTGTGGTAAGATGCCAATATGCTGTCAGTAGCCACCATGGGCCTCCTTCAGTGCTATAGCCAGTTCTGTAGGAATACAATTACAGGTCCAGAGCAGGCTCTGATCTGTCATATAGGCTGTAGACCTATACACTGGGGTGTAGAATTTACACTCTGCCTAGATATTCATGTGTGAGATGATGGATCTGTTTTTGGGACAAGTAATTGGTGTGCAGGTTCTAGCTACAATGCCATTTATATCCTTTAAATGTCTCACTGCACAATAGAAGTGTATGTGTTTCTATGGTTAAGCACCAAAGGACTGGGTGAGTGTACAGTGCCCAGGCTGGAGTCTCCTCAACATCAACACAGATACGCATTAAGCTGTGGAAACCCACAAAGAAAAGTGCTTATTTACCTCAATAGACAAAGCTTCAATTACCAGTGGAGTGGAAGTGGGACTGTGTTTGGGAGGTATCACAATATACCCAGTTTGTGTTTGGAAAAGTACTCTGGTTGTCAAACCACGTTGGTTACGGTCTGAGCTCTATATGGTTATACGCAGGTCTAAACCTGGTTCCTCCTGCAATGGAGAAAAGAACAGAGGGAACTTAAGTTCTTTACCAGGCAGACGGAGATAGATGACAAACTAATTCAAGCGTTGGAGTCTGTGCCTACCTGCACTTTCCGATACCAGTTACAAATTAAAATAAATGTCCATCCTTTTAAAGTATACCGTCTTTCTATAAACTTCTGTGGCCTTCTTTTTGTTTGTCGGTCTGTCTGTTAGAGAGGATAGACTTCATCCCATCCCAGTCTACAGTGGAGGAGAGGAGAACTGATGGGTTGCTATTCAATCATTAAAACCCAGAAAAAAACGATGTGCTGAGCAGAGGATTAGTGCATTGTGGGTACCGTGTGCGGAGCACCTGATTATTTTGGACATCTCTATTGGGTCCATTTTCTATGGTATTCAATCTCTCCTCTCTTTCACACCCCCATACAGCTCAGTGCTATGTTGTCAGGGAGGACCTATAGAAGGCCCCTTCTCTCCTCTGTGAAACAGATGAAGTGTGTGTGTCCGTGGGGAGGTAAACTGTATTGTGAGTGTGTGAGACGTACACAGTTGCACACAGAGGTCAACACCCAGACCCAGCGGTAGAGCAGTCTCCTGGGCCTGGGTGAGTCCAGTGAGGGGGGTAGGATGTGTCTGGTCGAGGCTTAGAAGATTTCAGTGCACATATTCCAGTCCTGACTGTCCTTAGCCTCCCAGTATCCCCCCTTGTACACAAAGTTTGTCTCTCCAGTGATGGCGTTCGTTCTCTTGTGGAACCACTGTGGCTGGAAGCCCTCGTACTCCCGACCTGGGGGAAGAGACACAAGCGTCACTTATACAGTGGGCTACTGTCAGGTCACTCCCACACATTACACACACCTCTATGTCTGTTTCTCTGGCTCAGAAACAGTACAGCCGTATGAGGGCCAAGTCAAGTCTGAATGAAAGAGGTGCATGGCAGCAGGAAAAAGATTGAGCAGCTTTTTCCTGGGTCATAGTCTGGAAGAGTGGGTACTAGGGAGTCAGTCAGCATGCAGACCTCATAAAGGATCCCTTCCAGTTACAGGTTGTCTTTATTGCAGTGCTGCTGCACAGACCTAGATGATCCAGACACGTTAAACATCTGGAGAAGTGTTTAAGGTCTCTGGGCCACATTAATATAATATAGTAAAGACAACCTAAAGACAACCTGGAACACTGCCATTGGCAGGCCACAGAGGGGAGGGTCAACACAAAAAAAAGATGGGGGTGTGGGGGAGAGGGTGATGCACAATGGGGGGGGACACACAAGGCAACCCCCACTCACCAGAGTCCTCATAATCACACTCTGACCACCAACAGAGGGAGGAAAAGAGAGATGCGTCATGGGTACATCAAAATACAGCCAAGCCTAGGTCCCACAGCTACACAGAGCACTGGACATTAACAATGTGACCAGGATGACAAGTGTCTGCTCTGCTGTTTCCTCTCTGTACACCCCCCAGTAGCCTCCATTATCTCTTCACTTTCAATTCTCATCTGTCTCACTCCAGGTAATACTGCTTTTGTCATAGCATTTACATCAAGGTCAGGGGACGGGAGGAATGATTCAAAGTTATTGGACTTGTTAAAGGCATTTCCCTTTCTACCCTGCTCCTTTCTCTCTATCAGTTGTTCTCTCTGTCAACTCTCCACTGCCTCTTTATCTCTCTCCACCCTGCCCTCCCTCTCTCCACCCTGCCCTCCCTCCCTCTCTCTCTCCACCCTGCCCTTCCTCCCTCTCTCTCTCCACCCTGCCCTCCCTCCCTCTCTCCACCCTGCCCTCCCTCTCTCTCTCCACCCTGCCCTCCCTCTCTCTCTCCACCCTGCCCTCCCTCTCTCTCTCCACCCTGCCCTCCCTCTCTCTCTCCACCCTGCCCTCCCTCCCTCTCTCCACCCTGCCCTCCCTCCCTCTCTCCACCCTGCCCTCCCTCCCTCTCTCACTGTCTTACCGTCATCAAGTGCATCTGTGGCCTCTGCCTCTCTCCTCCTCCTCACAGCTCTCTGTTTCTCCTCTAGTCTCTGTTTCTCAGAGTTGGCCTCGTCCCATCTCCCCGCCTCCATCAGCCTCTGGTCCGGTCTCAGCCGGCTGTCCGTCAGCCCCACCCCATCCTCCGGCTCATTCAACGCCAGCGCCAGCGCCGAGAAGAAGTACATGTTCTCAGCATTTTCCCTAACAGAGAGAGAGAGAGAAAAGAGAGGAGGTGGGTGGGAGATAGAGGAGAGCGGTTAGGTTGATCTGTGCTCTATTACGTAGTAATCCTTGTTGTGTTGTTGGATTAGATGGTGATCTGTGTTATCTGCTGTAGTGTTTTACTGCGTGAGGCTGGGCAGGCTGGGCAGTGCTTACGGGAGAGGGTATTTCTTCCACAGTAGTTTGGGGGACAGGGTCTGGTAGACTGTCTTCTGTTTGCCCTCGGAGCCACTGCCCCCTTTGCTGCTCTGGACGATCTTGGAGCTCTCGATCTTATCGTCCCACGTGCCAGACAGGATGTAGTGGGCCTGCCCTCCACCGTCTGACACCACCCCTGTCACCTGGACAACACGCACACACACACACACACACACAGAGAAAATGTATCATTCCGTTTGTAGAAATTAATACAATATCCCTCACTATAGTTAATTATTAACAACTATTTTGAAATAGTCCATTCAAAATGATATATTCACTTGCATTATCCAGCAGGGGGCAGCACACAACAGTGTGACAGCCGAGCCTATGAGCTCATCATGCCACGGTCAGGTTTCAGCCAGTGCTGATTAGAGGGTTGTGATGGTGGTGACATGTACCTTGCGTGGGACTTCCCTGGAGAAATAGCTGTAGGGGGAGAACTTGAGCTGGCATGTCTCCTTGGTCCTGTGGTTGACAATCTCAATGTCCCCTGACTGCCCCGCGAGAGAGAGAGAGAGAGAGAGAGAGAGAGAGAGAGAGAGAGAGAGAGAGAGAGAGAGAGAGAGAGAGAGAGAGAGAGAGAGAGAGAGAGAGAGAGAGAGAGAGAGAGAGAGAGAGAGAGAGAGAGAGAGAGAGAGAGAGAGAGAGAGAGAGAGAGAGAGAGAGAGAGAGAGAGAGAGAGAGAGAGAGAGAGAGAGAGAGAGAGAGAGAGAGAGAGAGAGAGAGAGAGAGAGAGAGAGAGAGAGAGAGAGAGAGAGAGAGAGAGAGAGAGAGAGAGAGAGAGAGAGAGAGTAGAATGGGATGGAAGAGAGAAGAGGCGGGTGGAATAGGAGGGAGAATCTCTGGTTAGCATCAATTAAAATCAGAAACAACAGATGAGTCATCAGAACATTCCACAGCTGTATCAGAACAGTATCTTTACATTCATCCCCCTCAGTGATGTAATGAGATTCTACTAGGAAGCTCTATATAAATGACACTATGGTGTGCTTTAGGGACTGCTGAGAGGGTGTTTGTGAGTGTGCCAAAAATCATATGCTCGCTTGAGTTTATTCCCTGACCCCTGTCCTCCTCCTCCTCCCATTCCAGTGATGGGCTGGTACATAGTACCAAGTAGTACTACAGATAGATGATGTGACAGACCAACAGACAGACAGTTACAGACTGTAATTGAGGCATCACAGAGAGAGGGGAGGGTGTTACTAGAAATGAAAGGCAGAGAAACCATCAGAGACCACAAATAGGCTTATTCGTGTGATGTTCTGTTCGTTTCTGTTGCCATTGACCTCTGTCTCCACACAACACTCACTCCACCAGCCTGGATTACATTACAAACAGCTACAGGATGAAAAAAGGAAACATTAGATGATAGATGATACACATGGAGGGCTGACATACAGGTTACAGGGATATTGACTGAATCAGACAATGAGGACACAAGAGGAGAGTAGGAGAGAGACATGGACAGGTAAGAACATGGGAGGAGGAGGGAGAAGAGCCATGATGTAGTTAGTAGACAGACCTGGTCAATCCACAGCTTGCCCACGATGATGTTGTGCACGGTGGAGGTTACCTTCCTCCAAACATAATGGTTCCCACTGGAGTGGAACTGCAGGTGAATGGCACCTGGGGAGAGAGGGGAAAGGCCAAAAAAGGAGAGAACATTGAGATATAAATCCAGAGATGGAGTGGAGGGGATGAAATGCAGTCAGAGAAAGAGTGACAACACCGTAACAAGGCAACATGCATTGTGGTTGATTTTCAGGTTCTTATTTTGAGTCATTTATAAACAAGGTCAGTCCAACCTGCAGAGACCTGGCCTGATATCACAGGGGTGGCTGAGAGAAAGAGGCAGAGACTCAGTTTGTACTTAAATCTCACTTGGATTACAATAAACAAACAAGAGGATAATCTGTATAGTTCAAATGGACAACACGGCTTCATGTTATAGGATATGTATCAATCACATCTATGGGATCTATTCATCTCTCATGTATCCGGGCCTTAGAGACCCATGGGCACAGCCAGAGTTTATGCATCTGTCACAGAGGTCGTTAGATTCATTTTCACACTGGACTCCATCTATGGTTTAGTGAGTGACTGGGAGGACAGAGGTGATGCTGAGGTTGCCTGGGTTTCAGAGGCCTGACCTACAGAGAGATCCCGGTGTTCCCACCTATAAACATATATACAGTGTCCTCTGTAATTATCGGGACAGTGAAGCATCTTTTCTTCTTTAGGCTCTATACTCCAAAAGTTGTGGATTTGAAATCATACAAGGACTATGAGGTTAGTACGGACTGGCAACTCTCATTTTTGTGTATTTCCATCCATATCGGGTGAATAATGATGAGTAAGAAAGTTACAGACGCACAAATATCATACCTCTCACCATTACAATAACAGGGGAGATTAGCGTTTTTGGGGGGGGGGGGGGGGGGGGTATGATATTTGTGCGTCTGTATATTTCTCACTCATCATTATTCACGATTCATTCAGGATTATCTGCAATCATGGTTCATCCTCATTCATGTAGAAGTGTTTTGAAATACATTATATACTTATTTACAATAAAAGTGTCTCCAAAATGACACAATACATTATTTACCATTCATTTCTATTGGGCAGAAAATAAACTGAAACATAACCAAAATAAACAGCAAATGCATCCAACAAATGTGTAGAGTCACAAGCTTGATGTAGTCATTGCATGCTATGAATATAGGACCAATACTTAACTTTTTTCTACTTTAATATACGTACACAGTACCAGTCAAAAGTTTGGACACACCTACTCATTCAAGGGTTTTTGTTTATTTTGGAATCATGTAATAACCAAAAGTGTTAAACAAATCCAAATATTTCTTCAAAGTAGCCACCCTTTGCCTTGTTGACAGCTTTTTCACACTCTTGGCATTCTCTCAACCAGCTTCACCTGGAATGCTTTTCCAATAGTCTTGAAGGAGTTCCCACATAATGCTGAGCACTTGTTGGCTGCTTTTCCTTCACTCTGCTGTCCAACTCATCCCAAACCATCTCAATTGGGTTGAGGTGGGGTGATTGTGGAGGCCAGGTTATCTGATGCAGCACTCCATCACTCTCCTTCTTGGTAAAATAGCCCTTACACAGCCTGGATATCTGTTGGGTCATTATCCTGTTGAAAAACAAATGATAGTCCCACTAAGCGCAAACCAGATGGGATGGCGTATCGATGCAGAATGCTGTGGTAGCCATGCTTGTTAAGTGTGCCTTTAATTCTAAATAAATCAATCACCGACAGTGTCACCAGCAAAGCATCCCCATACTATCACACCTCCTCCTCCATGCTTCACGGTGGGAACCACACATGCTGAGATCATCCGTCCACCTACTCTCTGTCTCACAAAGACACGGCGGTTGGAATCAAAAATATACAATTTGGACTCATCAGACCAAAGGACAGATTTCCACCGGTCTAATGTCCATTGCTTATGTTTCTTGGCCCAAGCAAGTCTTCTTATTATTGGTGTCCTTTGGTAGTGGTTTCTTTGCAGCAATTCGACCAGGAAGGCCGATTCATGCAGTCTCCTCTGAACAATTGATGTTGAGATGTGTCTGTTACTTGAACTCTGAAGCATTTATTTGGGCTGCAATTTCTGATGAACGTATTCTCTGCAGCAGACTTAACTATGGGTCTTCCTTTCCTGTGGTGGTCCTTATGAGCAGCAGTTTCATCATAGAGCTTGATGGTTTATGCGACTGCACTTGAAGAAAATTTCAAAGTTCTTGACATTTTCAGGATTTACTGACCTTCATGTCCTAAAGTAATGATGGACTGTCATTTCTCTTTGCTTATTTGAGCTGTTCTTGCCTTAATATGGACTTGGTCTTCTACCAAATAGGGCTATCTTCTCTATACCACCCCTAACTTGTCACAACCTAATTGATTGGCTCAAACATATTAAGGAAAGACATTCCACAAATGAACTTTTAACCAGGCACACCTGTTAATTGAAATGCATTTCAGGTGACTACCTCATGAAGCTGGTTGAGAGAATGCCAAGAGTGTTCAAAGCTGTCATCAAGGCAAAGGGTGGCTACTTTGAAGAATCTCAAATATAAAATATATTTTGATTTGTTTAACACTTTTTTGGTTACTACATGATTCCATGTGTTATTTCATTGTTTTGATGTCTTCACTATTATTCTACCATGTAGAAAATATGAAAAATAAAGAAAAACCCTTGAATGAGTAGGTGTGTCAACTTTTGACTTGTACTGTAAGTGAATTTGTCCCAATACTTTTTCCCCCCTAAAATGGGGGGACTATATACAAAAAGTGCTGTCATTTCTAAACAGTTCACCCGATGTGGATAAAAAGTCTGCAATTTAACCTTAGTCATTGTTTGATGTCAAATCCAAACTTTTGGAGTATAGAGCCAAAATAAGAAAACATGCTTCACTGTCCCTATAATTAGAGGCCACTGTACACAGTCATGAGACCTTTATTTGCATTGAGTGTGTGTTGACAGTGCTCAGTACATGCTGAATATACAGCAACTCACCCAGAGGCATTATGGAGAGGTATTTGCCACGAAACTTGCTGGCTATGGTGATTTCCTGCCAGAGGGTCCAGCCTCGCTGAGAAATCACATGGTGAGATGCTGCTGGGGGGTGATGGCTCACCTAGGGGGGGGGGGGGGGGTATTTACACGCTCAAATGAAGATCACTGCTCTAGCTTATAGTATGTCAGTGATTGGTACTTTTTGTGTATCATCATGGCTTGTATGTTTTGTAGTGTCATTTGCAGACACATAGGGTATTTTCCTGTGTGTGTGTTTGTCTCAGCGTAATATTGTCATTTATCTCTGTCTCTGTGTGTACCTGCTCACACAGCGAGCGGTAGCCGAAATCCTCCAGACGGTCCAGCTCATAGGTCTCCCCCAGCAGGGGGTTGAAGGGCTTGGCCGTGCGGTGGACGGTGGTGGAGTAGGAGGACACAGAGAAGGCTGCCACCAGACACAGCTGCTCCAGGGAGCTCTCGCAGCGCGCCGCCTTGTCCAGCAGCTCATGGTACTCCAGGTCCTCTGTCAGCCGCTGCAGCATGGACAGAGGCTCGTTGAAGTTCACCTGTAGACAGACAGGCGGACAGAGAGTAAGACAGACAGATGGCAGTGGTTACAAGAGTTTTGTCATTGACTAGCACATTTCGGATGAGTCCCAAATAGCAGCCTATTGGGATGCCTGAGCTACCCACCTCTCATGCACTCACACCCAGGCTCATTCTACTACATGGACACAAGCATGACACACTCACAGGCATGGGGATCTTGGAGAGCTCCTTGCCGATGCAGTTCTTCATGATGCTCCACAGGTTGAGGGAGTAATTGGGTTTGTCTGGGATGTGGCTCCTCCTCCTTCTGAGGGGCTGCAGCTCCTTACCTGAATCATTACAGCTAGGATACACCTGAGAGAGAGAGAGAGAGAGAGAGAGAGAGAGAGAGAGAGAGAGAGAGAGAGAGAGAGAGAGAGAGACGTCTGTCACTGTCAGTGTAGATGTCACGTTGGTTTATATGATTCGGGAGACAGGCGCAGGAATGGGTAATCATTTTTTTTATTATACCCCAAATGACGGTGTGCCATGTAAGGGCATGAAGACCAAACTAACACGTAACAAAAACACAGGGTTGAAACCCAAACAAAAGATGTGTGTGTGTGTATGTGTGTGTGTGTATGTGTGTGTGTGTGTGTGTGTGTGTGTGTTTGAGAATGCAACAAAACATGCCCACGTTTGTGATATGCTATTTTCCTTAACAGGATGCTAGTAAACAGCAATTGGAGACAAAGGTGAATAGTATAAAGCCTAGATGTGGACACGCATGTGGATTATCACTGAGAACTGTTTGGAGGAAAGAGACACTCACATTTTCCTGGTTCCAGTCATTGGTCTGGCCTCCACTCGCTCCACTCAGGTTACTCTGAGAATGCCTAGAAGAGGGAGAAACGTCATCTTAACAATAACACACGCATGCACGCACACACACACACACACACACACACACACACACACACACACACACACACACACACACACACACACACACACACACACACACACACACACACACACACACAAAATAACGGAAACAGGTGGGCGCAGGCAGCTAGACATAGATGGATGGCTCTATTCAGCACATGGCTGTGTGTAACATCGGATCGGTCTCTGAGCTGCTGTGTTGGAGGTGGATAGATGTGTCTGAGCTGCTGTGTTGGAGGTGGATAGATGTGTCTCTGAGCTGCTGTGTTAGAGGTGGATAGATGTGTCTCTGAGCTGTTGTGTTAGAGGTGGATAGATGTGTCTCTGAGCTGTTGTGTTAGAGGTGGATAGATGTGTCTCTGAGCTGTTGTGTTAGAGGTGGATAGATGTGTCTCTGAGCTGTTGTGTTAGAGGTGGATAGATGTGTCTCTGAGCTGTTGTGTTAGAGGTGGATAGATGTGTCTCTGAGCTGCTGTGTTAGAGGTGGATAGATGTGTCTCTGATTGGAGAGGAGCAGCAGAATATGTATCTGGGAAATAGAAACATTCTATTCTCCTCACGGGGAAAGGAATATGTGTAAATAGTGTCTCAACAGGTGTTCTGGTAAAACAGGGCAGCAAAAAACAACTACCCTAATTCTTCAACTGAGACACATAACAAACCCAAAGTATTTTGGAGATGAAAGCATAAGTACAAAACAGAGAAGTGGCCGGGCCGTGGGTCATTCCCTAGTAGAGGAGCAGTGAGGGGATGAGCTGTCTTTTATCATAGAGACAACAACATCTTCAGCTGTTAATAGTGCCAGAGCCAGTCCAGTAAAGACAGACACTCATTAAAAACAGACAGGTAAGGATGCTTGCAGACAGACAACACTGCCACCGTACAACAGGTATGAGTCATTGTGTGTGTGTGTGTGTGCGCGTGCGTGCGTGCGTGCGTGAGTGCGTGTGAGTGTGTGTGTGTGTGTGTGTGTGTGTGTGTGAGTGATAGATTATGAGCACAGAGAGGGAAAGAGGTTCTGAAGTTGTAGGTTTATTGAGCTGCTGATGAAAGGAGTGAGTCATACACAGGCAAAAAGAGGTGCACTGTGTGGCTCTGGGGCTTGACAGATATTCTGGTGTAAACACTACAGAATCCATCAACAGGCACAATCAAGACATCCAGTCTTTGTATTTATCACAATCTATTCACACCGAGTCCGTCTTATACTCAAATAATACCAAGCTAAACTGCCATGATCCATGTGGGTGGATGTGAAAAGCAGACGGAGATGTGAGTGTACTGTACAGGCCACAGGGTGAGACTGACCTGTGCTGTGTGTTCTCAGTGGCGGTCACTGTGATAAAGGCAGGGGAGTCCTCCATGGCATCAAAGTATTCTGTATCCTCATCTTCATCACTCGCCTCCCCTTTCTGCAGCCTCTCACTCCCTACTGAGGGAGAGAACACACACACACACACACACACACACACAAAATCAAACACAAACACACACACAGTAAAGCAATATTTAACACACACCATGCTCTATACTGGTGCAGCAGTAGTCACATGATTTGTGGAGGGGAAAGGAAGGTTGGGTAGCTAATCAAATGCTCATGGAGATGAATAAAGAACATTAGACTTTAATAGGTAACGTCCCTGTAGGCTAACTATGAACTGAACTTGATTCCAGGCGAGAAGGGAAGCAAAAACTCCAACTTCAATACAACCTCAGATTGACAAAATATAATATATCCATTCCTGTGTGATACACGGCTAACTCTTTTACGCTAGGATGGCTATCACAAAGGAAAGGTGAGGCGTGATTGTGTCCATTTGAATACTACTCTCATGAGAAATGTATCTTCCAGTCTAATTACAGAGACAATATAATTCAAAACCATCTGACATGACTTACAATTTCCTATTTCCCCAAGATGGTCTATTTCTCTAAATGAACAAAGTCCTGTTAGTCTAAGGACTAAGGGGCCCGACTGTCTGCCTTACCCTTCTCTGTGGTGGGGGCGCTGGGCGTGTTGGCGGACAGTGTGGGGGCCTCTCTCCAGGCTCTCTCCAGACTGTTGTGCTGCTTGGCTAGCTGCTCTATGGTCTCCTCCAGGTGAATACGCTGCTCTCTCTCATACTGCAGCGCCCGCTGCCATCTCCTGCTGTGGGTCTCCGCTAGGTCCAGGAAGTCCCGACACGCCTAATCATCACAAACACAACATAGCACACAGACACACATCAAACACTGGATGTCAGACAGAAGATAAGGAGTAGAGGCATGTAAATCATGAAAGAGTCAAATATGCACACAATGATATTTATCTTGTGGATTTGTAGATGTTTAGGGCTACCAGGTCCTTTCTTGACTGGTGGAAGAAAATCAGTTTTCCAATTAAGCTGATGTTTGTTTTATCATAAAATGTATTCTAAACATGAGTACTGTCAGTATTTAGACCACTGTTAGCACTATCATCAACATCTTGAGAATGACTTATATCTCTTCACCTCTCTCATGAGTGTCAGCTACTGTGTGCATATTAAATCATGTCTTAGGGGCAGGCTCTGAGTTTCCACACTATAGCATCAGAGAGGGAATGTTTATCCACAGGCAAAAAAAAGTGAACTCAGGGCAAGTCATAAAAGGTCTTCTGAGTTACGACTGTGGTCTTGGCATTATTGGCGAAACAGGGATCTTACTCTAGACCAAAACATACAAGTAGAATGTGTCAGCATCTTCCCCAACTACATCATGTCTGACCACAGAATGTTTTGGGAGGTCAATGGGACACACACTGTGATAAGAAAACTGTGGAGAAAGCAGAAACACATCAGTCCTGCAGGCTACCACTCTTTCCCCAAGTAAGTATTAGGGTGAATGGTTAAACAACTAGCCTAAACAGTATACCCTGATAAACCTGTCTATACTGTACATCCATCCATGGACCTCCTTGTCCTCAAATCTACACAACCACTGAGTGCTCTGATCCTATGAGCACATTGTTATGCAGTCAGTGCAGCATCCTGTTCAGCATTCACCCATTAAAAACCTCTTTGGTTCCGGTACCACAGGCCATTGGACAGCTGAAACCACTTGGCCATCGTTCTGGCTGTGGTGTGTAGCTGATGGCCACGCGTGTCACAGAGCACAGATAATCTGTGTCCTCTGTGATCAGTGCGCTGCACAGATAGGACATATCGGCCTCAGACAGAGGGAACAGGGACATGACAACCTATATATCCCCCCCCCCCCACTGAGCCTGTAGCTCAAAATAATAGAATATTTTACACCAACCCACCACCCTTTAGAATAGAGATGCAGAACTAGGAGACCATTAACCTACATGGTGCTTTGGTAAAAATATATCTGAATATACAGGGTGTTTATTTTGAAGTGCTGCATTGTGCACGCAACCAATCAACATGTTACGAATTTAGATCCAACAGTATAGCTTATCACATGAATGAATCAGAGAGCTGCACGTTAGCCTAACTGACAAGCAACGAGCCCGAGTCCCACGTCCTGTCCACGGGGGTTCTTGTACATCAAGCTGCCCCATGCTACAGAAATAGGACTCCTACTTTACGGGCTGTTCTGGTTCGGACTAGGCTACTTACTTGCTGATGACCTGACACCAAAACCAGAAGTGTTAACTCAGTGTTTCAGTGATTTTACAATTCACAGCCAAATGACAAGCAGGGTTAGCCTATTGTAACTAAATAACAGCCTCTTACCTTCACAGTCAAGTATGAAGTGTCCTGGTTTTACTATTCAGACTGAAAGTGAATCATGTGACGGAGCTACTTACTTCCTTCTGCTCTTCAGGCACATATGAAACTAAATATCAACTTCAACGCGACTTTGGTTCCACATTTGTTCTGCTGAACCTATTATTTAAACAGACTGCTGCGTATAGCTCACAGTTGGGGAGTATCATGTCTGAACTCAGTGTATAGAATAATGATTCAACATGAACATCAAGCAGGTTTAACATATTTTAGTCAGTGCTGAATTAAATGTCCTGGTTCACTTTACAGAATGATCATGATTGGGTGTGTCAATTTCCTTCGAGGTTTCATATGGCTGGATAACATAACATGGAAAGAGGAACCCATTGCAAACTTGTGCAAACGCACGCAAGCACTCAAACACACACTTGTGCCACCTCACCCACACAGCAGTCACACAACACGTGAGTTACATCACCCCTAAATGAACCAGTGTCCAAGCTTCACTTCAGGGTCAGACCAACATCGCTCAACCACCTCCAACCCCCAAGTTAGTGAAGAGAAAGGGCAGTGTTGGTGACATATGGTCCCGTATAGCTCAGTTGGTGGAGCATGGTGCTTGCAACACCGGGGTTGTGGGTTCGATACCCATGGGGGACCAGTAGAAAAGAAAGGGAAAATGTATGCACTCGCTACTTACTGTGAGTTGTAAGAGCGTCTGCTAAATGATGTAAGTGTAAAAACCAAACAGCATCACAAGCCAAATGCAAACAAAAAGGCTACAACAACTGTCGCTGTGATCAAATAGCTTGGCTCTCTACTCCCCCTTCCTTTGCATAAAACCAACCTGAAGCAGCACTTTCCCCACAGCGTCTCCAGATCTAACAGTGGTTTAATGAGATAGGAAATCCTACAGGGCATGTTTAATTGCCTGTCCAGTAACGTTCGGTTCCCACTCCAATTAATTAAAACAGTGATTAACTGTGTGCAGAAAAAAAGCACATCCTTTAGAGGGAAGACTACAAAATCTGTGATAAAAGTGCAGACTTCTCCACATTTGTTCTGCTGAACCTATTATTTACTCCTGTGGAATACTTGGTTGATTCTCATTCAACAGAGCAAACACACCCACACCATCATTACTCACAGTATCAGTTCAAGCTTCAAGAAAGTTCAAAATGTCAAAACTACATGTGCCCTGGCTACACTATCCCACCTGCCAGTGACCAATGTTATGGGAGCATTCCCCCCTGTGTTAGACACCCGTCACCACAGAAATAGCAGTCTGTGGCCCAGACAAAACAAGGCTATTTATTGTCAAACACATCAAAGCCAAGCAGAGGAGTAGAAGAGACACACAAACCTTTTCTGGTTGTCTGTGTAGCGCCTGGCCCCTGTAGGAGCATGTCTGTCTTGTGGAGGAAGAGGGGGCTCTGGGATTCCTCTCTGGGCTCAGGTCTCTGGGCTGGGAGGGTCCAGGGAGGTTTGGGGTTGGGGCAAGACTATTCCTGTCCTCCCCAACCAGCCCTGATCCGGTATCACTCCTTCAGTACCAACCTCTCCTTTCCTCTGCCCTCTAGTCAACTATAATACCACTTGGCCAATGGAAATGTCTCTCTGTGGTCACGGTGACAATAGCAACAGAACAGCTAGTTCCCATGCTAACAACACCCCTGCACATATCTTACATACTGTAACTGGATGGGCTGCATACTGTAAACAATACGTTGCTAGAAAGAGGTACCACCTGAGAAGTGTTTCCCTTCCCGTCACATTTGCAAGAGCATTTAAGAATCTTAAGTAGACGACTACAATATACACAATGCTGACCTGTGTCCTCCCTGTCACATCTATCATACCATAGCACTGAGAATGCTAGTCACCCTTCACACAGTAGGCCTAACCATTGCCATGTAAAGGCTTCTACACATCTGCCCAACTACAGACAAACCAACTGTCTATGGACGGTTGTGGAAAGAATTTGCCCGGTGTGTAGCGTCAGTTGGTTGCCCCTGGACATAGTCACGCGTAGTTGGTCCTTATTCAACATGTAGAGGTTGGTCTGAATTGGGGATAAACGACCCAATGTTTCATCCATAGTTGGTTAGCTTAAGTTGAATGGATGTGTAGAACCCTTAAGTCTCACTACTCACATTGATCATAGCATTCGAGGTGATGCGGAAGAGGGTGGCTCGCTCGTTGACACCCTTGACCTTCTCTCCTCCCTCCACGGGGACTCTCAGCGCCTCGAGTTCACTCAGAGAGCGCTGCAGGGCCGCCCCATGCTTGGCGATCAGGTCGTTACACGTGCCGAGGTCATCCAGCTTGCTGATCAGGGTCTTCAGAGTGCCCTGGATCCCCTCACTGCGGTCCGACTGGGTCGTGGGCTCCTCGTCTCCTGAGTCATCTGCAGAGGAAAGGTCAGAGGTCAGATAAGAAGAGACTGGAATACAGGAGGGCAATCGGAGATGCATGGTCCTCACCAGAGAGACAGACAACAAACAAACCGACCAACATGAGCAAGACATGATACCCCGAATGCCATTTGGAATCCATTCATCTAAAATGTAAAATCCACATTCTAAGCCCAAAACCCAGGGGCTGCATGACTCCCTTTATTGATCTCTCTTTGTCATGGATGACACACTGCAGACACATACAATGGAGGACAGTGCAGGGGGCTCACCAGCAGCAGAGCCTGTGTTAAATTCATTCAGACAGGCAGCCAACGGATGCCCCTCAATATATGATTGGAGTTCTTAAATGAGACAAATCTGTGGTTGACTGATTGCTCTGCTTGGTTACAGATTCATCACATTCCAAAAGAGGTACACAAACGTATGCGCACACACACACACACACACACACACACACACACACACACACACACACACACACACACACACACACACACACACACACACACACACACACTCGGACGGAACGGAACGGATAGAAGGACAGGTTTGCATCAAAAATACGCAGGGTTATTTATGACTTAACCATGAAGAGATTCAGATATACTATAAAAATGAAATTTAATAGTAATAACTTCCACTGATAAAATGTGTGTTAATTGCTATGATCCTTGGCTGGATTTTACAGCTGGTTTCCAGTTTCACTTCCACTTACTAACACAAAGGCACACATGCAGACACGCAGACTGAGACAAACACACAATCGGACCGAGACGCACACATCTCTCTCTTAATGGCCCCATTCCAGAGACAGACAATGGTGAAACCCTCGGAAGCAGAAGAAATGTATTTAAGCAGAGTCAGTGTATTTACATGAGGCCGTCTTCCATTCCCTCCGTGGGCCTCTGCTCTGCTGCAGCGGTGACTTCTGTCGTAGTGAAGTGTGGCGACAGTGGAGAGGTTACTCAGGGCCACTCTGAACATATGAGAACAGTGTGTCAGCGTCTGTCCGAACATTATACACACTCTCAGTGGGGACCGAAATACCCACCAGGTCATGCACAGAACCCGATATAGCCCACCCAGGCGTTATTGGAAATCCTCTGGGATCGGATGGATTTAACAGTCAGTGCAATGACCCTGGTGGTGGCCACCATCGTGAAGGGTAAGATATAAAGTAAAGCAACCTTAGGGCAACAAAATATGACTTGATCAGAGAGAGGCTGGTTAGCCTATCTGTTCCAGAGAAACCACATCAAGACCATGCGTTTCCACAAACACACACCCTTCAAATGTCAGGGTAGAACAGATGATTTACTGAGGCAAGTCAGAGGTGGCCTAGAGGTTAGAGCGTTGGCCAGTAAACGAGAGGTCGCTGGTTTGACTCCCCAAGGTGAAAATTATTTTGATGTGTCCTTGAGCAAGGCACTTAACAATTCAAGTGTTTATTCTCCACTATTTTCTTAAGCCAAGGTGCAGAAAGTGTCAGTGTGTTTGTTGTCTGCATTCCAGCAGATTTTACTATTATGGACATTGGTTTGAAGATGATATGTACTATAATAAGCATAACATAACAAGTTGGACAATAGTAACAGAGAAATCATATTTACGGTATTATGTGTTGGTAATGTGTGCATTATAGCAGTGGCAGTGGGTTCATGTACATTTGTGTGTTTTGAGTTACAAGCTACAGTACTGTATGTATAGGAACCAAAATGAACCTTTTCACAGCAGACATGTGACATATTGGAGTAAGTTAAAACCTGAGGTAAGGTATCATCACCCTCAACACTAGAGCCCTTGTTCCACTGCCTGGACCTTGGAGCCTTGGAAACCAGCCTCTACAGCTCTGGCAGGTTATTGAATAGACAGGAGGGTCTTTGACATTTCTGAAAGGAGCGGAGATTCTCTCAACATGAGGAGCGAGGGGTTGTTGATTTAGCCTAGAATCCATCCAGAAGTATCAGGAAACATACTATCACCCCAGGAAGACGTGGAAGAATGATGTTAAATTGACAGTTACATTCAGATCATTTCTGATGGTATTTCAGCTTTCCTTCGACCACCCTTATCCTCTCTTAGCTTCCTGTCCCTACTACTTGTATTCTTTCTTGTGGTCTCACTCTCCCTTCTTAACAAACTGTTCCAGAATCTACATACTTTTCTGTATGTCAGTCCTCTTCTGTTCTTCCTGTCTTAGTCTTCTCCTCCTGATCTTTATCTCTGCTAGATGAGGGAGTAATCATGCACAGCCTATAGCCCTAGAATGTCCAAAGCCTGTCACTTGGTGTGAAAGTGTCCATTTAGCTTGCAGAGGAAGATGTCACATAGGCAATTACACTTCCACACTCACACTAGCAACATGGCAGCTCATTCTGACCTCAAAGAGGAAGTGACCAAACCTACGGAGACGCCAAAAACAAGCAGCCCTCACACTTTACTGACAACAACGCCTGGACGGTGCTGCCTCCCCGTTTCTCCTTCTACATAGAGACAGGCAGCAGCACCATAAGCAGTGAGAACCAGGCAGTAAGTCTATTAAAGCGACTCAGTTTCAGTCACAGGCCAGTGGGCTGTATGTCTGTTGACAGTCCGGAGCCTCGGCAATTACCACAATCTGATCTGACAGAATGACATGCTACCAACAGATAGTCTCCTCAATTAATAACAAGAAATGGCAACCACAACAAAAGGCAATCATGACAAACCAAGACCAACATATGACTAGTCACAAAATCGACAACAAAAATAACTCTGCTCCTAACTGTTTGGTAGTGTTAAAGAGACTGAACAATGACAACACAAGACGTCTCTCTTCGTGCTGATCAATTGTCCTCCAGTAATCCCTAAACATGGGAATACAAACCCTCCTATTTGTAAGAGGAGACGTCCTGGGAGAGGGAGGAGAGAAAAGAGAGGAGGCAGGGCGATGAAACACAAGACAGGAAAAGAAAGACGAAGGCTCTCACCGTGTCTGCACGCCATCTTCACCCAGTGGGCGGTGACCAGTGACCAGGCAGAACCAGTTTAGACACACAGCGACTGACTGTGCAGACCAGGTGATGTAATGGGTGAGATTGCTGAATGTCCACACTGTGTGCAGAAGCACAGAGAGACAAAACTGTCCAGCCAGAGGAAAAGACAAAACCAGGCAGAGCTAGACAATCCAGCCCGGCACCAATAGTGACAAAGACTGGAACCCAGAATAAGCCTCCCCATGACAATCTCTCAGACCTGGAATTGAATTAGCCTACAGTTAGAGTTGTTAGGCTCAGTTAGGGCAGGAGGCACCACGAGACGGAAGGGGAATAACAGGTCTATGTTTGGTGAGGCTTGACTATGGAGAGGTTCACTGCCTACTATAGGATAGCCTATATAATACTATAGGATACAGCAGGGTCGAGTGGGGGAAAGAGTGAGGTGGAGAACCATGATGATGTCCTATGCTCCAAAGGAAGCAAAGAGGATAAGGCCTAAGTCAAGTAAGTCAGGTTTGAGCAGAGACATCTTGAGGAGGGGAAAGTTGGCAGAGCAGAGACATCCCCCCAGGTAGGATGAAGTGGATTAATATAGCCCCTAGAATCCAACGCTGAAGAAACACTCCAACATCCACACCATCCCATCCTCCTCTCTTTATGGGGCAGCAGGGTATGCCTTGGCACTGGCCATGGTTGGGGAATGGCACTGGCCATGGTTGGGGAATGGCATGGCATGGCTGCCACGACAGCAATGTCTGCAGTCCTGATCCACAATGTTAAATGCCTTCGGAAAGTATTCAGACCTCTTGACTTTTCCACATTTTGTTACGTTACAGCCTTATTCTAAAATGGATTAAATGCAAAAAAATCATTAGCAATCTACACACAATACCCCATAAAGACAAAGTGTACGTACGTACATACCCCAACCAGGGATATACCCCAACCAGAAGCCATGGATTACAGGCAACATTCGCACTGAGCTAAAGGGTAGAGCTGCCGCTTTCAAGGTGCGGGACTCAAGCATTACCTACTCATTACAATGCTGTGTGTACCCTGGGGCTGCTAGCCATGCCATGTGTCTTGTATTTTCGAAGGGTTTGCTGATCAACCATTCATATTCTGTAATCTAATGCGTTTTAAGTTGTTCTGGCTTAGTTCTACATCCTAGTGTGAAAGCTCTCATTAAGCAAATAATAGTCTACCAGTAAAACCCCTGGGATTTTATCCCATGAAACCATTGTTTCTTTTCCCAGCAGGTATAGCCTCTCCCAGTAGCTGTGAGGTGAGTGTGGCAATGATGTTAAGGTGGTTTGACTGTTATTATGAGATGCCAGGATTCAGATTGCATGCCAGAGGTTCCGGAATGGCAATTAGTAATGCAGACACCCTGCTGGAAGCAGATCCTCCACTAAACAAATAGGCCTAGTTCTTAGTGCATGTGACAGTTTATTTTTAAGTTCCATTACTTGGCTGGTGAACAAACTCCTTGGCAGAATGAGGGTGAATAATGATAGCAAGTCTTTGCTGCAGAGTTTCTTTACTTTACCTGCTCCTAACTTCTGTTACATTCAAGAGTTCCTAAATGACATGCCCCAAACTACCTGTCCCAAACGTATAGCCCTTCTTTTCCAACGCCTCCGTTAGTGAGTGGTAGACAATAATAGAGGGTTATCAGGGACCTACTAACAATCCCGCCAAAGCCATAATTACTCTAGACCTAAAATGATCCTCTCTATATAGCAACAGTTAAGATTTAATAGATTTATTGTCTGCTCATAAATGATTTAAGACCATACACTGGTCATATCCTGTTCCTGATGGTCTATGTATTCCTTCCCTACAGCCCCACTCAGGCCTCTCAGTCCAGGGGGATTTTGAGACATCCTGACTTTATCCTGATTGCGTCGCTGTAATTTCAGCCTGTTTATACGGAAAGTATTCAGACCTCTTGACTTTTTCCACATTTTGTTATGTTACAGCCTTATTCTAAAATTGATTCAATTGTTTCCTCATCAATCTAAGCACAATACCCCATAATGACAAAGCAAAAACAGTTCTTTGTTTTTTTGCTAGTTTGTAAAAATACAAAAAACGGCAAGTATTCAGACCCTTTACTCAGTACTTTGTTGAAGCACCTTTGGCAGCGATTACAGCATAGAGTATTCTTGGTTATGACGCTACAATGGGAGTTTCTCCCATTCTTCTCTGCAGATCCTCTCAAGCTCTGTCAGGTTGGATGGGGAGCGTTGCTGATTTCTTCTGGCAGCCCTTCCAAAGAGCCTGTGGTTTTGGAGGTGGTGTCTGATGGTGCTTTTTGAAACCTGGTGACCCTAAGACGTCACCAAGGCCTGCAATTATTTCACAGTGATTCTTGGGGATTTTGCTGCTTCTTTCACCAAAATGAATTTGCATCCTCTAACCATGAGGTTTTCAACTGTTCCATATCTTTAACATTTAAAAAAACAATTGCCCTGACAGTGCTCAGTGGTATATTCAATCCTTTGTGGATCTTCTTGTAGCCATTACCAGACTTATGAAGGTCTACGACCAGCTGTCTCTTTTGAACTGCCAGTTCTTTTGTTTTCTTCATGGTGTTGGATGACAAAGGGATATTGAATGCGTGTTACCTCATTTGTATATCCTAGTGAAACCGGAAGTGATGTAATGGCTCAATACAGTACCTTAAGACTAAGACAAACTTATTTAAGTGGAATTGAATTCCTGGTTTAATTTTAGTAGATGTTATTTACAATAATCTTTAAGGGTGCCATTAATTGTGAAACCTTAATTTGGAGGACATTGATTTTTAATTAAAACAAATGATTTTGCTGGGTTCCACTGAAACATTAATAAAGTACTGTATTTCTCACATGTTGGTATTTTGAGTTTCTCCCTATAATTATATTGTTTATATTTTTTAAAGTAGTGTTTGTACATTGCCAGTCAGGGGTGCTAGTAATTTTGGAGCCCACTGTATCTGACTAGGTTGCCCCAACCTCAAACCTCCCATTCCCTACAAAGTGCTCATTTATCCCTTCCCTGGTCTGTCCATCTCTGGTCTGACAGAGAGAGTGAGATAGAGAGAGGTAGGGAGAGAGAGACCGATGGCTGTGTAATTGGCAGAGTGATGCGGTACTATCACACTGACAGGTAATAATGAGATGATAATTATTAACAGATCATCATGATAAAAATAATGTCTTCGGTGCATAAATCAGATTAAAGCTAATGATACAGTACCAAATAACATTTGAAGCGACCCTAATTGGTATTCAATGCAGTGTTTTTTTAGAGAACCCATTACAATGATCCCACTTCAGAAATCCTATCAGAGCCCAGCTCCACTCAGCTGCATATGTACCAAGTAGAGACTCAAGCTGAAGGGTACTTTACCTCATCCAGCTAACATCCCAAACCACACGCACACCTGAGGTTACAGGAGGCAGTGGATGGAGAAATGGTGCCTTGGTAGGTAATACGCACCCAAGTCATCTGGAGGGTAGGTTATATTTAGTGCTGACTAGTACCTGTGTGTGTAAGTCAGATTCATCACGCCAATGGCAGAAAGGAGAAGAGAGAGACAGGGAGCTGAGAGAAACCCTACCTCTTCAAAGATGATCTCAAATAAGACATCTCAGTCAACTTCGTTATTGTGGAAAAATTGACTTACTACAATTGTGATACGTGATTGTCACCTAGCCATCTTAAGTTAAATGCACTATAAACAAAAAACGTAATATTGTTCTTTAGTCGTAGCGTTCTTTAGTCGCAGTGTTTAAATGTTTGTTGCTGTCCCTGTCCATTAGTGTTGTGTATTTTGTCATGTTCTATGTTTTGTGTGGGTACCAGGAAGAATAGCTGCTGCTTCTTCAACAGCTAATGGGGATCCAAATAAAAATCATAAATCATAACTGTAAGTCACACTAGAAACGAGCGTCTGTCAAATGACTCAAATGTAAAACGTAAAATGAGAGAGGGAGTGAGATTGAAAGAGAATAGAGGGATGGGATAGAGAGACAGAGCATCAGAGTGAGTGAATAGATAGATGATAGTGGAGAGAGGATGGATGAAAGGAGTGTGTGAGCGGTGCGTTCTGGGCCTGGGGAGGGAGGAGAGTGTAATCCTGAGCAGTAATTGCTAACTGTCTGCTGGGCTCCCCTGAGATGCATCAAGTGAAGACAAATGGAGGAGACGGCAGGTTAAACCCAGTAACACAGCGCCCAAATGAGGAACTGTGCCGAGCAACCCATCCCCCTCTGCAGTACACTTCTAGTAGAATATTGAACACGATATAAGAACAAACCCAGGGTTTGGTGAGCAAGGGGCTGCATAACTCACATCTTACAATAGAGCAAAAGATCAGCAAAAATATTAAAAATAAAACAATGAAATAAATCTAGATGAATGTTTATTAGACAGAGGGGTGATATGCTATTTCCTGCCTGGCATACTGTAGCAGGCTTTACAAGTTTGTGGATCGATCCACAGCACATTCCGATTGTGTCCCAAATGGCACCCTATTCCCTATATAGTGCACTACTTTTGACCAGAGCACTATAAAAGGGTATAGGGTGCAGACTCAGAGAGCCTGTGAGGGGAAACTGCCCTGTGCTCTGCCTCCCACGCTCTGGAGGCATGGACATTAATTAGTGTTCCTCCTCCAAATGCAAATTCAGCACCTCAGTGGCACCTGGTCGTCCACGTGAGAGTGCATGCTGGGAAGGGAAGGCGTGGGAGGACTGGACTGGAGACTGGGGACCTACAGTGGTGCTGTAGGTTTCTGCTGCTGCATGATGACAGGGCCAATGACAGACAGCCATTCAAGATGCCAAAAGGGAAATGCATGCAAAGACTGTAGCTGACTGTCAGTTACACTGCATTGTAGGGCAACCACATTCAAAAATGACACTTTACTCCAGAATACTGTGTACTTACTATATAATTCTGTAGTAAGCTGTAGTATACTATACTACACACTGTAGTATCCCTCGATCATGTGTAGTACCTTTAGAATGATGTTGTATACTGTAGAATACTATGGTAAATACTACAGCAGAGGTAGGAAACCCTGGTCCTGGAGTGCCGCAAGGCACTTCATGTGTTTGATTTAACCCACCTGAAAGACCAGTGTGTATTGAATGTAGACAATCACTAATCTGATCATTTAGCTCAGTAGGTCGGGTGTGGTGACTAGTCGGAACAAAATTCTACAGTACCCGGCATTCTAGAAACAGGGTTGCCTAACCCTGTACTAAAGTATTATCCACAAAAAACACTAATAAATACTACAAAAATATCTGCAAAAACACTAGTCTGCAAAAATACTATATCATTTTAACTATTATTTGAATTTGCATATATCCTGCTCATTCCCCTCCCCCATATCCCAATTTGTGCCACCCATAAGTGTGAAACCTACATACCAAGTATAGACCATATTGTGTTCCATACAGGTTATAGAAAAGAGCAGAAGCACTGAACTCTCCATTCAGACTCCTGTCCTACAGTACCTACCTCCCTACCTATGTACGTACAGCTTATGGAAAATCTTTAAGTATTTCTCCAGTAGGTTTCCTCAAGGAGAAAGCCTCCACTTATATGTCAAAGATAATAAAACAAAAACACTTTAACTAATAATACATGTCCCCAAAAACACTACAGTAAATACTAAATTATACTACAGTCCCCCAAAAACACTACAGTAATAACCACAGTATACCCTACTACAGTCCCCCAAAAACACTACAGTAATAACTACAGTATACCCTACTACAGTCCCCCAAAAACACTACAGTATACCCTACTACAGTCCCCCCCCAAAAAAACTACAGTATACCCTACTACAGTCCCCCCAAAACACTACAGTAAATACTACAGTATACTACAGTCTAGGCATGGGCAAAATACCATTTATACCATATACCGGGTTATTTCATGTAATTAGTGGAAATCGTTAAAAGTACTCTTTGTGCATAGAGTTGTTAACTTTGCAATCATTGGTTTTTATTTGGCATACATTTAAAGTGAAACATTGTCTCAGCATCACTCTGTTACCGTGGAATTGCCCTGTACTGACTTCTACAATGTAACTGGTTAGGGTTTTATCTGAGTGTGTAGTAGCCTCAATTGCTATCCATCCGAGTGTCTGAATATTCATCTTACTAACCCATGATCATTCTGTGGATTAGCTTGAGTTGATAAGTGATAGTGTGCAGCAAAACACCAACTAATTGTACATTCTGATATCTACACATAGCCACACACACTGGGACCATGGGGGAGAGAATATTCCTGCCGGCATATTATACACAGAGGCATGAAAGTGGCAGATAGTTTCCACACCTATAGGAGAAGAGGGCTGTCTGAAACTGGGTAGCGTGTGTGTGTGAGCATCTCTCTCTAACCCACCAGAGGCTCTTTAATTCAGGACCAGACATAGGGAGGTGGGCATCAAAACACACACATCTGCTCAGACTATAGTCGGCTCAGACAGGTACTCTGTTTCTTCTAAATCAAAGAGAGCCGATAGATAGATAGATAGATAGATAGATAGATAGATAGATAGATAGATAGATAGATAGATAGATAGATAGATAGATAGATAGATAGATAGATAGATAGATAGATAGATAGATGAAAGAGAAAGGCAGAGAGAAACTTTGCATTTTCCTTCCCACATTACCATCAGTGTTGTTGGAGGCTGTGAGGAAAGAAACTCTGAATGAAATCAATTCAGTCACAACAGAAGTTCTACTCAAATACACATTTAAAATGCGCAAGGGGATAGCAACAGTTGATTCAGCTGCAGCTGTCCAGATTTGGACTTACATAACAGGAACATGCTTCACAAAACATTGCCCATAATTATGGTCCAGCTACAGCAGTTAGGAAGATGGACTGAATATAACAGGGATCATGGCACCCACATTGGAATGCAGCACAACGTCAGCTGGATCTATAGTAGATGGAGAACAGCAGGAGCGTTCAACTATTGATCATAATTGACATCCACAGGTTGAGGCGTCTGACACATCCTATACAGATGTGTGTGAACATATAGGATAGGCCTACACACACACACACATTTTCTCCTGTTTATGTATGCATGTGGTCACTTCTCTGTTTGCGAGTGTGTGTGTGTGTGTGTGTGTGTGTGTGTGTGTGTGTGTGGGGAGAAAACAGGAATACAGTAGGGGGAGCACCTGCCTGACTCACTCCACCTCACTTGTCATTGTGTGCATGAGTTTGGGCGTGTGTGTGTTTGAGCAGTGTGTGTGAATGTGTGTTTTTGTTTAACTATCCTTGTGGGTACTAAAAGTCCTCACGAGGATAGTAAAACAAGGACAATTGCCAGTCCCCACAATAACAAATGCTAATCAGGCTTAGGTGTTAGGTTCAGGGTTACAATTAAGGTTAAGGATCGGACATACCCAAATCTAAATGCCTGTAGCTCAGGACCTGAAGCAAGGATATGCATATTCTTGATACCATTTGAAAGAAAACACTTTGAAGTTTGTGGAAATGTGAAATTATTGTAGGAGAATATAACACATTAGATCTGGTAATATATATATATATATATATAGTTCCATTATCTTTGAAATGCAAGAGAAAGGCCATAATGTACCATTTAGATTTTGACCACTAACTGGCAGCAGTGTATGTGCAAAGTTTTAGACTGATCCAATGAACCATTTTATTTATGTTCAAAATGTTGTATCAAGACTGCCCAAATGTGCCTAATTGGTTTATTAATACATTTTCATGTTCATAACTGTGCACTCTCCTCAAACAATAGCATGGTATTTTTCAATGTAATAGCTACTGTAAATTGAACAGTGTAGTTAGATTAACAAGAATTTAAGCTTTCTGCCCATATCAGATATGTCTATGTCCACAAGGATAGCAATTCAAAAGTGTGTGTGTGTGTGTGTGTGTGTGTGTGTGTGTGTGTGTGTGTGTGTGTGTGTGTGTGTGTGTGTAAGCTTGTCTTCGTGAGTCCTGACATGGCCTCCAAAGTCAACAAGGTCAACAAATAAAGGGAAAAGTAGAGACTACTTAGATCCCAGGGCAGAGCACACAGCAGTCCTACTAAGCCATCACTACTGCCTCCAGGGGGAGAGAGAGGTATGGAGGATGGGAGAAAAAGAGAGAAACATTTTTGATTGTGCAGAAGAGTATACGGCATAAGAGACTGTGACCAAACAAAGGACCAAGTGATGAGAATGAAAATAAAAAACTTTAACTGACAGAATTGCAACCACAGCTCAACTCACTCAACACATCATTGAAAACAGACTGTAAACTCCAGTGATGTGGGACATGAATGGAGTTCATTCCCATCACTTTCGCTCACATTCACTGACCAAACAAACAAAGCTTAGTTAGTTACACAGGCCTGCACTAACAGTCACACACACACACACACACACACACACACACACTCTGGCACACTGCTGACACGGAAAACTAAGAACCAAATATAACCTTGGACTGATAAATTGCTGTGCGAAACTTACAATCCCCTAACAATAACTTATTGCATGTTTTTCACACTTACTAATCATAATTAAACCGACCTCCATCAAAATGCAGTAGCCTATAGATTAATACAGTAGTTAGTCTATACTTTAGTGCAGTATCATCCTCCGCATTGAACTGCATCAGTGTGGTCATCCTCTCTATGACTCTGCTACGGGGGCCTCTAGGACCCAGGGGACCGCAGGACCTTGCATCTTTACAATCCCCAATGTCATAAGGACTACCGGTATTATTAATGCTCTACACTCTATACTGTACATGCACAGACAACTATGGCATGCAGATATGACCAGCTAGGGACTAGCTAGCATGTTACAAATTAAAATATTACATCACTTCTACATTCAAATGCAAGGTGAAGCAGCTGGAAGACAGAGGGAGTGAATGGGGGAAGAGGAAGGGAGGATGGAGCGGAGGAGGAGTGGTGGGGAGGTAGGGGGGAGCAAGAGGAAGGGAGAGAGGAGAGGGAGGGGTGGGTGTGTTCTAATAAACCCAGGTTCACCCATCTCAAATCTGCTGCTGCTATGTAGGAGAAGGATGATCCAGAGCCCTGACGCCAGCCAGGCTGCAGCCGGACCCAAGCAGCACGGGATAAAGACAAAAGCCAGAGCGCACCGGAGCAATACAGACAGATGGATGGATACCTCCGAGGCATACGAGGTGGAGGAGATGGCAGGCTGAGTTCTTCCTTCGGGGTGGAGTGAGAGGTGTGTTGAGGCTGTCTCCTCCTGAGGCTGAGTTGTAGCTGCTGCACTGACCCTGGTTCAGTTTACCGAGGCAGCCCGAGTTGCAGAAGGAGTGGACTGTCCCTGGCTCCAAGCAGCCCCGGCCCTTCATCCCCCTCTCTCTCTCCTCTCTGCTCTGCAGGCCTGGCGCTCCCCGAGACGCGACACTGCCCTGGGCCGCTATATCATTCTGGCGCGGGGGGGCGGAGGCAGCAGCAATTCTCCTTAATCAGCATTGCAGCGTACGCACACACATATTCACACACACTGCTCAAACACACACAGTCACATACACACGCCTGAACTCCCGCACACAATGACAAGTGGAGTGAGGCAGGTGCTCCCCCTCTTGCATTTGTTTTTCCTCCCTCTCCTAGCACTGGCTCTATTCCTCTGAAAACCTCTCAAACCCAAAAACACACACTCACGCTGCGCAGACACTCACATCACAACAAATTCTCATCCACATGCTTTTCTCAATGCAGTGGCGCGAGTGGAAAGGAGAAAAGGAGGAAGGGAGCGAGAGAGCCTTCCCTGCTTGACGGCATAAGTCAATTGTTCTCTGTAATCTGTGCAGTTAGCACAGGGACAGCACTTCTAAGGTCACAGAACTACCACCATGTGCAGGAGTGTGTGTGGGTGACGATGAGATAACCCCATGTGGAAACTACAGTCAAGGACATACAGTACCAGTCAAAAGTTTGGACACACCAACTCATCCAAGGGTTTTTCTTTATTTTGACTATTTTCTACATTGTAGAATAATAGTGAAGACATCACAACTATAAAATAACACATATGGAATCATGTAGTCACCAAAAAGAGTTAAACACATCTAAATATATTCTCTTTGCTTATTTCAGCTGTTCTCATAATATGAACTTGGTCTTCTACCAAATAGGGCTATCTTCTGTATAACAACCCTACCTTGTCACAACACAACTGATTGGCTCAAACTCATTAACTTTTAACTAGGCACACCTGTTAATTGAAATGCATTCCAGGTGACTACCTAATGAAGCTGGTTGAGAGAATGCCAAGAGTGTTGAAAGCTGTCATCAAGGCAAAGGGTGGCTACTTTTTTGGTTGCCACATGATTCCATATGTTATTTCATAGTTTTGATGTTGTCACTATTATTCTACAATGTAGAAAATAGTAAAAATAAAGAAAAACCCTTGAAAGAGTAGGTGTGTCCAAACTTTTGACTGGTACTGTACATGTCAAACAATCTGCCACCATTCACGTCTCTGTTATTCTCTCTGCCTCGCTTCCTCATCCAGATTTCCTGAAGAGACAGAAACCAGCTATCAGACCACTGCGCAATTCTCTAGAAAGGGCAAGGTCAATGCAGAGATGTGATAGCAGAGATATGACACTAGGTTTACTGTACGGCTACGCTCCTCGGCAGCCTGCACTGCTCTGCTCCACACACAGCACAGTGTTTGGAAGGGAGGAGGTGATCAGTTCGATACGGCTGCCAGGGTTCATGCAGTGTGCTGCATTCCCATTCCAAGGTGATCTTGACCACCGCATGGATTTCTACCCCCGTGCGCGCGTGTGTTTGTACATGTGTGTGGGCACCTTGAAGAAGGGGAAGAGTCTCACTTACAGCGATGCTCATGGAAACACACACATATCCCAGCGATAACGGACACACACACATGCCTTTACACCAGCTTGGCTGTCTTCTGATCATGGCCTCTTTAGCCCTCAAAACAGCTGCCAATGTTGTCTTGGTCCAAAATGTTATTTTTATTACCTTTATTTAACTAGGCAAGTCAGTTAAGAACAAATTCTTATTTTCAATGACAGCCTAGGAACTGCCTGTTCAGGGGCAGATCGACAAATTTGTACCTTGTCAGCTCGGGGATTTGAACTTGCAACCTTTTGGTTATTAGTCCAATGCTCTAACCACTAGGCTACCCTGCATGCTAATGAGCATAGTTTTTTTGGTGGTCGTTATCCACTTGAATTCTGCTCAAGCTGCTGCTGCCTTCGGGAAGGAAACACCATGACTATGTGTGTGTCTTGACGGCAGCTCCATGGGATGTCACAGTACTTTTATAAACAGCCTCCCTCCCGAGTGATGCAGTGGTCTAAGGCACAGCATTGCAGTGCCACTAGAGATTCTTGGTTCGAGTCCAGGCTCTGTCGCAGCCGGCCGCGACCGAGAGACCCATGGGGCAGTGCACAATTGGCCCAGCGTCGTCCGGGTTAGGCGATGGTTTGGCCGGCAGGGATGTCCTTGTCCCATTGTGGACTAGCGACTTCTGTGGGCTGGGCATGCTGACACAGTCAGGTGTACAGTGTTTCCTCTGACACATTAGTGTGGCTGGCTTCTGGTGGGCATTGTGTCAAGAAACAGTGCAGTTTGGTCGTGTTTCAGAGGACGCACTGTTTTTGACCTTCGCCTCTCCTGAGTCCGTATGGGAGTTGCAACGATGAGACAAGACTAACTACCAATTGGATATTTTTTACCTTTATTTAGGCAAGTCAGTTAAGAACAAATTCTTATTTTCAATGACGGCCTAGTGGGTTAACTGCCTGTTCAGGGGCAGAACGACAGATTTGTACCTTGTCAGCTCGGGGATTTGAACTTGCAACCTTCCGGTTACTAGTCCAATGCTCTAACCACTAGACTACCCTGCCACCCCACCCCAACAAAAAAGAATAAAAAATAAAAAAATAAACAAAAAAGTTTTTTTTTTAAAGTGCTTGTCTGTAAAATGGAGTGTAAAATGCCATGGCAGCAGGTTCCTGACTGAGACAAAGATCACTGGTGTTACTTGTACCTGTGCACATATCTGGATAAGTTACACGCTGCTACAAGTGCTGCTCTAAAGTAGACTTGTATTGTAGGGCATCATGGTATAGTTTTATATCCTGAAGGTGTTTGGGAGAGGGGGTGAAGGGACAGGGAAAGGGGGTATAGGGACAGGGAGATGGACAGGGAGAGGGGGTGAAGGGACAGGGAGAGGGGGTAAAGGGACATGGAGATGGACAGGGAGATGGGGTGAAGGGACAGGGAGAAGGTGTGAAGGGACAGGGAGAGGGGGTAAAGGGACAGGGAGAGGGGGTAAAGGGACATGGAGATGGACAGGGAGAGGGGGTATAGGGACAGGGAGAGGGGGTATAGGCACAGGGAGATGGACAGGGAGAGGTAGTGTAGGGACAGGGAGAGGGGGTGCAGGAACAGGGAGAGGAAGAGGGGCTATAGGGACATGGAGATGGACAGGGAGAGGTAGTGTAGGGTCAGGGACAGGGAGAGGGGGTGTAGGGACATGGAGATGGACAGGGAGAGGTAGTGTAGGGACAGGGATATGGAGATGGACAGGGAGAGGGGGTGTAGGAACAGGGAGAGTGGGTATAGGGACATGGAGAAGGACAGGGAGAGGGGGTGTAGGGACATGGAGATGAACAGGGAGAGGGGGTGTAGGAACAGGGAGAGTGGGTATAGGGACATGGAGATGGACAGGGAGAAGGGTGTAGGAACAGGGAGAGTGGCTATAGGGACATGGGGATGGACAGGGAGAGGGGGTGTAGGAACAGGGATAGTGGCTATAGGGACATGGAGAAGGACAGGGAGAGGGGGTGTAGGGACATGGAGATGGGCAGGGAGAGGGGTGTAGGAACAGGGAGAGTGGCTATAGGGACATGGAGATGGACAGGGAGAGGGGTGTAGGAACAGGGAGAGTGGCTATAGGGACATGGAGAAGGACAGGGAGAGGGGGTGTAGGGACATGGAGATGGGCAGGGAGAGGGGTGTAGGAACAGGGAGAGTGGCTATAAGGACATGGAGATGGACAGGGAGAGGAGGTGTAGGAACAGGGAGAGTGGCTATAGGGACATGGTGATGGACAGGGAGAGGGGTGTAGGAACAGGGAGAGTGGCTATAAGGACATGGTGATGGACAGGGAGAGGGGGTGTAGGGACAGGGACAAGGATAGTGGGTATAGGGACATGGAGATGGATATGGAGAGGGGTGTAGGAACAGGGAGAGTGCCTACTGGGACATGGAGATGGAGAGGGGGTGTAGGAACAGGGAGAGTGACTATAGGGACATGGAGATGGACAGGGAGAGGGGGTGTAGGGATAGGGACAAGGAGAATGGCTATAGGGACATGGCGATGGACAGGGAGAGGGGGTGTAGGAACAGGGAGAGTGGCTAGAGGGACACGGAGATGGACAGGAAGAGGGGGTGTAGAGACATGGAGATGGACAGGGAGAGGTGGTGTAGGGACATGGAGATGGACAGGTGGTGTAGGGACATGGAGATGGACAGGTGGTGTAGGGACATGGAGATGGACAGGGAGAGGTGGTGTAGGGACATGGAGATGGACAGGGAGAGGGGCTGTAGGGACATGGAGATGGACAGGGAGAGGTAGTGTAGGGACATGGAGAAGGACAGGGAGAGGGGAGGGGTGTAAGAACAGCGGAGATGGAGTGGCTAGATGGAGGGACATGGAGATGGAGGACAGGGAGATGGGGTGGTGTAGGGACATGGAGATGGACAGGGAGAGGTGGTGTAGGGACATGGAGATGGACAGGGAGAGGGGCTGTAGGGACATGGAGATGGACAGGGAGAGTGGGTATGGAGGGACATGGAGATGCACATGGGAAGGACAGGGGAGTGGGTATAGGGACATGGAGATGCACAGGGACAGGAGACAGACAGGGGAGGGGGTGTAGGAACAGGGAGAGTGGGTATAGGGACATGGAGATGGACAGGGAGAGGGGGTGTAGGGACATGGAGAGGGACAGGGAGAGGGGGTGTAGGAACTGGGAGAGTGGGTATAGGGACATGGTGATGGACAGGGAGAGGGGGTGTAGGGACATGAAGATGGACAGGGAGAGTGGGTATAGGGACATGGAGATGGACAAGGAGAGTGGGTATAGGGACAGGGACAAGGAGAGTGGTTATAGGGACATGGAGATGGACAGGGAAAGGGGGCGTAGGAACAGGGGCTATAGGGACATGGAGATGGACAGGGAGAGGTAATGTAGGGACAGGGTGAGGGGGTGTAGGGACAGGGAGAGGGGGTAAAGGGACATGGAGATGGACAGGGAGAGGGGGTATAGGGACAGGGAGAGGGGGTATAGGCACAGGGAGATGGACAGGGAGAGGTAGTGTAGGGACAGGGAGAGGGGGTGCAGGAACAGGGAGAGGAAGAGGGGCTATAGGGACATGGAGATGGACAGGGAGAGGTAGTGTAGGGTCAGGGACAGGGAGAGGGGGTGTAGGGACATGGAGATGGACAGGGAGAGGTAGTGTAGGGACAGGGATATGGAGATGGACAGGGAGAGGGGGTGTAGGAACAGGGAGAGTGGGTATAGGGACATGGAGAAGGACAGGGAGAGGGGGTGTAGGGACATGGAGATGGACAGGGAGAGGGGGTGTAGGAACAGGGAGAGTGGGTATAGGGACATGGAGAGGGAGAAGGGTGTAGGAACAGGGAGAGTGGCTATAGGGACATGGGGATGGACAGGGAGAGGGGGTGTAGGAACAGGGATAGTGGCTATAGGGACATGGAGATGGACAGGGAGAGGGGTGTAGGAACAGGGAGAGTGGCTATAGGGACATGGAGAAGGACAGGGAGAGGGGTGTAGGAACAGGGAGAGTGGCTATAGGGACATGGAGAAGGACAGGGGGAGGGGGTGTAGGGACATGGAGATGGGCAGGGAGAGGGGTGTAGGAACAGGGAGAGTGGCTATAAGGACATGGAGATGGACAGGGAGAGGAGGTGTAGGAACAGGGAGAGTGGCTATAGGGACATGGTGATGGACAGGGAGAGGGGTGTAGGAACAGGGAGAGTGGCTATAAGGACATGGTGATGGACAGGGAGAGGGGGTGTAGGGACAGGGACAAGGATAGTGGGTATAGGGACATGGAGATGGATATGGAGAGGGGTGTAGGAACAGGGAGAGTGCCTACTGGGACATGGAGATGGAGAGGGGGTGTAGGAACAGGGAGAGTGACTATAGGGACATGGAGATGGACAGGGAGAGGGGGTGTAGGGACAGGGATAAGGAGAATGGCTATAGGGACATGGCGATGGACAGGGAGAGGGGGTGTAGGAACAGGGAGAGTGGCTAGAGGGACACGGAGATGGACAGGAAGAGGGGGTGTAGAGACATGGAGATGGACAGGGAGAGGTGGTGTAGGGACAGGGACAGGGAGAGGTGGTGTAGGGACATGGAGATGGACAGGTGGTGTAGGGACATGGAGATGGACAGGGAGAGGTGGTGTAGGGACATGGAGATGGACAGGGAGAGGTGGTGTAGGGACATGGAGATGGACAGGGAGAGGGGTGTAGGGACATGGAGATGGACAGGGAGAGGGGCTGTAGGGACATGGAGATGGACAGGGAGAGGTAGTGTAGGGACATGGAGATGGACAGGGAGAGGTAGTGTAGGGACATGGAGAAGGACAGGGAGAGGGGGTGTAGGAACAGCGAGAGTGGCTATAGGGACATGGAGAAGGACAGGGAGAGGGGGTGTAGGGACATGGAGATGGACAAGGAGGGGGTTGTAGGTACAGGGAGAGTGGGTATAGGGACATGGAGATGCACAGGGAGAGGGGGTATAGGGACATGGAGATGGACAGGGAGAGGGGGTGTAGGAACAGGGAGAGTGGGAATAGGAACATGGAGACAGACAGGGAGAGGGGGTGTAGGAACAGGGAGAGTGGGTATAGGGACATGGAGATGGACAGGGGGTGTAGGGACATGGAGAGGGACAGGGAGAGGGGGTGTAGGAACAGGGAGAGTGGGTATAGGGACATGGTGATGGACAGGGAGAGGGGGTGTAGGGACATGAAGATGGACAGGGAGAGTGGGTATAGGGACATGGAGATGGACAAGGAGAGTGGGTATAGGGACAGGGACAAGGAGAGTGGTTTTAGGGACATGGAGATGGACAGGGAAAGGGGGTGTAGGAACGAGGAGAGGGACAGGGAGAGTGGGTATAGGGACATGGAGATGGACAGGGAAAGGGGGCGTAGGAACAGGGAGACGGACAGGGAGAGTGGGTATAGGGACATGGAGATGGACAGGGAGAGGGGTGTAGGGACAGGGACAGTGGCTATAGGGACATGGAGATGGACAGGGAGAGGTAATGTAGGGACAGGGTGAGGGGGTGTAGGGACATGGAGATGGACAGGGAGAGTGGGTATAGGGACTTGGAGATGGACAGGGAGAGGTAGTGTAGGGACAGGGAGAGTGGGTATAGGGACATGGAGATGGACAGGGAGAGGGGGTGTAGGAACATGAAGATGGACAGGGAGAGTGGGTGTAGGGACATGGAGATGGACAGGGAAAGGGGGTGTAGGAACAGGGACAGGGAGAGTGGGTATAGGGACATGGAGATGGACAGGGAGAGGGGTGTAGGGACAGGGACAGTGGCTATAGGGACATGGAGATGGACAGGGAGAGGTAGTGTAGGGACAGGGACACGGACAGGGAGAGTGGGTATAGGGACATGGAGATGGACAGGGAAAGGGGGTGTAGGAACAGGGACAGGGAGAGTGGGTATAGGGACATGGAGATGGACATGGAGAGGGGTGTAGGGACAGGGACAGTGGCTATAGGGACATGGAGATGGACAGGGAGAGGGGTGTAGGGACAGGGACAGTGGCTATAGGGACATGGAGATGGACAGGGAGAGGTAGTGTAGGGACAGGGAGAGGTAGTGTAGGGACAGGGTGAGGGGTGTAGGGACATGGAGATGGACAGGGAGAGTGGGTATAGGGACAGTGACAGTGGCTATAGGGACATGGAGATGGACAGGGAGAGGGGTGTAGGGACAAGGACAGTGGCTATAGGGACATGGAGATGGACGGTTCCGGGTTGGAGCGAGCGGTCGCATCTACACTTCGGTCCGCAGGTAGTATAACTTTTCATTACATTTTCATTACATTTTCATTACATTTCATTATAGTACAACAGTTTGATTTGTCTAATCTTAGCAATTTCTTCTTAGCTAGCTACATAGCCGTCTTTGTATCAAAGATAATTGCGTAATTATCGTATTTCGTCGTCCTAACGTAGTCTACACTGCTATCTGCCCAGCAGCTAGCTAACGAATACCAGCACTGTAGAAACTATTCACTCAACTGAACGACTCGATTAGTGTAGTGTTAGCTAGCTACATAGTTGTCTTTGCTGTCTTCGTATCCAAGATAATTGTGTAGTTTAGAGTGTGTAGACTTAGAGTGATTATCTTAATTTACCGAGGTTAGCTAGCCAGCTATTTGTCGTCCTTAACGTAGGAGATACTGCTAGCTAGCTAGCCAACAGCTAGCCAACGTCTACCGAATAGAACTTCAACAACCCGGTCAACATTCCGCTTCTCTCCACAGGTAGTATCACATTTTCATTTCACTTCATTACAGTACAACGGTTTGATTTGTTTGATCGTAGCTAGCTAGCTACATAGCCGTCTTTGTATCCAAGACAATTGTGTAGTCTAGAGCGATTTTCTAGGTTAGCTAGCCAGCTATTGTCGTTCTTTTAACGTAACGTAATCAACACTGCTAGCTAACCAGCTAGCCCCCGAATAGCAGCACTGTAGAAACTATTACACTCGACGGAACGACTTGATTAGTGTAGTGTCAACAACGCAGCCACTGCCAGCTAGCCTACAAAGTCAACAACGCAGCCACTACCAGCTAGCCTACTCCAGCAGTACTGTATCATTTCAATCATTTTAGTCAATAAGATTCTTGCTACGTAAGCTTAACTTTCTGAACATTCGAGACGTGTAGTCCACTTGTCATTCCAATCTCCTTTGCATTAGCGTAGCCTCTTCTGTAGCCTGTCAACTATGTGTCTATCTATCCCTGTTCTCTCCTCTCTGCACAGACCATACAAACGCTCCACACCGCGTGGCCGCGGCCACCCTAATCTGGTGGTCCCAGCGCGCACGACCCACGTGGAGTTCCAGGTCTCCGGTAGCCTCTGGAACTGCCGATCTGCGGCCAACAAGGCAGAGTTCATCTCAGCCTATGCCTCCCTCCAGTCCCTCGACTTCTTGGCACTGACGGAAACATGGATCACCACAGATAACACTGCTACTCCTACTGCTCTCTCTTCGTCAGCCCACGTGTTCTCGCACACCCCGAGAGCTTCTGGTCAGCGGGGTGGTGGCACCGGGATCCTCATCTCTCCCAAGTGGTCATTCTCTCTTTCTCCCCTTACCCATCTGTCTATCGCCTCCTTTGAATTCCATGCTGTCACAGTTACCAGCCCTTTCAAGCTTAACATCTTTATCATTTATCGCCCTCCAGGTTCCCTCGGAGAGTTCATCAATGAGCTTGATGCCTTGATAAGCTCCTTTCCTGAGGACGGCTCACCTCTCACAGTCCTGGGTGACTTTAACCTCCCCACGTCTACCTTTGACTCATTCCTCTCTGCCTCCTTCTTTCCACTCCTCTCCTCTTTTGACCTCACCCTCTCACCTTCCCCCTACTCACAAGGCAGGCAATACGCTCGACCTCATCTTTACTAGATGCTGTTCTTCCACTAACCTCATTGCAACTCCCCTCCAAGTCTCCGACCACTACCTTGTATCCTTTTCCCTCTCGCTCTCATCCAACACTTCCCACACTGCCCCTACTCGGATGGTATCGCGCCGTCCCAACCTTCGCTCTCTCTCCCCCCGCTACTCTCTCCTCTTCCATCCTATCATCTCTTCCCTCTGCTCAAACCTTCTCCAACCTATCTCCTGATTCTGCCTCCTCAACCCTCCTCTCTTCCCTTTCTGCATCCTTTGACTCTCTATGTCCCCTATCCTCCAGGCCGGCTCGGTCCTCCCCTCCCGCTCCGTGGCTCGACGACTCATTGCGAGCTCACAGAACAGGGCTCCGGGCAGCCGAGCGGAAATGGAGGAGAACTCGCCTCCCTGCGGACCTGGCATCCTTTCACTCCCTCCTCTCTACATTTTCCTCCTCTGTCTCTGCTGCTAAAGCCACTTTCTACCACTCTAAATTCCAAGCATCTGCCTCCAACCCTAGGAAGCTCTTTGCCACCTTCTCCTCCCTCCTGAATCCTCCTCCCCTCCCCCCCTCCTCCCTCTCTGCAGATGACTTCGTCAACCATTTTGAAAAGAAGGTCGACGACATCCGATCCTCGTTTGCTAAGTCAAACGACACCGCTGGTTCTGCTCACACTGCCCTACCCTGTGCTCTGACCTCTTTCTCCCCTCTCTCTCCAGATGAAATCTCGCTTCTTGTGACGGCCGGCCGCCCAACAACCTGCCCGCTTGACCCTATCCCCTCCTCTCTTCTCCAGACCATTTCCGGAGACCTTCTCCCTTACCTCACCTCGCTCATCAACTCATCCCTGACCGCTGGCTACGTCCCTTCCGTCTTCAAGAGAGCGAGAGTTGCACCCCTTCTGAAAAACCCTACACTCGATCCCTCCGATGTCAACAACTACAGACCAGTATCCCTTCTTTCTTTTCTCTCCAAAACTCTTGAACGTGCCGTCCTTGGCCAGCTCTCCCGCTATCTCTCAGAATGACCTTCTTGATCCAAATCAGTCAGGTTTCAAGACTAGTCATTCAACTGAGACTGCTCTTCTCTGTATCACGGAGGCGCTCCGCACTGCTAAAGCTAACTCTCTCTCCTCTGCTCTCATCCTTCTAGACCTATCGGCTGCCTTCGATACTGTGAACCATCAGATCCTCCTCTCCACCCTCTCCGAGTTGGGCATCTCCGGCGCGGCCCACGCTTGGATTGCGTCCTACCTGACAGGTCGCTCCTACCAGGTGGCGTGGCGAGAATCTGTCTCCTCGCCACGCGCTCTCACCACTGGTGTCCCCCAGGGCTCTGTTCTAGGCCCTCTCCTATTCTCGCTATACACCAAGTCACTTGGCTCTGTCATAATCTCACATGGTCTCTCCTATCATTGCTATGCAGACGACACACAATTAATCTTCTCCTTTCCCCCTTCTGATGACCAGGTGGCGAATCGCATCTCTGCATGTCTGGCAGACATATCAGTGTGGATGACGGATCACCACCTCAAGCTGAACCTCGGCAAGACGGAACTGCTCTTCCTCCCGGGAAAGGACTGCCCGTTCCATGATCTCGCCATCACGGTTGACAACTCCATTGTGTCCTCCTCCCAGAGCGCTAAGAACCTTGGCGTGATCCTGGACAACACCCTGTCGTTCTCAACTAACATCAAGGCGGTGGCCCGTTCCTGTAGGTTCATGCTCTACAACATCCGCAGAGTACGACCCTGCCTCACACAGGAAGCGGCGCAGGTCCTAATCCAGGCACTTGTCATCTCCCGTCTGGATTACTGCAACTCGCTGTTGGCTGGGCTCCCTGCCTGTGCCATTAAACCCCTACAACTCATCCAGAACGCCGCAGCCCGTCTGGTGTTCAACCTTCCCAAGTTCTCTCACGTCACCCCGCTCCTCCGCTCTCTCCACTGGCTTCCAGTTGAAGCTCGCATCCGCTACAAGACCATGGTGCTTGCCTACGGAGCTGTGAGGGGAACGGCACCGCAGTACCTCCAGGCTCTGATCAGGCCCTACACCCAAACAAGGGCACTGCGTTCATCCACCTCTGGCCTGCTCGCCTCCCTACCACTGAGGCAGTACAGTTCCCGCTCAGCCCAGTCAAAACTGTTCGCTGTTCTGGCCCCCCAATGGTGGAACAAACTCCCTCACGACGCCAGGACAGCGGAGTCAATCACCACCTTCCGGAGACACCTGAAACCCCACCTCTTTAAGGAATACCTAGGATAGGATAAAGTAATCCTTCTCACCCCCCCCCTTAAATGATTTAGATGCACTATTGCAAAGTGGCTGTTCCACTGGATGTCATAAGGTGAATTCACCAATTTGTAAGTCGCTCTGGATAAGAGCGTCTGCCAAATGACTTAAATGTAAATGTAAATGTAGGTAGTGTAGGGACATGGAGAGGGGGTGTAGGAACAGGGAGAGTGGCTATAGGGACATGGAGATGGACAGGGAAAGGGGGTGTAGGAACAGGGAGAGTGGCTATAGGGACATGGAGATGGACAGGGAAAGGGGGCGTAGGAACAGGGAGACGGACAGGGAGAGTGGGTATAGGGACATGGAGATGGACAGGGAAAGGGGGCGTAGGAACAGGGAGACGGACAGGGAGAGTGGGTATAGGGACATGGAGATGTAAAGGGAAAGGGGGTGTAGGAACAGGGAGAGTGGGTATAGGGACATGGAGATGGACAGGGAGAGGGGGTGTAGGGACATGGAGATGGACAGGGAGAGGTAGTGTAGGGACATGGAGATGGACAGGGAGAGGTAGTGTAGGGACATGGAGAGGTAGTGTAGGGACATGGAGATGGACAGGGAGAGGTAGTGTAGGGACAGGGAGAGTGGGTATAGGGACATGGAGATGGACAGAGGAGGGGTGTAGGAACAGGGAGAGTGGCTATAGGGACATGGAGAAGGACAGGGAGAGGGGGTGTAGGGACATGGAGATGGACAAGGAGGGGGTTGTAGGTACAGGGAGAGTGGGTATAGGGACATGGAGATGCACAGGGAGAGGGGGTATAGGGACATGGAGATGGACAGGGAGAGGGGGTATAGGGACATGAGATGGACAGGGGGTATAGGGACATGGAGATGGACAGGGAGAGGGGGTGTAGGAACAGGGAGAGTGGGTATAGGGACATGGAGACAGACAGGGAGAGGGGGTGTAGGAACAGGGAGAGTGGCTATAGGGACATGGAGATGGACAAGGAGGGGGTTGTAGGAACAGGGAGAGTGGCTATAGGGACATGGAGATGGACAGGGAGAGGGGGTGTAGGAACAGGGAGAGTGGGTATAGGGACATGGAGAGGGACAGGGAGAGGGGGTGTAGAGACATGGAGATGGACAGGGGGTGTAGGGACATGAAGATGGACAGGGAGAGATAGTATAGGGACAGGGAAATGGACAGGGAGAGGGTGTGTAGAAACAGGGAGAGTGGGTATAGGGACATGGAGATGGACAGAGAGAGGTAGTGTAGGGACAGGGACAGGTAGTGTAGGGACAGGGACAGGGAGAGGTAGTGTAGGGACAGGGACAGGTAGTGTAGGGACAGGTAGTGTAGGGACAGGGACAGGTAGTGTAGGGACAGGGACAGGTAGTGTAGGGACAGGGACAGATGGAGAGGGGGTAAAGGGACAGCAGGGTTCTCCCCCGGATTTTTTTAACAAGGTGGTGCTGCTGAGAACACCTGTAACTGCCATTTCCTGTAATCTAGAACAAAATATACTATATTAGGGTGTGGTGCCTCGGCTTAAATGATAACAAATAAAGTTAAAATATACATTTTTTAAAACATGTACTTTGTTTTTACGAAGTGGTGCAGCCAGTCCACAAGGTGGCGCAGCACCCCTCTTACATTCTATGGGGAGGACCCTGGACAGGGAGAGGAGTTACAGGGACAAGGAGAGGGGTTATAGGAACAGGGATAAGGAGAGGGGTTATAGGAACAGGGATAGGGAGGGGGGTTATAGGAACAGGGATAGGGGTTATAGGAACAGGGATAGGGGTTATAGGAACAGGGATAGGGGTTATAGGAACAGGGATAGGGGTTATAGGAACAGGGATAGGGGTTATAGGAACAGGGATAGGGGTTATAGGAACAGGGATAGGGGTTATAGGAACAGGGATAGGGGTTATAGGAACAGGGATAGGGGTTATAGGAACAGGGATAGGGATAGGAACAGGGATAGGGGTTATAGGAACAGGGATAGGGAGAGGGGTTATAGGAACAGGGATAGGGAGAGGGAGTGTAGGAACAGGGAGAGGGAGTGTAGGAACAGGGAGAGGGGGTGTAGGAACAGGGAGAGGGGGTGTAGGAACAGGGAGAGGGGGTGTAGGAACAGGGAGAGGGGGTGTAGGAACAGGGAGAGGGAGTGTAGGAACAGGGAGAGGGGTGTAGGAACAGGGAGAGGGGTGTAGGAACAGGGAGAGTTCACACACAAATGCATAGAGTATTTGCTTGGACCCTTAGTATTATTCGCTTGATTAAAGAAACTAATGTAAAAGTGACAGTTAATTTTCTGGCCACAGTGCCAGAAATTCTGCAGCCTAAAGTGAGAAAAGAGGAGCTGTGAACACAGAGCTGTAATAGTGTCAGCGAGAGATCGGACATTGCTGCTGGGTGCTGGTGGCTCTCAGTGTGCTGGGGGAGAAAGTGTTCTGGTGTGCAGAACGCACATGTCCTGAGGCTTGTACCACGAGGACAGGGAGGAAAGGAGGAAATCTCCTTTAACAGAGGGTTACAATGCAAAGCTATAGCTAAAATTGGTTCCACTGGTGTGTCTGTGGATGTGTGAGATAACTTCACAGTACCAATGGTCTCTGAATGTCATGCATGATGCATCGTCACTACAGTAGGATCCAGCAGACAGAATAAGCAGAAGCACACACACTGTGTATCAACTCAACCAACCCTGTGATCAATCTCTTTAGTCAGGTCACTTATATGTCATTATAAACTGGATGGTTCGAGCCCTCAATGCTGATTGGCTGGCGGCCGTGGTATATCAGACCGTATACCACGGGTATGACAAAATATTTTTACTGCTCTAATTACGTTGGTAACCAGTTTATAATGGCAAAAAAAGGCACCTTGGGGGTTTGTGGTATATGGCCAATATACCACGGCTAAGGGTTGTGTCCAGGCACTCCGCATTGCGTCGTGCATAAGAATAGCCCTTAGCCGTGGTATATTGGCCATATACCACACCCCCTCGTGCCTCATTGCTTAAAGAGACAGCAGCCTACACACTGCAACGAAATAACATAATTAGGCTTTACTATCACTGTTGTCATACTGCATTACCCTACTGTCAGCCTACTGTAAACACATCCAGTCCAATGGGGTGTAGCTAGGGTTGCAAAGGTGGAAACTTTCAAAGTTTACCAGTAAATTACCAGAATTTTGGTATCTTTCAAGGATTTTATGTAATCACAAGACATCTAGTGGCCATTCTAGGTACTTCAGTTTATCACAGGTGTCTGTAATTATCTCAGGCGTTCTCTCTAGCCATATCACATGTAACATCTATGAAATAAATAAGAAGATTTTTAAATAAAAAATAGGATGACAAAGCTGTAAAACATTATCTGAAATATAAACCATCAATTTAGGGAATACCATTGGTGTTTAATATGAGGGTCTCAGCATGAAATATATATGTTTGTTTTATTTTACTATGTCAATATGTATTTGTTGTCAATGTTTTGTCATCAAGCTGGTGGCAGGTGAATACTAGAAAATGAATACTATATATGGATGTTTTATTAAAGTATAAATTACCAAAGTTACCATAGATTGCCATAGATTTTCTGCTAATTACCAAAATTACTGAAGATTCTGGTCACTTTGGTAAATCACCTGCAGAATTGCAACCATCGGCATAGCTACGCCCCATTCACCCCCGCCAGAACCCTGGTGATGTAAACCAGACAAGAGAGCAGAGAACACAGCATTCTAGATCAGTCGGTCTGAAACACAGACTAACCAAAGTGAGGACATTTAAACTTTGTTAAATAACATTCTCATTAGTCCAATTACTGAGTTTGGAAATAAAACCCAGACATTTCTCCTCACAGCCCCAATCAAATCAAATACTTGGTGCTCATTAGTTTTAGACCCACCGAAGTGTCTCAGTTCAAAGGGGTTAACATTTTTCTCTGAGAAAAAGGGAGCAATGTTTTAACAAGAAATGTGCAATTATGGAGGAAACTTTCTGTGGGCGATGGCCCATTTTAAAGAGGACAGTAGTTATGGTGGTGGCAGCCAAATTAACCTTTTCGCATTTAAAAAAATTCTTCTTTTATGTTCTTTTTTCGATTGATGCTGAAATGACCGTCATGATTACCTCTGAAATAAGATCTCCATTCCTCCTGCCCTCTCCCTATTGGCTGATCTCCTCCTATGGCGATAATAAGCCAGTCATCACAAGGAAGTTGAGGATCTTAAATTAACCATAGTGTTGGAGCAGAGAGTGACTGCTTCCTGCCTGAGCCTGGCGTCGCTTTATTGCAGGGTGGAATGTATCGACTTGATGATCTGGCAATTACAGGCTGACAAAACACTTCATATTTATGCGCCATGCAGCACATTGCAAGCACAGCTGCCAGTCAATACACTGGGACCATGAGTCATCCCAGCTAGCAACTACTGAATACGCATAGCGCACATACAAATGCACACACACACTCAACCACAGAAACACACAAGCACACATAGCACACTGGAAACACACAAGCACACACAGCATACTGAGAAACACACAGCACACTGAGAAACACACAAGCACACTGAGAAACACACAAGCACACACAGCACACAGCATACTGAGAAACACAAGCACACTGAGAAACACACAAGCACACTGAGAAACACACAAGCACACACAGCACACAGCATACTGAGAAACACACAAGCCCACGCAGCACACTGAGAAACACACAAGCACACACAGCACACAGCATACTGAGAAACACACAAGCCGACGCAGCACACTGAGAAACACACAAGCCCACGCAGCACACTGAGAAACACACAACCCCACGCAGCACACTGAGAAAAAAATGTACTACAATGACTACAGGAAGTAGGACAGTTAGCAGAAAGGACTATGGGAAGTAGGACAGTTAGCAGAAAGGACTACAGGAAGTAGGAGAGTTAGCAGAAAGGACTATGGGAAGTAGGACAGTTAGCAGAAAGGACTACAGGAAGTAGGACAGTTAGCAGAAAGGACTATGGGAAGTAGGACAGTTAGCAGAAAGGACTACAGGAAGTAGGACAGTTAGCAGAAAGGACTACAGGAAGTAGGACAGTTAGCAGAAAGGACTATGGGAAAGCGAGGAGCGGTGACAGAAAGGACAGAACAGGTCCTTGTCTACACTGTCAGCCTGGTGCCAGGTGTGCCCTCTTCTAGTGAGGGGGAAGGAAAGCAGGCCTTATGAAGCTGCTTTCAGTTGTGTCCTAATGGCACCCTATTCCCTACATAGTGCACAACATTTGTCCAAAACCAATGGGCCCTGGTCAAAAGTAGCGCACTATATAGGAAACAGGGTGCCATTTGAAGGTGCTGTTCCCATCAGTATCAAACCCCTCCATGGCCCCCAGCACCAGAATGCCAGCCTTGGCACAACACCCAACTGGCATAGCTGATCGTCAGCCAGCCAAACAGAGAATCACTGAGTAACTTAAAGCAAATAACTAACTGGCAAGATAGGCAACTGTCTGATCTTACTGAACATGAGAATGCACAAGACAAAGACTCAAGACAGACTTCAACATCAGGGACCTGAAACATTATGTGTCTTAAATCACAGAGATAGACAGAGCGTCAGAGCCCCCAACCACTGAGACAAAGGAGAGGCGCTTTGGGAACCCTACAGACTCCCAACCCTGCCCCCGTCCCCCGCCTCCGTCCCCATGTCTCCCTGTCCCGTCCCCCTGCCAGGTGGGTCAGGGTAAGCTGCCTGCTCCAACCCTGCCCCCGTCCTCCGTCCCCATGTCTCCCTGTCCCGTCCCCCTGCCAGGTGGGTCAGGGTAAGCTGCCTGCTCCTAGCCCTGCCCCCGTCCCCATGTCTCCCTGTCCCGTCCCCCTGCCAGTTGGGTCAGGGTAAGCTGCCTGCTCCAACCCTGCCCCCGTCCCCCGCCCCCATGTCTCCCTGTCCCGTCCCCCTGCCAGGTGGGTCAGGGTAAGCTGCCTGCTCCAACCCTGCCCCCATCCCCCGTCCCCCGCCCCCATGTCTCCCTGTCCCGTCCCCCTGCCAGGTGGGTCAGGGTAAGCTGCCTGCTCCAAGCCCTGCCACTGGCCTGCCATGCTAATGAGGGACCTGGCAGGGGGGACTGTAGTAGATGACAGGATGAAAAGTCAAGGGGAATAAATGTGAACTGGACCGGTAAACTCACTCAGATCTGCAGCACAGCACTCAAAATGTGTTATTTTACAAAGAAGCTGTTAAACTCTAGGCAATTTCACATAACCGCACTTACCAAACGAGACTATATAATTTTCACATGAACATTAAATACACGCAAGTACACACACCGACCTGTTTCCCTATCAGCCGCACTCCCTTCTCATCATCCATTTGAGCGTGGCAGTGAACTGCCACAGTGATCTGCACTGATTAAAGCATGTAACACATGCTCCTAGGCTGCTGAGGGTAGATGGAGGGGGGGGGCGGGGGGGGGTAATCAGCTGCAGATGACAACTGATCTAGATAAACCACGGGACAGCAATCCAATTAGGAAGGAAACCGGAGCAAATCAGAATACCCAAAAACAACAACTGTCTGTCATCACCCAAAGTTTAAGAAGTTCAGAAGTTTAACTGTTTTAAGAGAAAAAAAACACTTCTTCCCTTGTTCCCACCAGAAACTGAGAATCCTCTTCTCCAAGGTGAATAAGCATATGTGTGTGTGTGTGTGTGTGTGTGTGTGTTTTGGCTGGGTCACAAAACTCTCATTCTGCATCCCAATGGATTTGTCTTTCATGCAGCAGCATACAGATCCTCATTGGACACCCTCAATCCATACAGAAGACACTAATCCCAGTACAGAAAAGCCCCACACAATATCACCAGTGTACTGAATGCTGTAACGTTACTGTGCCTAAACAAAGTACACACATTGTTCCCTGGCAGTTTGTGCAGTGATTAACATAGTTACCGGAGTCATTAAACCATAGACTGGTTGTGGTTGTCTTATTCAGTGTAAAATGGAACAGGAACAGAAAGAACCATTTAGTGGCTCTTGTATGTATGAGTATTGGCTCCAGCCCTGTGTCTATGTAACGCCCTGACCTTAGAGCTTTTTATGTCTCTATTTTGGTTTGGTCAGGGTGTGATTTGGGTGGGCTTTCTATGATCTTGTATATTTTTGTTTTGCCCGGGTATGATTCTCAATCAGGGACAGCTGTCTATTGTTGTCTCTGATTGGGAACCATACTTAAGTAGCTTTTTTCCCACAGGGTTTTTGTGGGTAGTTAATTTCTGTTTAGTGTTTTGCACCTGTCAGGACTGTTTCGGTTATTTCCCTTTATTATTTTGTTATAGTGTTCAGTTTTAATTAAGAAAGCATGAACACTTACCACACTGTGCTTTGGTCCGATGATTCCTCTTCTTCAGATGACGAATACTGTGACAGAACTACCCACCACAAACGGACCAAGCAGCGTGGTAATGAGGAGCAGAGGGTTCAGGACTCCTGGACTTGGGAGTAGATATTGGATGGACAGGGACCCTGGAGACAGGCTGGGGAATATCGCCGCCCGAAGGAAGAACTAGAGGCAGCTAAAGCTGAGAGGCGGCTATATGAGCCGAGGCAGCGCAGCAGGCACGAGAGGCAGCCCCCCCCCAAAGAATTTGGGGAGGCACATGGGGAGATTGGCGGAGTCCGGAAATAGACCTGAGCCAACTCCTTACCGGAGGCAGCGTGGTACTGGTCAGGCACCGTGTTATGCGGTGAGGCGCACGGTGTCTCCAGTGCGTGCTCATAGCCCGGAGCGCTACATGCCAGCCCCCGCAAGTGCCATGCGAGAGTGGGCATCCAGTCAGGGCGGATTGTGCCAGCTCAGCAAGTTTGCTCTCCGGTGCGCAGTTTCGGCCCAGGGTATCCTGCGCCGGCTCTGCGTACTGTGTCTCGGGGGCACTGGGAGGGTTCAGTTCGTCCTATGCCTGCGTGAAAGTGGGTATTGAGCCTAATGGAGAGGTGCGAGTGTTAAGCACCAGATCTCCAGTGCTGCCCCACAGCCCGGTTCGACCTCTGCCTGCACTCTGGACGGGCCGGGCTAAAGTGGGCATTCAGCCTGGAGGAGTGGTGCCAAGGCTGCGCACCAGAGCTCCAGTGCTACCCCACAGCCCGGTTCATCCTGTGCCTCCTCCAAGCACCAGGCCTCCTGTAGGTCTCCCCAGCCTGGTGGGCCCTGTGGCAGCCCCACGCACCAGGCTGTCTCTGCGTCTCCTCCCTCCAGAGTCGCCCTCCAGTCCGGACCCTCCAGAGGCGCCCTCCAGTCCGGACCCTCCAGGGGCGCCCTTCTGCCCGGACCCTCCAGGGGCGCCCTTCAGTCCGGAGCTTCCAGGGATGCCCTTCAGTCCGGGGCCATCTACGAGGGTCCCCAGTCTGGGGTCGGCGGCGAGGGTCCCCACTCTAGAGGCGCCACCTCAGTGGGCCAAGCCACACGTGCAGCGGGGTCTACGTCCCTCACTAGAGCCGCCACCGCAGAGAAATGCCCACCCAGACCCTCCCCTATAGGTTCTATCATTGTCTCTGATTGGGAACCATACTTAGGTAGCTTTTTCCCACTGTGTTTTTGTGGGTAGTTAATTTCTGTTTAGTGTTTTGCACCTTTCAGGGCTGTTTCGGTGTTCAGTTTTAATTAAGAAAGCATGAACACTTACCACGTTGGTCCGATAATTCCTCTTCTTCAGATGACGAATACAGTGACAGCCTACGTGATAAGGGAGGGACTGAAATGCCATCATTGTCCAGTCCAAGCAGCTCTTCCCCCCGATGGGGCATATTTAAAGACCATTCAAACCACTGGTGCTAAATATCTGGGACACTGTCTGCCCTGTGTCACCTCTATAGGTGAGAGAGTGCGAGAGAGATAGGAAAGAGAGTGCGAGAGAGAGAGAGAGAGAGAGAGGGGGGTTAAAACAGAGATATTGAGCAGGAGAGGGAAAGAGAAGTACTGTATTTGAAAGAATGCAAGTGGGAGAAAGAGCAGATGGTGAGAGAAAGATGGAAGTGTCGATAGACTGGAAAGAGGGGAGGGTTAGGGGGGGTTAGGAAAGAAAGAGGGAAGCGAGGGAGGAGAGAGAAAAATGGAGAGAGAGAGGTCAGGGAGGAGGTGATGGAGAGAGAGATGGGAGAGTGAGGTCAGGGAGGAGGTGATAGAGAGGGAGGAGAGAGAGAGGTTGGCATGTCAGTGCAGTGGGTCCGGGAGTTCTGTGCTTTCTTCTGGGGAATGTGTTGGTTCAGAAAGGTCAGACTCAGTATGTGACAGCACAGCTTCAAACTCACAGACAGACACCCTCCCTACAGCACTGAGACAGCTGAGAACAGGAAAAGATGGAGAGAAAGAGAGGGGGTGAGGTGTGGTGGTGAGGCATGCAGTTGTCCCAAGAGATCAGTTAAAACAGGGAGGCCACTATTCCAGCATACAAAACACCCACGTTTCCAAGCATGGATCCACACATATGCCGGTGTGTGTGTCTCTGCCCAAGCCTACAAACCTAAAACTAAACGGATTAGACACAACATAATCATACTGATACACACACACACTTATGAAACAAGCTGAAATAAAGCACTGAGTTAAATGGAGCACAATACACACAACACTCAAACACAGATATTGATCAAATGTATGTTAATTGTTCTTCTCTCATTTACATACATACACAAGTTAGCTAACACATAACGTTCTGAGAACCATATGTTTCTTAGAGCTTGGTGAGAGCGTGGTTGTCCTATGGTTATTTTGCATACAACCTTTCCACAACATTCTGGGAATGGTGCAGGATACCCAGATAGCACACAACGTTCTGAGAACCATATGTTTCTTCGGTGGGAATTTTAGCACTTCAGCATAACATTTCCTACATGTTTCCTCATGGTTCTATTTAAATTCATGTTCTCAGAATGTTCAGAGACTGTTAAGAAACAACATTCTTCTGGGGGAATTTCAGTACTTCAGCATAACATTTCCTACATGTTTCCTCATGGTTCTATTTAAATTAATGTTCTCAGAATGTTCAGAGACTGTTAAGAAACAACATTCTTCTGGGAGAATTTCAGTACTTCAGCATAACATTTTCTGCAGGTTTCATCGTGATTCTATTTAAAGGGCGGTAGGGTAGCCTAGTGGTTAGAGCTTTGGACGAGTAACCGGAAGGTTGCAAGTTCAAACCCCCAAGCTGACAAGGTACAAATCTGTCGTTCTGCCCCTGAACAGGCAGTTAACCCACTGTTCCTAGGCCGTCATTGAAAATAAGAACAAATTCTTAACTGACTTGCCTAGTTAAATAAAGGTAAATTAAATAAAAAAGTCATGTTCTCAGATCATTAAGAAAACTTCCCATAAGAACCACAATAAAAGATTATTAACGTTCAAAGAACGTGCTTGGAGTTCAAAGCAGTTAAACTTAGCTAGCAGTAATATTAGATGTTTTATTGAAACTTGTTCTAAGAATGTTAATAAAACTTTCAGGGAACTATAGTCAAATTTTCTCACAATCTTCCTGCAACCTAAAAATGTACGTTCCCATACAGGCAAAAATGTTCAGTTCTGTTCTCAGAATGTTAAAAAAAAAAAATCAGTTTTACGGGTCAGGAAACGTATGGCTTTGTTCCCAGAACCAATGGGATACCAAAAATGTACGTTCCCACAGCTTCCAAGGAGACAAACATGCTAGCTGGTACTAGGGCTGGGAATTGCCAGGGACCTCACAATATGTTATTATCACAATACTTATGTGCCGATTCAATATGTCTTGCGATCTCACGAGTCTATGTATTGCATTTCGATACTATGATACGACATTCCAAACGTATCGTTCCCCATGTCTGCTGCATATGGACAAGAGAGAGCCATGAGAAAACGAGCTCTGATCAGTCATAGGAATAAAAGTGTTAAAAGCACGTTGTCTCGCCATTTAAAAAGATGGAGAACAAGTTTAGCATTTCACTGCATCTTTTATAGCTGTTGTAAACTGTGTATGTGACGAATAAACTTTGATTTGATTTATAAGGAAAACTACTGGAGTTTTGGCGCAGGTACAGCAACTAGTTTTTCTGGCATTTCAACATCGTAACAAAAACTGGCAGCAGAACTCAGGTTCATTCGTTTAGTGTATGAATGAAGCCTGTGCATGTTGAGACAGTTGAATAGCAGCAGTACTCAGCCCTCTTAGACAAATGAACAACTAACCCCAACTATTCCTCAAGCCTTTATCCCTCTGAGCATGAGTTGAATGAAGAGAAAGCTATATTTACTCACAGATTTAAATGTGCTTGAATTCCTGCTCTTGCCTTTTTCTCTGTCCAGTCCAGTCCATGCGGGAGAAAGGAATTATTTAGGAATGGGATAATTGGGAAGATGTACAGAGCATGATTTGGAAAAGGCATAAGAAGGTGATTCCATTCAGGACTGAGCGCCTCGGAGTGAGATTCCCAGTAAACCACTTACTGAGAAAGAATGAGAGAGAGAGAGAGAGAGAGAGAGAGAGAGAGAGAGAGAGCAAACAAGACAAACATAGAGGGAGGGAGGGAGGGAGGGAGGGAGGGAGGGAGGGAGGGAGGGTGAAAGAGCGATTGTGGGGAAAGAAAGCAGGGAGACGGTCAGGGAGAGGAGACCGGGGAGGGAGTGAAGAGAGGGGGGAAAGGGAGGAAGAGAGAGAGGGAGGGGTAAAGTAGAGGGAAACAGTGAGGCATGTTCCAACAGGCTTTCCTAATCAATCCCAATACTGATCCCTTCGATACGCTCTAAGTTTCAGGACCATGGACAGAGAATTACCATACACTTCTACCCACCCACCCAGCCTCCTCAGTGGGTGGGGTGGAGGAAAGGAGATGAACGCAAGAAGGGAGAAAGAGGGAAGGATGTAGCCTACTGTACTGTGGTGCGAGGTAGGGAGGGAGTGAGTATAGAGATGGTGGGACTATGGGAGTATGTGAAGGGGGGGTGGCGTGGATGGATGCTTGGCATCTCATGGGACCGTTCTAACAGACAAGGGGTGTAGATAAACAGTGGTGTGGACAGTGATAACCATGGGAGGTAGGGACAGAGTCATCCCATAAAGTTCAGCCACCAGCTTCAATACATCAATCACTCACTAACTCCACCAGCTTACATCTCTCACACACACACACCAACAACTGCAAAAAACAAATGCTCACACACATCACCAAATTGAGAATTTTTTTTTTTTTACATCACACACAACAGCACCACAGCCTATTCACATACAGAAGACTTGTGTCCAGTATTGATCGACATAGTGTATCGAGCATCTCCGTTTAGCCAGTCAGATCAATGCATTGCCATGGCCTTCACTGTGATCCACTGAGAGGCACATAACTCTGTTCCCACATTGAGCTGGACAGAGCACACATGGAGCACCAATTGCAATATAGTATACTATTTTTACCAGAGACCTATATGGGAACTATAGGGAATAGGGTGCCATTTGGGAGGCATCCATGGGGGAAGAGCCTCCTCTGTGTGTCTGTCACCTGACTGTTCCTGTTCCTGTTCCCCTCCACCTAAACCAGGCCAATCGATTGTCTCCTCCCGGCAGCTCCTCCATTAGTCTAATACAGCAACTCTAATCCAGCAGTGAGGAGAGGACTGAAGGAGCTGCATGGAAAGACACAGGAAGGAAGGCACCTGGCCAGGAGCTGCTCTGATGTCACAGCTCTGCTCGGAATTTCCATTTAACACAGTATTATACCATATATTTAATCTATAAGGCCTGAGGGGGTGTGGTATATGGCCAATATACCACGGCTAAAGGCTGTTCTTATGCATGACGTAATGCAGAGTGCCTGGACACAGCCCTTAGCCGTGGTATATTGGCCATATACCACAAACCCCTGAGGTGCCTTATTGCTATTATGAACTGGTTACCAACGTAATTAGAGCAGTGCAAATAAAATGTTTCGTCATATCCATGGTATACGGTCTGATATACCACGGCTGTCAGCCAATCAGCATTCAGGGCTCGAACCACCTTTATAATATAGCAATATTCCATTTACCATGACCCACTGCTATACTGCCCAATTTCTCCTACATGTTTTATTTAACCTGGTTTATCATTGTTTTACTACACATTTTCTTTACTGTATTTGTCATTGAATTCATATTGGTTAACAAACCAAATGAGAAATGCATTGAGTTGGGGCTGTATGAGGAGAAACACTGTCCCCTGCTGGCTGCTTACATAACACAGAGATTTATTAGCCTTAACAGCCAGTTGTACCTCTAGAGGATTAGTGCTGTTCAACCACGGAAAACATGACTCCGTTAATGAAGAAAGAAAAGCAGCTCTGTCACTAATTACAGATTAATCAAGTGGAAAAGAGGAATTGACTTCAGTTAAATTGACTTCAGTTAGGAGCTACTGTGGTCCTGTGAGTCTGGCCATGATCATAGCTCAATGGTATATGGATCCACACACACTATTGGAGGTAGGCGTGTGTGTGTGTGTGGTGTGTGTGTGTGTGTGTGTTTTGTGTGTGTTTGTGTGGTGTGTTTAAGCATTAGCTCCTTCCCCCTCAGGAGATTGGCAGGAGATGGAGAGGAAGTGACAAACAGCAGCACTGGGACACAGGAAGAGGAAGAAAACATTCCTGCCCAGTATAGTCAGACACACAACATGACGTTCTTAGAGCACCTAATGACATAATACTTTCACCTGCCACATCTTGAATTTACCGTTGATAAACAACTCTCTCTAAAGCACAGACGGTTACTCTTTCCCACACACTGAATGGTTGTGTGTATCTCTGTGGCCCTCAGGTCTTTGTGTTAACTCATCCTTCTAGAGGCAGTGAGGTGTATGGGAGTTGGGGAGAGAACTATACAAACACGCACACACGTTGCATGCTTACACACACACACACACACACACACACACACACACACACAGTATTACTACCAGTAGTGGACTTACCATTATGCAGAAGAGGCGAATGCCTTAGGCCTCAGATCATCAAGTGGCCTCGTGAGTTGGGCATAAAATACATTTTTTATATTAGTAATGTGTTTTTATATAATGTCTCCGCTTAAGGCACCCCATTCTCCACTTTCTTGTGATATGATTGGAAACAAGACAATTGAAATTAAGCTGCAGCATTGACGCAGAGAAAGAAAGAGAAAGAATCTTTTAAAAACACAGGTGCTGCTGTAAGTTGATCTGGATCTGATGCTGTCTGGCCAAAAAGAGTATGACATGTAAGACAGAGGAGTGTTTTGCTTGTTCGGATGCTTCCTCTGGTGGGCTTGTTTTAGTCACTTGCAAATTGAAGGAAAGTTGGCGGGTGCACAGTGCACTGTTCAGGTGCTGGAATTATTTTGAATGAACGTGCAAAGGTAACTTCGTTTTTTAAGTGATTTGTTTGACAAATCACTTACTGGCATTGGCCCTCTCCTCAGTACTGGCATTGGCCCTCTCCTCAGTACTGGCATTGGCCCTCTCCTCAGTACTGGCATTGGCCCTCTCCTCAGTACTGGCATTGGCCCTCTCCTCAGTACTGGCATTGGCCCTCTCCTCAGTACTGGCATTGGCCCTCTCCTCAGTACTGGCATTGGCCCTCTCCTCAGTACTGGCATTGGCCCTCTCCTCAGTACTGGCATTGGTACTGGCATTGGCACTGGCATTGGCCCTCTCCTCAGTACTGGCATTGGCCCTCTCCTCAGTACTGGCATTGGTACTGGCATTGGCCCTCTCCTGACATTGGTACTGGCATTGGCCCTCTCCTCAGTACTCATTGTACTGGCATTGGCCCTCCTCAGTACTGATTGGCATACTGGCATTGGCCCTCTCCTCAGTACTGGCATTGGCCCTCTCCTCAGTACTGGCATTGGCCCTCTCCTCAGTACTGGCATTGGCCCTCTCCTCAGTACTGGCATTGGTACTGGCATTGGCCCTCTCCTCAGTACTGGCATTGGCCCTCTCCTCAGTACTGGCATTGGCCCTCTCCTCAGTACTGGCATTGGCCCTCTCCTCAGTACTGGCATTGGCCCTCTCCTCAGTACTGACATTGGCCCTCTCCTCAGTACTGGCATTGGTACTGGCATTGGCCCTCTCCTCAGTACCGGCATTGGCCCTCTCCTCAGTACCGGCATTGGCCCTCTCCTCAGTACCGGCATTGGCCCTCTCCTCAGTACCGGCATTGGCCCTCTCCTCAGTACCGGCATTGGCCCTCTCCTCAGTACTGGCATTGGCCCTCTCCTCAGTACTGGCATTGGTACTGGCATTGGCCCTCTCCTCAGTACTGGCATTGGTACTGGCATTGGCCCTCTCCTCAGTACTGACATTGGTACTGGCATTGGCCCTCTCCTCAGTACTGGCATTGGTACTGGCATTGGCCCTCTCCTCAGTACTGGCATTGGTACTGGCATTGGCCCTCTCCTCAGTACTGGCATTGGCCCTCTCCTCAGTACTGGCATTGGCCCTCTCCTCAGTACTGGCATTGGCCCTCTCCTCAGTACCGGCATTGGTACTGGCATTGGCCTTCTCCTCAGTACCGGCATTGGCCCTCTGTCTAGCACACTGCTCTTCTAAAAGGAAAGGCTGTCTCAAGGACATTATAAAAGCTCAACACAAACTGATCCACATCCCCATCTCGCCTCCCTCTGTATCAATCTACCCCAGGGTCGGGTGGATCAACATAAATCTAGCCAACTCCATTGTCTCTGTGTCTCTATATTTCAATCAAGTACTTTTTAAAATGTATTTCACCTTTAACCAGGTAGGCCATTTGAGAACAAGTTCTCATTTACAAGTGCGACCTGACCAAGATAAAGCAAAGCAGTGCGACAGGCTTAATGAATGACCACAGAGACAGAATATAATCTGGAATATTATTGAATAGTTTGGGGTAGGCCTTGTCTCCAAGGATTGCTCCTCAGAACCAGATGCTGATGACAGGTTACCCTGTGCTAGGCAGCTGGCATCGAAACCCTCCCGCTGGGAGAACGAGGATCCAATGACGGGCCTTCAGTTGGTGGGGAGGTGGAAGGTCAGTGGAAGACTGTTGCTACAAAACAGCAAGTGGGAGACACAAGGTTTGAGTTGACATATAAATACTCTCCTAGATTCATGCCCATTGGTTGAAAGAAAGGGAAGTGTTTATTGCACGAGTGAGCCCTTAGGTTAATCAACAAGCGTGGTGGAATTTCCTTAGTGTGCAATGCTCATAGGCTGAAGTTAATAGGTGATTGACATTCCGCATGCTTGTTAATAGTACAGGAGGAGGAGAGACTTGATGCTACGCTGATGATTTAACATTATGACACTTCCATATAAATACCTGCTATGCTGATGAGGTAACATTAGAACCACTACCATGGATACCTGCTGTGCTAATGAGGTAACACTATAAACACTACTAGGCTTGGGCGGTATCCAGATTGTCAAACCGACCTTGTGCCATACCAGGATATTCAGTAATACCGGCACTGAACACAAGAGGCGCTATTTTCAAACCCCATTGAGCCTTTGTAATCTGAAGGATCATCATGCTAACAAGTACATGTGAAACCCCATAGAGAATGCTAACTAAATGCTAATGAGCACGTTGCGAACATTTGACACAGTCTCTGATCTAATATATTTGCATGATAGATATCCCAGCTCATAAAGTTACACAAGTAACTAAAAAATGCTACTCAGTTTGCTGCACATGCAATGATATTAGAGAGCAAGGCTCTTGATCCAGGAAGGGATTCTCTGCGTTTACCAAGCTAAACTTGATTTTGGAAGAAGCTAACCATTTAGCTAGATAGCTAACGAGCTACTAAATTAGCAAACCAATGCACTACTGCAGAGCATTTAGCACATTTTAAACAGTTAATAGTTATAAGCTATCTAGCTGGCAAACATTTAGTTGTGAATTCCAATCTGTAACTAGATTGCCTGGCGCGTGCTGCACAACAGTGAGTGACTTTCAAGACTCAGGTCTCTCAACTTTATGTGCTTGTAAACAAACACCAAGTGACTGGGGGAACAGAGGTAATCTTCATAATGAAACATTATTTGACAGGGGAAATGAAGAAGGCAATCTTCTTTATCTCCTAACGTATTGCACAGGTTGACTGCAGGCATTTACTTAAAAAGTAGCTATAAATATCTAAATGTAAAAAAAATGACTTAAAAGTGACAATCCAATCAGACCAGCCTTCCTGACTGAACTTGAACAGTGTCTAGGATTTACAGAGAATGGTGCTACAAATAAAAACCATCCGGTCAGTGGCAGTTCTGTGGGTGAAAACCGCTCGTTTATGAGAGGGCGAAGGAGAATGGCAAGAATTGTGCAAGCTAACAGGTGGGCCACAAACAGGCAAGTACCGGTGCAGTTCAACAGTGGTGTGCAGAACGGCATCTCGGAGCGCACAACTCGTCAGTCCTGGTCACGGATGGGCTACTGCAGCAGACGACCTGGGTTCCACCACTATCAGCTAAAAACAAGAAGAAGCTGATCCAGTGGGAACACAATCACCAACACTGGACAATATTGAGGAGTGAAAAAATATTGCCTCGTCCAACGAATCCCGGGTCCTGTTGAGTCATGCTGATGGCAGAGTCAGGATTTGGCGTAAGCAGCATGAGTCCATCCTTCCTGGTGTCAATGGTACAGGCTGGTGGTGGTGGTGTAATGGCATGAGGAATCTCTTACTGGCACACCTTAGGTCCCTTGATACCAACGTTTCTATGCCCCGAAGAGTTCAGGCTGTTCTGGAGGCAAAGGGGGGGTCCGGCCCAGTACTAAATGGGTGTACCTAATAAACTGACCACTGATTTTATATCTGTGTGTGAGTCTATCTATGTGTGTATGTTTGTGCACTATAAGAAAAAAAGTGATATCTAGAACCTTAAAGGGTTCTCTGGCTTTCCCATAGGAGAACCCTCTGAATAACCCTTTTTGGTTGCAGGTAGAACCCTGTAGAACCCACAGGGCTGGCTACAGATGGTTCTACATGGAGCCCAAAAGGGTTCAACCTGGAACCAAAAAGGATTCTACCTGGAACCAAAAAGGGTTCTCCTAAGTGTGTGTGTGTCACGCGAACGCCGAGTTTCACTGGCTCTCCTCTCCTGCCTGGTTAATGAGTCTACAGGGGAGCGATGTGTTGGTGTCTAGTACTCACCACCCACCCTGGGCTCAGACAGAGACAGAGACAGAGACAGACAGACCCATTACCACACCTGAGACTGAGGGGACCTAACAACCACACTATGCACTAGACACACTCAGAGACAAACACACAGGGCTGGCTACACAAACACGCAGGGCAGGCTACACAAACACACCGGGCTGGCTACACAAACACACCGGGCTGGCTACACAAACACGCAGGGCAGGCTACACAAACACGCAGGGCAGGCTACACAAACACACAGGGCTGGCTACACAAACACACCGGGCTGGCTACACAAACACACCGGGCTGGCTACACAAACACACAGGGCTGGCTACACAAACACACAGATTAGAGCCTAATGTTGTAAATACACAAAACACACAATTAAAACTGTGCCTGTCTAAGTTGTATTCTCTCTCTCTCTCTCTCTCTCTCTCTCTCTCTCTCTCCCTTCCTCCCTCCCAGTTTCACGCAATCACTCTAAAATTAGAGAGCTGACTTTAAAATGGAGGTCAGGGGAATATATAGCCTGTCTTTCTAGGGACACTGTGTACTGTAGTTAGTAGACTAGACTAGAGCAGGCAGGGGTTGGGCTACTGCCAGTCATGTTTAAACGTGAAGAAGAAAGGCCCTCCCAGGCTTTTCCCACAGCCTTTTGACCACAGACACCAATCACAAGCAACAAGAATGAGTCCTTTTGGAAAGGAGAGAGTTCTGTTGTCAAGAGACTGAATGAGCGGCTGGTTCTCACGGTAACGGTAGCAGCATACAGTAGGAGTCTGTCTTCCACGTTCCAACCTCCTTATTGAGAGAGAGGACCACACTGCCCCCATCTGGCCACAATGGAGCCCCAAAGAGTTTTCTAGTAAAGATTGTTGACCAAAACGTCCAGCACAAAAACCAGTGGACACTGGAGACCAGAGCATAGCCCGTCTGTCTGGACAGAGTGACATTCTGAACATGCTGGACCATAAAGTGAGTGACATACCTTTAACCTACTGCAAATTAGTTAAACTAAACTAACATACCTGTCAACAACACACACAATACGGGAACCCAATGATATAACCTCCTTCTCCCATTCCTCTGCAAAGTAATCTATCTACTCCACCTTTATTTAGCCTGATAGGACTCCCGAGTGGCGAAGCGGTCTAAGGCACTGCATTGCAGTGCTAGAGGTGTCACTACAGACCCTGGTTTGATCCCAGGTTGTATCACAACCGGCTGTGATTCCCTTAGGGCAGCTCACAATGGGCCCAGAGTTGCTAGGGGAGGGTTTGGCCAGGGTAGGCTGTCATTGTAAATAAGAATTTGTTCTTAACTGACTTGCCTAGTTAAATAAAGGTTAAACAAATTGAAAGTAAACTCTCTTTCACAATGATGGTCTAAATAATGAAATCCAAATACAGGACTCACAGCGGGAAGTCCCTTTATATTAAATCAGCGTAACATTATTAAACATGTCTTCTTACCAGACTGGTCATTCATCATGCGGATGGCTTTAGCCTTGGCCAGCTCCAGCGCTGTGACCCATCTCTGGCGCTCCACCTCAGTGCTGGCCTTCAGGTGGTAGGTGCGACCGCCGCTGCTCAGGACAATGTTACAGGCGTCCTCCGTGTCGATATGGGCTGTGGCCAGGTTGATAGTGCCACGACATGTATGGGCCATCTCTGCCTGAGTCCTGCAGGGGGACACCCAGACAGACAGAGAGAGAGACGGGGACAAGACAGAGACAGAGAGAGAGACGGGGACAAGACAGAGACAGACAGAGAGAGAGACGGGGACAAGACAGAGACAGACAGAGAGAGGGACAAGACAGAGACAGACAGACGGGGACAAGACAGAGACAAGACAGAGACAGACAGACGGGGACAAGACAGATACAGACAGACGGGGACAAGACAGAGACAGACAGACGGGGACAAGACAGAGAGAGACAGAGAGAGAGAGAGACGGGACACAAGACAGACAGACAGAGAGAGAGAGAGACGGGGACAAGAGAGACAGACAGGGAGAGAGAGACGGGGACAAGACACAGAGACAAGACACAGAGACAGACAGAGACAAGACACGAGACAGATAGAGAGAGATGGGGCCAAGACACAGAGACAGACAGAGACAGGGCCAAGACGCAGACAGACAGACAGACAGACAGACAGACAGACAGACACAGGGCCAAGACACAGAGACAGACAGAGACCAGGAAAAGACACAGGGACAGACAGAGACGAGACACAGATACACCAAATCACAGAACAAATCACAGAAATAGATATGGAAACACAGGGACAGAGACGTGGACAAAAACAGATATGCAAACACAGGGACAGAGACGGGGACAAAAACAGAAACAGATATGGAAACACAGGGACAGAGACAGGGACATAAACAGAAACAGATATGGAAACACAGGGACAGAGACGGGGACATAAACAGAAACAGATATGGAAACACAGGGACAGAGACAAAAACAGAAACAGATATGGAAACACAGGGACAGAGACAAAAACAGAAACAGATATGGAAACACAGGGACAGAGACAAAAACAGAAACAGATATGGAAACACATGGACAGAGACAAAAACAGAAACAGATATGGAAACACATGGACAGAGACAAAAACAGAAACAGATATGGAAACACATGGACAGAGACAAAAACAGATATGGAAACACAGGGACAGAGACAAAAACAGAAACAGATATGGAAACACAGGGACAGAGACGGGGACAAAAACAGAAACAGATATGGAAACACAGGGACAGAAACGGGGACAAAAACAGAAACAGAGAGAAAGGCTTGTAGTCAAATCCCAATGCGTTGTATCTACCATTAGCCTACTGTATGTCTGACTACATTTACATTTAAGTCATTTAGCAGACGCTCTAGACACTGAAGTGCAAATGTCCTTTCTGTATGCAGTCGCTTCATACTTGTGGCTTGGTAAACATGACAAAACACCTCATTATTAAGATATGTGGCGATGTGGCCAGGCTCAGGTACAGGTACAGGTACAGGCAGGAGGAGGATATCAAGCAGGGCAGTGAGGAGGCGGAGGGATAGAGAAAGAAATAGGAACACATGCAGTGTGAAGTTAAAAGATAGTGGCTTTGAAAGGCATGAAACAGTCAAGAGCCTTCCTTGGCTTACTGTCTCCAGCCCATTTTAGCCTTCTGTGTAACAGTGTTTTCTGTCCCCAGCATGTGCACACTGCACATATTTACACATACAGCCAGCACGGTGTATGTGTACACGTTCAAACATACACAAACTAGAGAACAGTATCATCAATCACTCAACATGTTCTGGTGGCTGTGCTGAGGGAGTGACTGTGTGTCCTGGGCAGAGGAACTAGTGTTGCACTTTGATTGGGCCACAGAATGTTGGATAACGAGGCCATTGTGTGACTCCAAGCCCCCATAAATGAACAAAACCAAACAATGAATAACACTGAGGACAAAGGACAGAGAGAAAAAGGGTGTGAGAGAGAGAGAGAGAGACGACAGTGAGAAAGAGAGAGCGAGAGAAAGGGGGAGAGAATTGCCTTGCTTGGACCAATTCGTTTCCACATTTACAATAATCGTCATTGGTATGAGCAAACTGTAGCTGCTGGCCTATCATCAGAGAACAGACAGAGGTGAATGAAATCTTTTAAATCCTCAGAAGAAGAGTCATATGATTGATCAAACAAATAGTTGTCTTGGGACAATTCAGTCTTCTTAGTATTTATTAGGTGGTGTGATGGACCAGGGTGTTTGTCTAACCCCTCACTGAGGGCAGACAAGCTGGTGAGCAGAGCAGCAGATCAGTGACAGCTCACGGCCTTTATCCTCAGAAACCGAATAAGGCGCGTTTGAATGTGAACACACTCAGAGCATAACAGACATTTCCCCACGGAAGGGATGGGCTGTGTGTAGGCTGTTTGTACACCGTTGTCCAAGTCCCAGACATAAGTTACTTAGTATCAGTTGCAGTTCCCTGGTGATATGTCAGATCACTGACCTCCTGTAATGGTGAGAACAGCTCAACTCAAGCAGCTTCTGAGGGATTAAGACAACCCACACCCTGTGGTGTGTGTGAACCGAAATGTGTCCCCAACATCCATCCTCATTGACCCCTGGCTCTCACTGCCAGAACAGGCTCTCACAGCAGTATTCTGCCAATTGCACCAACAAACACACACACACACACACACACACACACACAGGCAGGCCTTAACTGAACACAGTCATGTTCAGGGCTTCTGTCCTGAAATGACCGAAGACTCACTTTTGGGCTCTGATGAAAGTTTAGAGTTACTGTCTCTAGGCTCTGCCTCAGGATCAGTTCAGTATCACTGCTCCAACTGGTTCAACTTTGGCCTACGTAAAGCTATTCTCTCATGAATGTTTACCCCAGCCATGAGTACGGCCAGCGTACACGCAGGATTTAATTCTGGGTTCCGAGATTTAAAGGTAAAGCTCATCCTAAACAAGCACTTTAGGGAAACTTTTCCCTGGCTCCATTTTAGGCTGGATAGGGACACAGTCATGCAAAGCCACAGGAAGAGAAGTGTTTGTCAACAGCCCAGCCTACAGCGAGCACCAGCGGCCCAGAGCTCCAGCTATAACTGGGTCACACCACTGTGAGTCTGCTGATGAGCAAGTCAGGATCCATGCTGATCTCTCTGCCCTGTGGGGAGGCAAGGCCATGCAACGGCCCAGGAATTACAGAGTCAAGGCACAGCAGAAACTGAGAGAGAGAGAGAGAGAGATCAGGTCAGAAAGAGATGGGGGAGCAAGAGAGTAAGAGAGAGAACGGTCATTTCCATGTAAAAGGACCCATGAGCACCAACATTTGAAATCCATAGGAACATGTCAAATCTGGTGTCAAATGAAAGCTAAGAGTCTATATTTTTTTAGATTAAGGCATATAAAAAACAAATTTCCAGCCTAAAAATGTGGAATAAGCAAGTGCTTTGATTTCTGATCAAACAGATGGAAAAGGGGTCTTAGAAAACACATACCAGAAAAAGCCTGAAAAGTTATTAGAAATACATCATTCAAAACACAATAATGTTCATATAAAGACCCATGACAACTAACACTTACATTTAGCTATTTGGCTGGCAGCAAGTTAGCTTACAACAAAAAAACAAGGTATTTTTTGCAAATTTGATGCATGGCCATCATACACAACATGACCAAAAGTATGTGGACAACTGCTCATCAAACATCTCATTCCATGGGCATTAATATGGAGTTGGTCCCCCTTTTGCTGCTATAACAGTCTCCACTCTTCTGGGAAGGCTTTCCACTAGATGTTGGAACATTGCTGTGGGGTCTTGATTCCATTCAGCCACAAGAACATTAGTGAGGTCGGGCACCGATGTTTGGCGATTAGGCTTGGCTCGCAGTTGGCGTTCAAATTCATCCCTAAGGTGTTCAATGGGGTTGAGGTCAGGGCTCTGTGCAGGGCAGTCAAGTTCTTCCACACCGATCTCGACAAACCATTTTTGTATGGGCCTCACTTTGTGCATGGAGGCAATGTCAGGCTAAAACAGAAAAAGGCCTTCCCCAAACTGTTGCTACAAAATTTGAAGCACAGAATTGTCTAGAATGTCATTGTATGCTGTAGTGTTAAGATTTCCTTCACTGGAACTAATGGGCCTAGCCTGAACCATGAAAAACAGCCCCAGACTACTATTCCTCCTCCACCAAACTTTACAGCTCGTGCTACATGCATTCGGTCAGGTAGTGTTCTCCTGGCATCCACCAAACCCAGATTTGTCCGTCATACTAGTGAAATGGTGAAGCGTGATTCATCACTCCAGGGAAGGCATTTCCACTGCTCCAGAGTCCAATAGCGGTGAGCTTTACACCACTCCAGCCAACGCTTGGCATTGCACATGGTGATCTTAGACTTGTGCGGCTGCTCGACCATGGAAAACCATTTCATGAAGCTCCCGACGAACAGTTGTGCTGACAGTACTCCGCGCTTCAGCGCTCGGCGGCTCCGTTCTGTGAGCTTGTGTGGTCTATCACTTCGCTGCTAAGTTGTTTTTGCTCCTAGACGTTTCCAAGTCACAATAACAACACTTACAGTTGACCGGGGCAGCTCTAGCAGGGCAGACATTTGGCGAACTGACTTGTTGGAAAGGTGGCATCCTATGACAGTGCCACATTGAAAGTCACTGAGATATTTCTTATGTGAAAAACGCAGACCCCTGCAGTACTGTACAATAGAGCAGAGTTCAGTAAAGAAAATGAGAGTATAGTTCAGTAGAGTAGAGTTCAGAACAGTACACAACAGAGCACACTAGAGTTGAGTACACAAATGTACTGTATTGTACTGAACTCTACTGTACTGTGCGGTGTTGTTCTCTACTGTACTCTACTGAGCTCTACCGTGCTGTACTTTGATGTCCAAACTTATGAAACATAGACGTCTATGATTGGTTGGATTGGGGGCAAAGCTCATTAAAATCATAACCAGTGTGTAGAATAATAACCAAACATGCAAAGGAGGATATTGCATATGTATACCTTTGTGTACCTATTTAGGATACATCACTGTGAAGAGAATGACATACTTATCCACAATTATGCATTTATTTTCTAAGGGAACAATGATGAAATTCCGTCATCGCAATTCCGTTACCGGTTGTAAATCCACTTCGCTTACTGTAGTTCAATAACCAAAAAAGATGTCAAAGCTGATATTTAACAGAGTTTTTGGAAATGTGGGAGATTTTACTGAAATTCTGTTACCAAACTTTGCATTTGTACAGTATTTCCAGTAAATGTGTTTTTGAAAAATGTTCAGCATAAATTATTAAAAGTAGGCATTGTTAAACGTTGAAATCAATGGTTTTTGAGTGTCGGTGCTATTTCGTTACCATGGAATTACACAAAGAGAGGAGAGACAGAGAGGGAGTGCGAGGGCCAGCAGGTGCTGTATGTTGTGTTGTGTAGTGCTGTGCTGGTTAAGCATTAAGGGGATTTTACCTGTCATTCCCCTGAGCACCACACATCCTGACAAAACACAGATCCACCGATCTGGGGCGTGTAATGAAACAAAACAGTGTCTCAACACACTAGAGAGACTGGCTGCCACAGGCATTAGCAGACACACAGGATATATATAACATAGAGACAGACACACAGGATATATAGACAGTGGGGGAAAAAAGTATTTAGTCAGCCACCAATTGTGCAAGTTCTCCCACTTAAAAAGATGAGAGAGGCCTGTAATTTTCATCATAGGTACACTTCAACTATGACAGACAAAATGAGAAAACAAAATCAAGAAAATCACATTGTAGGATTTTTAATTTATTTATCTGCAAATTATGGTGGAAAATAAGTATTTGGTCACCTACAAACAAGCAAGATTTCTGGCTCTCACAGACCTGTAACTTCTTCCTTAAGAGGCTCCTCTGTCCTCCACTCGTTACCTGTATTAATGGCACCTGTTTGAACTTGTTATCAGTATAAAATACACCTGCCACAACCTCAAACAGTCACACTCCAAACTCCACTATGGCCAAGACCAAAGAGCTGTCAAAGGACACCAGAAACAAAATTGTAGACCTGCACCAGGCTGGGAAGACTGACTCTGCAATAGGTAAGCAGCTTGGTTTGAAGAAATCAACTGTGGCAGCAATTATTAGGAAATGGAAGACATACAAGACCACTGATATTCTCCCTCGATCTGGGGCTCCACGCAAGATCTCACCCCATGGGGTCAAAATGTTCACAAGAACGGTGAGCAAAAATCCCAGAACCGCACGGGGGGACCTAGTGAATGACCTGCAGAGAGCTGGGACCAAAGTAACAAAGCCTACCATCAGTAACACACTACGCCGCCAGGGACTCAAATCCTGCAGTGCCAGACGTGTCCCCCTGCTTAAGCCAGTACATGTCCAGGCCCGTCTGACGTTTGCTTGAGGGCATTTGGATGATCCAGAAGAAGATTGGGAGAATGTCATATGGTCAAATCAATCCAAAATATAACTTTTTGGTAAAAACTCAACTCAGCATTCTTTGTCCTCCAAACACGACGAGTTGCATGCAAAGAACACCATACCTACTGTGAAGCATGGGGGTGTAAACATCATGCCTTGGGGCTGTTTTTCTGCAAAGGGACCAGGACGACTGATCCGTGTAAAGGAAAGAATGAATGGGGCCATGTATCGTGAGATTTTGAGTGAAAACCTCCTTCCATCAGCAAGGGCATTGAAGATGAAACGTGGCTGGGTCTTTCAGCATGACAATGATCCCAAAACACACCGCCCGGGCAACAAAGGAGTGGCTTCGTAAGGAGCATTTCAAGGTCCTGGAGTGGCCTAGCCAGTCTCCAGATCTCAACCCCATAGAAAATCTTTGGAGGGAGTTGAAAGTCTGTGTTGCCCAGCAACAGCCCCAAAACATCACTGCTCTAGAGGAGATCTGCATGGAGGAATGGGCCAAAATACCAGCAACAGTGTGTGAAAACCTTGTGAAGACTTACAGAAAACATATGACCTCTGTCATTGCCAACAAAGGGTTTATAACAAAGTATTGAGCAACTTTTGTTATTGACCAAATACTTATTTTCCACCATAATTTGCAAATAAATTCATTAAATATCCTACAATGTGATTTTCTGGATTTTTTTCTCTCATTTTGTCTGTCATAGTTGAAGTGTACCTATGATGAAAATTACAGGCCTCTCTCATATTTTTAAGTGGGAGAACTTTTTCAATTGGTGGCTGACTAAATACTTTTTTGCCCCACTGTAATATAGAGACAGACACACAGGAAATATATAATATAGAGACAGACACACAGGATATATATATATAATATAGAGACAGACAGGATATATATTTTACAGAGACAGACACACAGGAGATATATAATATAGAGACAGACACACAAGAGATATATTTGACAGATAGACACACAAGAGATATATTTGACAGATAGACACACAAGAGATATATTTGACAGACACACAAGAGATATATTTGACAGATAGACACACAGGAGTAAAGCTAGTGAGAAATATACAGCATGGTTAAAAGGGAACACAGCACATGATACAAGTAGAGATAGGAGGAAAACACTCAGGGACATGTAGTGACTAAGGAGGGAGGCCTAATGAAAACATGAGACAAGCAAACCAAGGCATGTCCAGTATGACATGACCAGCTGAAAGAATGAAGCTGAGGATATTAAATACCTCCAAGTGTTTTATATTGTGCATTTTCTGTCACACACATACACAAACACACACACTCAGTGACCTGGTGCTGAGCCCAAGGAGGAGCACATTAATGTGGTTAGATCACAGCTTCCCTCCTTTCCCATTCTCCATCATCTCTAGCCCAGAACCTGCCTCTGTCTGAGGAAGGCAGTGATAGCAGGGCTCCAGACTAATGTCCTGTAATCTTTACTAAATCACTCAGTCGGATTTCCTCTCCGAGGTGAGTAAGCTGTGACCGAGCGTGTTAAAGCCGGGAGGAAAAGTCAATTAAGAAATGAAAAATGAAATAGGTGGAGAAGAGGAGGGAAGAGGCCATGTCACACATTGCCGTGAGATAATGGTGCTTGTTTACCTCAGTGATTCACACTACCCACATGGTGAGTAGAAGACCAGGAGATGGTGGGGGAAGGAGGCTGACGTGGAGGAAAAGAGAGGCTGCAGCCTGAGCAGATATGCCGTGTCAGACCAAAGACGAGTCAATGGAGCAAGTGAAACGTTGCATCTCTATAAACCCCCATTACATTTTAACTGTCTCAAAATGCTGAGTGTGTCATGTGTCAGCTACGCTGCAGACCAGAGATTATAGTCCACTACTGGCCTTTCACAGCCACTACCAGCTTTTTTCGACCAAGCCCTGACTTTGGCACAACTAGGCTGGGAAACGGGGATCATTGAACATCATTGGGGTCAAATTAGCAAGTGACATTGGTCAAGTGGGTATCGACTCACCCTTTAGGGATAACTAGTCATCCCTGCTTTTGAAAAGGGCAACAAAATTGATTGCATAGGCTACAACAACTGATCAGTGCATGTTGTGATGCCTGTGAAGTGAGTCATTCTGGCTTAAATGTGCATTCATCTACAACTTGTCATATAATCAATGCTGCATAGTCATACTACAGTCATACTTATAGGCCTGCACAGTATGCATGTCTGACGTAGTAATACCATGAAAACATTACACAAACAAGAAAAAAGGAACTGACTGCTGCTCAGAGCAGATGAAGTATCCATGAATGGAACACTGCATGTTTCAATGGTACAAATTGACCGCAGCCACATAGAGCATTATGTCTGTTACATCTCTCTAAAACAGGGTGACACAGCTGCAACCTACTGGAGCACTGACACAGAACATTGCTTCCCCTCTTTGACTCTAGAATAATGAGAAAGGGGGATGGGATGAAGGGAGTGGGAGTGAGCCTAGACATAGTGATGCATGCAATGCCTCCACCTCAGTGCTGCTGAGCCAATGATGCTTTGCAAATCATGGTGGTACATCAGAGTGGGAGACATCAAAGGTATGGTAAGAACCTCCAGATATGGAGAAGACACATAATTGTCATGTTAGGGGCTACTGCTTTAATTTAGAATCCCTTTAAAATTCAGACAGGCAGACAGACAGCTTCTACACATGCAGGCAGGCACAAACAAAGCCTCCAGCCAGACACACAGGGAGCTCTGCCTGGCAGAGAGGAGACGAGGGGGGCATTACTCAGGCTTTCTTTTGTGGGAACCTGTGCGCTCCACTGCCTCTGTGCTCAGATGTCGACAGGCTACCGTTACATCAGACAGCAGTCACCTTCCAACATAATGACTATTAATAGAGGGAAGACTGAGGGGACAGAGTTCTTTCCTTTCACCATCAGCACAAACAGGAGTGGGACTTTGGCTCCCTTGTCTCAGTTTCCACTAACCCCTCAATCACTGGCAAAAGGACAACAGGGCTCTTTGTGTGTGAAGGTGTGGTCACATGCATGTTATAGAATGATATAAGATGTGTTCGGTGTCCACCAGGCCCCATCACCTCTGACTCCTTCAGACACTGGGCCTACTACTGGTAGTTAGCCTACATTTTGGTCTGATGGGAGAGGTATTTGTTTCCTCCAGTGAGGTCAAAACAAACATTTGAGACATTAAGTAATTGTAGGTTGAAGTGACACATACATACACACACACACACACACACACACACACACACACACACACACACACACACAGTATATAGCACATGAGCTGTCTCTGCCCTTTACAAAACCCTGCTAGCATGAATGCCATAAACTGAGAGGCATAAAAAACCCAATGCTGGTTTTAGGAGTCAATTACACTCCCTTTCTACAGAAAACAAAATTATGTCACATTTTTAAACTCTGATGTTTCTGGATGGACCTCAGAGGAATATTCCCACGTTCTGTTATGAACCAAATAATTAAGCACAGTAAAATTGGGTTGGGTGAACAACAGTTGTTACATGTAACTCCCCCACCCTCATCCTCCATTGTTACCCTCTGTCCCCCTGTTCAGAAGGCTGCCCAGCCCCCAGAGGAAACGTGATTCCGATTCAGGAAGCACCTGAGCCACAGGTGTTATTAGTATAAGCAGCAGACAGGTGGCACCTGTTTACTGTGTGGAGAGAGAATGCTTGCATTCTACAGGTCAATGTTTGTTTGCTCCCAGGTACCACATACAGTGGAGTGCATTTCTGTTCAATTCAAAATGCAATCATGTGGGTGTGTATTATACGTAGCTAACAAAATCATTTGGGTGGCAGAGAGGAACTGTGGTGACAGGGAGACTAGTGAGCTAGCTAGCTAGCTTGCTAACCAATTATATTTGTGCTAACAGTAGCAAGCTAGCTGGCCAAATAATTATTTCATTCTTTTGCTAGCCCAACATTAAACTGAATACATGATCATTTATTCCTATTAGACTGAGTTCCAACATCAAACAAAGACTTGACACGTATACCTAGCTACACGGTAAATCAACGACGGTTGAAATCACAGTGTTAAAAAAATGTGGGTTTAATTGACTCTACTGGGATTTAGCTTAACCCTCAAGAGAGTGACATGCTCCCTGGAGTTAGTGTTGATAGCCGGAGTTGATGGGGATGGAGTACTTTTAACTCCATTTAGAGTAACCAGAGACAGGGAGTTCAATCTATGGAGTTATCCACAGATGTGGGAGGTTATATTTCCCAGCATGCTCTGCTGCAGGTTGATTTACAAATATCTGTGTTTTCACATGTACATTGATAGTTTTTTATGCCATGCTTCACAAAGATAAGAAATATTCATTTTTCTAGCAACCGTTAGTGAGATAGTTGTTCCAGTTGACATGGTATAGGTAGTCACCATATACTCTATTTTCATCTCTACTATGGGTGCGTACGTAAATTCACTCTGGCTATCTACTCCAATTTCAGAGCAATCTCGTCTGAATGTGCCAGACCGCAGAATAATTGATGAATTTAAGAACGGTAAAATTCAACGTGTATTGCGCTGTCAGTTAAAAGTTTTTTTTGTTGTTGAAGTAATTCAATTGTTGCCAGCAGCACAGTTACAGTCACTAACGCTCTAGATAACATGAAAGCAGCCTAACCAGTTCTGCTAGGGCAGTTAAATAGTCAGAGTGAGCTGTTCTCTCATTCGTGTCTCTGTAGCTAGCAAGCTATCCAACTTTAGCCAGTTAGCTTGGGTGCTTGACTACCGTTGTGAGTGACAGAATGTTCAGATCAACTCTACTCTTCGGCCAAAGCGTCCAGTGTGCGCTCTGAATGCTGCGAGAGCGAAATGCTCTGAATTTATGAACAGACAATCTGACAACACTCTGAATTTACAAACTACCCTGAGCACACTGACACACTGGAGGCAATTTACGAATGCACCCTGTGACAGGCATTCTAAATACAAGTTGTGGGTGATGTAAAAGTGCTGGACATCTTCCTGTTAGTTGGATTCCAAGAGATTGGATATCACATTGCAAAACTCCATAATGTGACACATTAAGAAATATTCAAATAAGGCTTTGTACCCTTATAACACAAAGGAAGTCAAATGAAAGAGAAATGTACTCTGTTGGTGTTGGTTGTTCATTCAAAACAACACAGACAAGTGTAAAATGGCAAGAGAGTTGGTTCAAAACAGCACAGAAAAGTGCAAAATGGCAAGAGAGTTGGTTAAAAACACAGAAAATAGTAAAACGGCAATTGGAGTTTAATTCAAGCAACTCTCTGAGAGTTAAATATTTACTCCATTTAGTGTTGTATAAAATGTTTAAAATATCAACACAATATGACCAGAATAGTATTAACACAAAATGGGTGTGGGAGAACTCCATAGGAGAACTTCAACTCCATTGGAATTGAATTAACTCTTACGATTTTACTGTGTAGCATTACATGCAAAACCTGGTTAAAGGTAGCAATTTCTAGCTAGCTTCAGTGACAGCTAGCTCATGCCTGCTGAGCCACTTGCATTATGTCATTCTGTACAGTAGGTACATGATTTGAACATTCTAAATTACATGTTTTTTTAAAAGAGTGATTTCATTGCTTAGCTAAGTTTAAAGGGCTTGGCATAATGTAATGTATTACCTAGCTAGCTATCTGTGAGAATAGCGCCCACTGCCCACTGAACAGTTTCAACACAAGTTACATGATGGGGTTTGCCTTAAATTGATGTCAAGAAGTTGGCACAGCTGTCTCTGCATTGTAGCTGTCATCATCATTAGTGTTCGTTTAACACTTGCAGTTGCAATACCAGACCATGTAGTTAGCCTGTAATTATGGCTTATACAAATATATTGTAATATTATTACACATGCTGATACTGTAATTACACTGTAATTAGCTCCGCTACTAGTGTCAGCATGTTTACCTGTAATACGACAGAAGGCCATTGCTGAGGACGAACCATCGGCGTTGATACCCTTTCAAATAGTTAGTCCATTTAAAAAGCCAGCCTTTGTACGTATCCGACCCCGGCGCTAGGGCCCCTGTAGGAGTGGATGCCGAACCCTTCCCCTGGTCGCTCATCCTCAGCTCCGCTGCAGATTGCGGTGTGCAGCCGGATAAACAAGGGACCGCGAAACGAATAACACTATCCTGCTCTCCCCATATATACACCTACCGCCGATGAGTGCGGGGGAGGGTCCAGACCAGAGAGAGCGAGATAAACACTAGGCGTCCCTTTCACATTACACTGGAAACAGGAGGAAGGATGAAAACTGATGCGAAGGAGGAGGAACTGGTTGTCACTAGTTACCACAGCCACAAAGTCTTAAACCCCGCCCATTCCTCAGTTTCTCATTTTAAAATACAAAACAAAAAAGAAAAGCATGCGAAGTAATTAAGGGCATTCGTCACACCTGTAACATGGGCAATCATAGAATCAAAATCCTCTATGGCCACCTACTCCCAAGTTGTCCCCAAATGTGAACAATGCCAACAACAACACTGCAACTCATGCACATGCACGGAGTGCACAAAACATTAGGAACACCTGCTCTTCCCATGCCATAGATAGACTAATCAGTTGAATCCAGGTGAAATCAATAATCCTTTATTGATATCACTTGTTACATCCACTTCAATCAGTGTACATGAAGGGGAGGAGACAGCTTTAAGAAGGATTTGTAAGCCTTGAGACAATTGAGACATGGATTGTGTATGTGTGCCATTTAGAGGGTGAATGGGCAAGACAAAAGATTGAAGTGCCTTGGAATGGGGTATGGTAGTAGGTGCCAGGCACACCTGTATGAGTGCGTCGAGAGCCACACTGCTGCTGGGGTTTTCACGCTCAACAGTTTCCTGGGTGTTGTGTATCAAAAATGGTCAACCAGCCAAATAACATCCAGTCAACTTGACAGAACTGTGGGATGCATTGGAGTCAACATGGGCCAGCATCCCTGCAACTCAATATTACAGTATGAAGGTGTTCCTGATATTTTATACAATAAGTGTATGTTCTGCTTGTGCCAGAAACTAAAAGGCTATTGGGAGGGTATTTTTAATGCTACATCCAATGTAACACAAGTATCTATACTGAACAAAAATATAAACTTGTAAAATGTTTGTCCCATGTTTCATGAGCTGAAATAAAAAATCCCAGAAATGTTCCATATGCACAAAAAGCTTATTTCTAAGCTTATTCCACACCTGACAGGCGTGGAATATCAAGAAGCTGATTAAGCAGCATGATTGTTACACAGGTGCACTTTGTGCTGGGGACAATAAAAAGCCACTCTAAAATGTCCAGTTTTGTCACACAACACAATGTCACAGATGTCTCAGTATTTGAGGGAGTGTACAATTGGCATGCTGACTGCAGGAATGACCACCAGAGCTGTTGTCAGAGAATTCAATGTTAATTTCTCTACCATAAGCCGCCTCCAAAGTCATTTTAGAGAATTTGGCAGTACGTCCAACCGGTCACATAACCACAGACCACGTGTAACCACGCCAGCACAGGACCTCCACATCCGGCTTCTTCACTTGCTGGATCGGCTGAGACCAGCCACTCAGACAGCTGATAAAACTGAGGAGTATTTCTGTCTGTAATAAAGCCCTTCTGTGGAGAAAAACTCATTCTGATTGGCTGGACCTAAACTCTCCCAGGCCCACCCATGGCTGCTTCCCTGCCCAGTCATGTGAAATCCATAGATTATGGCCTAATTAATCTATTTCAATTGACTGATTTCCTTATATGAACTTTATCTCAGTAAAAGAAAAAAAGTATGTTGTATGTTGCGTTTATATTGTTGTTCAGTATGTATGTCCTAATCGACTGATAGCTACCTTTGGGACAACCGTGCTTCTACACCTGCATTGCTTGCTGTTTGGGGTTTTAGGCTGGGTTTCTGTACAGCACTTTGAGATATCAGCTGATGTACGAAGGGCTATATAAATATATTTGATTTGATTTGATTAGGTAGTTCTGGAATAGCAAAGACAGTATAAAAAGGAGATCTCTATCGATTACTGTTTTTTTTAAATACTAATTCTCTGCCATAAGTGACTATCCTTTTTTTTCTTTTATACTAATCCACCTTGATACACAAATCAGTTAGTATCTAACTATTTCTGTTGATATTTTACATTTTTTATACTGTATATATATATAGCATAAGGCCAAATTTCATCAAAAGATTTTTTACATACATTTTTGTGGATACTTCAAGGGCCCTTAAAGTTCAGAATCAAATAGCAAAATTATCTTGGTTTGACCTAAAAATTGTCCTTATAGGTTAGTAGAACCGGTTTAGACAGGGTTTAGACTATTATGGGTTGCTCTTCCTGTACACAACATCCAGAAGTGGTGTAAAATTGTGTTTTATTAAGACAGTACGTTTTATTTTTGTCTGCCCCCACATTAAACTGAGTTAAAGAGAAAACAGACACCTTTGCAGCCTGATAGGAGGATGTATTATGCATGAACTAGTCGCATGGGGACACAAGTGTATTCCGGCTGGGGTGATCACTTTGACACATGGAGGTAAGACATGATGTCAGGAAAAACTACGCCCTCTAGGGGTGTCGGCGCAATAGCAAGTGTATTATTTGCTTTGAACTTCATTACTGTGGTTTCTTTTTTACATTGAACATGCAAAATTAGAATCTACACAGATGCTGACATTTGGCAGATGCAGGTAGAATGTGTTAATAAATTTGTCCATCATCTGCCTAATTATTTAGAATTGTTTGGTTTCTAAATCAAGTTGAATCACTTCCATTTGACCTTGGGATATATTTGCACTATAAGCCCTGGCCTATTGCTGCTTTCAAGACAACTCGTAACTCAGAAACACTGACTTGAACATTTGTTGTAGAAAGATAGTTTCCCACTTAGAAGGTATCAGAATTAACCAATAGAAAGCTCTATGCAAATAACTTACGTTTATTTTAACTTGTCATGAATGCCCCCAAATGTAAACTCAGCAAAAAAAGAAACCTCTCTTTTTCAGGACCCTGTCTTTCAAAGATAATTTGTAAAAATACATATAACTTCACAGATCTTCATTGTAAAGGGTTTAAACACTGTTTCCCAGGCTTGTTCAATGAACCATAAACAATTAACCTGTGGAACGGACATTAAGACAGTAACAGCTTACAGACGGTAGGCAATTAAGGTCACAGTCATGAAAACTTAGGACACTAAAGAGGCCTTTCTATTGACTCTTAAAAACACCAAAAGAAAGATGGCCAGGGTCCCTGCTCATCTGCGTGAACGTGCCTTAGGCATGCTGCAAGGAGGCATGAGGACTGCAGATGTGGCCAGGGCAAAAAATTGCAATGTCCGTACGCCTAAGACAGCGCTACAGGGAGACAGGATGGACAGCTGATCATCCTCGCGGTGGCAGACCACATGTAACAACAGGATCGGTACATCCGAACATCACATCTGCGGAACAGGTACAGGATGGCAACAACAACTGCCCGAGTTACACCAGGAACGCACAATCCCTCCATCAGTGCTCAGACTGTCCGCAATAGGCTGAGAGAGGCTGGACTGAGGGCTTGTAGGCCTGTTGTAAGGCAGGTCCTCATCAGACATCACCGGCAACGACGTTGCCTATGGGCACAAACCCATCGTCACTGTACCAGACAGGAATGGCAAAAAGTGCTCTTCACTGACGAGTCGCGGTTTTGTCTTACCGGGGGTGATGGTCGGATTCGCGTTTATTGTTGAAGAAATTAGCATTACACCGAGGCCTGTACTCTGGAGCGGGATCGATATGGAGGTGGAGGGTCTGTCGTGGTCTGGGGCGGTGTGTCATAGCATCTTCAGACTGAGCTTGTTGTCATTGCAGGCAATCTCAACGTGTGCGTTTCAGGGAAGACATCCTCCTCCCTCATGTGGTACCCTTCCTGCATGCTAATCCTGACATGACCCTCCAGCATGACAATGCCACCAGCCATACTGCTCGTTCTGTGCGTGATTTCCTGAAAGACAGGAATGTCAGTACTCTGCCATGGCCAACGAAGAGCCCAGATCTGAATCCCATTGAGCACGTCTGGGACCTGTTGGATCGGAGGGTGAGGGCTAGGGCCATTCCCCCCAGAAATTTCTGGGAACTTGCAGGTGCCTTGGTGGAAGAGTGGGGTAACATCTCACAGCAAGAACTGGATAATCTGGTGCTGTCCATGAGGAGGAGATGCACTGCAGAACTTAATGCAGCTGATGGTCACACCAGATACTGACTATTACCCTTGATTTATACCCCCCGCCCCTTTTGTTCGGGGACACATTATTCCATTTCTGTCACATGTCTGTGGGACTTGTTCAGTTTATGTCTCAGTTGTTGGGTCTTGTTATGTTCATACAAATATTTACACATGTTAAGTTTGCTGAAAATAAACGCAGTTGACAGTGAGAGGACATTTATTTTTTTGCTGAGCTTATTTACCAAGATATACACACGTTTCAATATGACACTTGTTTTCCCCACACGGTGGCGACATTGTCACGCTCATGTGAAGTCGTGTAGCGTCACTGGTGAGTGTTCTGTGCCACAACCGATGCATTGAGACATTTGACATAATATAAGCAGCGTATGAAAAAACCCTGACTGAAGAGACAAAAAGGCCAAATTACAACAACAGATTTTATTTGACCATAGTCAAAAACAAAACATCTAACACCTACTATTAAAAATAAATACAAGTGATGTTTCTGTTAGAAAAATGTAGCCCTTCATGTTGTATACGACGCACTCACACAAACAGTCTAATTTAAAAGGGTGGACACTCATGCTACAAACTCAAGAAACGACCATTGCTATCTCCATAGAGTCTCATACAGATGCTACATAAACGTTCTTTAAGAAATACAAATAAACACAGCGCCCTGTCCTAATATAAAGGCCTAAACCGTTTAAATATCTTTTCAGAAAAACTGAGCCTACATGCAGCTGCTGAGGTATGTAACACACACACACACACCTCTCAGCTGATTTTGACTGTCTCTGATAATAACCATATACACTACATGACCAAAAGTATGTGGACAACTGCTCGTTCAAAATCTAATTCAAAATCATGGGCATTAATATAGAGTTGGTCCCCCATTTGCTACTATAAAAGCCTCCACTCTTCTGGGAAAGGCTTTCCACTACATGTTGGAACATTGCTGTTGGGACTTGCTTCCATTCAGCCACAAGAGCATTAATGAGGTCGGGCACTGATGTTGGGCGATTACGCCTGGCTTGCAGTCGATGTTCCATTTCATCCCAAAGGTATTCATTCGATGGGGTTGAGGTCAGGGCTCTGTGCAGGCCAGTCAAGTTCTTCTACACCGATCTCGATAAACCATATCTTTATGGACGTCACTTTGTGCATGGGTGCATTGCCATGCTGAAACAGGAAAGGGCCACAAAGTTGGAAGCACAGAATTGTCTACAATGTCATTGTATGCTGTGGCATTAAGATTTCCCTTCACTTGAACTAAGGGGCCTAGCCCGAACCACGAAAAATAGCCCGAGACCATTATTCCTCCTCCACAAAACTTTACAGTTGACACTATGCATTGGGGCAGATAGCGTTCTCTTGGCATCCGCCAAAGCCAGATTTGTCCGTTGGACTGCCAGACGGTGAAGGGTGATTCATCACTCCAGAGAACACGTTTCTACTGCTCCTGAGTTCAATGGTGGCGAGCTTTACAACACTCCTTGGCATTGCATATGGGGCAGCTCTAGCAGGGCAGAAATTTGACGAACTCACTTATTGGAAAGGTGGCATCCTATGACGGTGCCACGTTGAAAGTCACTGAGCTCTTCAGTAAGGCAATTCCACTGCCAATGTTTGTCTATGGAGATTGCATGGCTGTGTGCTCGATTTTATACACCTGTCAGCAATGGGTGTGGCTGAAATAGTCAAATCCACTCATTTGAAGCGATGTCCACATACTTAGTATATATAGTGTACACACAGGTAAATAATTACAGCTACACATAATCACACCAGTGCAATTAAACCCTGGCCGTCTAGCTTGGCAGCAAAAGCATGCAAATCAATGATGTATGTACGTATACACAGTACAGGTACTCATTTTCAGTGCAAACATTGTCACAGGGTGTCTGTAATCATAGGACACGTTTTTACCACATTCTCAAACATTAAAAATATATTGCACAATTCAGACATTGCTTTGAAATTTGCAGAAAGTATTATGTGTGTTTGAGTGGTAGGATGCCAATACATAGTATGCTATGGGTGTCTCCTACCTTGTGTGTGGTCTGGGTATATCCAAGAGGAGGGAGGTTTTATACATTCTATGTGAGGTGTTCTAGTATAGCGCAGGATGTCTGTGGTTGGAGACAGCTTGTCCGGCTGGTCAAGGTGCTCTGCAGCTTATTGCTCCCCACAACAGTCACTACCTCTCTCTTCTCTTCTTCCATTGCCTGCCCATCAACCTGTGCATAACATGACAAGCATTTCAAAATCATCCCACGTATTTGCCAAAACCACACCCCCTGCCCACTATCCCCGCCTCACATTTAATGTCTATACCACTGCCTTTTCAGGTTGCACCAGAGCGTCTTGCAGGCCCCAGAGCACCATGGATATAATGTATTCATCAGAAACACACAGATAGAGGACGAGGGGAGGGAGGGAGGGAGCGGATTAACGACTGCAGTGTTTTTTGCTGCAAGAAAACCTCACATCCTCCTCTAAACAATATACTTTAAATGAGAAGAGGAGTGACAGTACTACACTTTCATAACTCTCACAATTAGTGACAATAAGTGGAATGGTATTGAACAGTGAATGTTTGAATGTTAGTGAATGTTTGTTTAATTCTTGAAAAAAAGTGACCTGCAAGACATCAAATGGTTAACTGCTTAGTGGGTGCGTTTTGGAGGACTATGTTGTCTTAAGAAGAGTTTCTGGTCCTGCTACAGTACCACGCAACCTGGCCTCAGAGCATTTCGTAATATTCTGCATGTAGGATGTGCATGTGGTAAACCAAGAGTAGGCCATCTATCTTGTTGACTCACCTATGTTTACTAGCTACCACACAACCCTTCTAACCTAGGCTTTCCTACTCTACATCTATCACCATTAGAATAATGCAATTTCAAGTACGACAGCCAGGGTATTTGTCTACCTCACATGACATTACCACACATGGTTTGAAAAAGGAAGACTTTTAAAGAAGATGCATTCCTTCACATGTATAAGCTAATATGGAGAGGAAATATCCAGTCATGTTAGTAATGGTACCTATTTCCACTGGATGCACATAGTCCCCAAGCTCTCAAACCAGCAGATAACCAGCAGTATGAGGAGCTGTTTCCTTGTGATCTGGGGAGCTCGGTACCACACCTTGTGGTGTGGTGATAATTGTGTGTCTAACTTTGACCAGAGCTATGGAAGTGATATAGCTGCTCCACTTCTCTAAATCCATTAACAAACCCTCTTCTTTATCCTCTTCCTCTTCTTCCTTTCTCTCAATCGGAATATTGAGACAGAACTGGAGTGTTGCGATAGGTGATAAAGATGTACTTCTTATACTGGGCCAAAGGTCAGTCCTAGTAGCTACAGCGCAGGAGTCACATAAACCTCATAAGAAAATCAGCTCTGTAAAGCAGGAGGCCTCAGTGTGTTTTCCAGCTGTTTACATTGAAGTCATCTTCTCCATATACCTATTATTCACCCTGAGGTGTGACTGGGAGGCTGTTATGGCTCTGGCATTGGTGCAGGATCATCTGAAACCAGCCAACTGGACAGCTGATGAAACTGTGGGTTTGCACACACTGCAGGTGGGGAGGATCTGTTCCGGGGGGGAAGTTTCCCCTAGGTATAGATCTAGGATCTTGTTCCCCTTTCTCAACCCTAACCTTAGCCATTACTGGGGGAAAAGTGAAACTGACCCCAAATTAGTGCCTAGGGGCAACTTCAACCTACAACGGGGGGAATCCACTGGGTCACATGACGGCGCAGCGGTTCCTCTGCAGTGCCCCTTGTAGGCGGATCCCAGGGGTGTGGTTATGTTTCATGCCGCGCGCCACAGCGATGCCCAGCAGCTCTTTGAAGAGTAGGACCACGTGCCAGTTGAACTTGGCAGAGCACTCCACATAGCCACACTTCCAGGTCTTCTTGACGAGTACAGAGACAGCCCTGCGAGGGGTGAAGCGCTGGCGCTGCAGGTCCCTCTTACTTCCCACTACCAGGATGGGAACCTCACTGCTGCTGCCCTCCCTACAGAGACACGGGAAGGAATGGAGATAGAGAGAAGAAGGATAAAGGTGAGAAAGAATTGCAATCAAACAGGCATACTATGGTTAGCCAACATATACTGTATGTGGTGCAATAGCAGCAAAGAAATCCCAGTCACATAATCTCCATTCTCCACACATCCTGTGTATGAATACAAATTTAAAGGTGACTGCATTGACATGAAGAGTCCCCTAGTTCGTGAGTAAGACAGCCTTTTCATTCTCCCTCCTCTTCTTCTTAACATCGTGAAGGTCAGTAGCGTGACTGGGAGACTGGAGACACCTTCAAGAGTGGTCACTGGGTGTTTGTGTGTGAAGATTACTGCAGTATGAGTGTGTCTCTGTGCGTGCGGGGGCTTGTGCAGTGTCTACTTGTGTGTGTGTGTGTGTGTGTGTGTGTGTGTGTGTGTGTGTGTGTGTGTGTGTGTGTGTGTGTGTGTGTGTGTGTGTGTGTGATGAGATGAGAGAGAGAGAGAGAGAGTGTGTGTGATGTGTGTGCGCTGATTCCTCTGCCTGGATTGGAGGTGTGTGGCGGTGGATCAGAGCATTAGGGCTCTAGGGGCCTCCCTCCACACTTTGTATCGACAGAGACTAAATGTAGAGGGAAATGTTTCTCACGGAACATTGGATTGGGAAGATGTATGGCAGGCTGCAACCTGGGCGAAAGCAGTGATGATTCAAGTGGGGCTGACAGTAATGCTATTGTGAACAATAAGCTCAGACCTTGATTCAATGCTAGCATGTTGAGTTGAAAATGCAATGATTTAATGGAAGAACACAGACAGACACACATACTTACAAAGACTCCCTCCCCAAAACACAAAAATATAATTTAGACTGAACAAAAACATAAACGCAACATCAAATCTAATAAAATGTAATTGTTTTTGTCACATGCGCCAAATTCAACAGGTGTCGACCATACCATGCTTACTTACAAGCCCTTAACCAATGCAGTTTTAAGAAAAATAAAAGTCAAGAAAAATATTCACTAAATAAACTAAAGTAAAAAATACAAAAGCAACACTAAAATAATATATATACAGGGGGTACCTGTACAGAGTACCGCTTTCCGTGGGCTAGCAGAGAAAACAGTCTATGACTAGAGTGGTTGGAGTCTTTGGCAATTTTTAAGGCCTTTATCTGGCACCACCTGGTATAGAGGTCCTGGATGGCAGGAAGCTCGGCCCCAGTGATGTACTGGGCGGTACGCACTACCCTCTGTAGCGCCTTGTGGTCGGAGGCTGAGCAGTTGCCATACTAGGCGATGATGCAGCTGTAGTGCAGCTGTAGAACTTTTTCAGGATCTGAGGACCCATGCCAAGTCTCCTGAGGGGGAATAGGCGCTGTTGTGCCCTCTTCACAACTGTCTTGGTGTGTTTGGACCATGATAGTTTGTTGGCGATGTCTTGACTTTACTTTCATTCATCTGATGACTGTTATTTATCTAATCAACTAACTATGTTTAATTGTTACCCAATTAAATTAATCATATAACAATTAACTCATTAGGAATTTGGGGCACCACGAAAGCAGTTGTTTAAAGTGTTACCATCTCCCGAATTAAACTCTTTACCTATCACATTCATAAAACAGTCAACGTATTAATCATAACCTCTAACATCTGCAAAAAAACCCAGCCTTACTTATGATTCAGTACTACACAAATTGGTTTAATTATTTATTTACTAGCTATCTAAATGATAACACAGGATAAACATACACACTTAATACATTATAAAAAGGTCCCTAGCGGACTGACACAACATATGGCGGCTTGTTACAAAGGAGAGGAGAGGGAGAGAGAGAGAGAGAGAGAGAGAGAGAGAAAAGAGACACTAATCGTTGATACATTTTAGGAACTACTCTCACAGTCATCATATATTTTGCACACGAACCGCCGCCCGTTTGGAGTAAGAAATCATGAATATATCTACATGGCAATGTCTTCGTTGGCCGTGTATCTATGTCAGAACCAAGCCTACTTAGAAAGGGGTGTTGGGTTGGGGTCCCCACCCATCTCTTCCACTGTTGCTCTCCTCTATCCATTGACTTGTTGTGTAGTCCTGAACAGAACTACAGAGTTTATCCTACTCTCCATTCGCTCCTGAAGCTGCATATTGAAATATAGGCTAGCCAGCAGTGTAGATGGTTCTCAGTGGTGATGAGAGTAGTAGAATACGTTGGTTTGAAGAGTAGTAGAATGGTCCCACTTAAATTTGCTTTTCTAGATACTTTACTTAGGACAGCTAATCAGCTGTACCAGTGATTGTCCGGGAGGTGACGTTATCGTCTCTTCCTCATGTTGATATTCAGAGTTCAAACCACTTTGGACGTGAGGTGCAGCTACACGCCTCTCTGGTCTGAATGTTAATTTCTTTACCAATCCATTTATGCACTCTGGTCGAAAGGTACGGTTCCGCCAGTCCGACTTACTGTGAAACGTTTGTAGGAGACAAATGATCTCTTATGGCTCCTAAAATCACATTCCTATCTTAACAAAATACTTTCATAATTGTTCATATTTCATATATAATGTTAAAGGTTTGAGACTTTGTACATATAGTGTATATACTTTCAAGTTACAGTATTTCCTTTATGACCTTTTTAATGACATCACAAAATAACAACCCATATAACATTATTATTCTTTAGATCGCCTCTGACCATTCCCAATTTCTATTTTAGAAATATTGTTCCAGTATTCGTTTAGAATGTGTTAGAGTTTCGGCGGGAAACGTCTGTGTAGACAAAGGAATATTCCTGTGTGAATTTGGAGAGGGATATTCTCTCTCATTGATTTACAACAGGGTGTGAGATGTCAAACCCCCCCCCAGCCCCATGTGACACGGGGAAGTGCATTATAATGCTTGAACACGAGGTGATGGTGGAGGATGAATGGCACGACAATAGGCCTCAGGATCTCGTCATGGTATCTCTGTACATTCAAATTGCCATCAATAAAATTCTATTGTTTTTGTTGTCTGGGTTTCATCCGTGAAGAGCACACTTCTCCAGCGTGCCAGTGGCCATTGAAGGTGAGCATTTGTTCACTGAAGTTGGTTACGACGCCGAACTGCAGTCAGGTCAAGACCCTGGGGAGGACGACGAGCACACAGATGAGCTTCTCTGCGAAAGTTTCTGACAGTTTGTGCAGAAATTCTTCGGTTGTGCAAACCCACAGTTTCATCAGCTGTCCAGTTGGCTGGTTTCAGATGATCCTGCAGGTGAAGGTACTGGACTGGTGTGGTTACACATGGTCTACAGTTGTTGGACGTAATGCCAAGTTCTCTAAAACAACATTGTAGGCGGCTTATGGTGGAGAAATGAACATTAAATTCTTTGGCAACAGCTCTGGTGGACATTTCTACAGTCAGCATGCCTATTGCATTCTCCGTCAAAATATGAGACATCTGTGGCATTGTGTTGTGTGACAAAACTGCACATTTTAGTGTGGCCTTTTATTGTCCCCAGCACAAGGCACACCTGTGTATTGATCATGCTGTTTCATCAGCTTCTTGATATGACACACCGGTCAGGTGGATGGATTATCTTGGCAAAGAAGAAATGCTCACTAACAGGGATGTAAACACAGTTGTGCACAAAATCTGAGAGAAATTAGCTTTTGTGCATATGGAACTTTTCTGGAATCCTTTATTGGGTGCTCCCGAGTGTCACTGCAGTCTAAGGCATAGCATCTCAGTGTAAGAGGCATCACTACAGTCCCTGGTTCGACTCCAGGTTGTATCACATCCGGCTGTGAATGGGAGTCCCATTGGGCGGTGCACAATTGGCCCAGGTTTGGCCAGGGTAGGCCGTCATTGTAAATAAGAATTTGTTCTTAACTGACTTGCCTACTTACATTAAATACAAAGAATTAAAACCATTTCAGCTTGTGAAACCAGCACTATACATGTGTTTATATTTTTGTTCAGTCTATAATTAATTCATACAAAGACATATAGTTTAGCAAATGTTTAAGAACAGAAAGAGAAATGGACAATACTACAAAAACAACTTGACCAACAAGAAAGCTCAATTTCATTTGTACATTTGAGATGCCCTGCATCTATTTCAGATGTGATGATGACTTATGCATTGGTTGACAGACCTTAACAGATCCATATGAACACATTCTGAACTACTTGCACTGAGAGGTTTATATTCAGCTTGGTAATGAGGCTGTAGGGTGAAAAACATTAATCCTAACATCAAGCAGGCTGCTATCCTCTCAAATACCCATTAAGGCCTGAAGGTCTCAGGAGCAGTGGGTTAGACAATAGCGTGTGTGTGTGTGTGTGTGTGTGTGTGTGTGTGTGTGTGTGTGTGTGTGTGTGTGTGTGTGTGTGTGTGTGTGTGTGTGTGTGTGTGTGTGTGTGTGTGTGTGTGTGTGTGTGTGTCAGAGGCTTAATTACATCAAAGGGCGGGCTTTTCGTCAGGAAGCAACAACAGACAGAAAACTGACAAGGCAGGGATTATTCTGGGTGAGGTGTATTGTATGTGTTTGTTTTGGAGTGGGTGGAGTAAGCATCAGAAGAAAGACAGAGGCAATTCCTCCCAGGCATCTTCCGCCCTGCTAGCCCACACAAATCTCAATAACCTGAGCATGGATGACACCTCGATTACTCCGATTTTATTCATGAGGACATGCATCCATCCCTCTATCGTCCCTATCTCCCTCACCATGTCCTTATGCTTTCCTCCCTCTCATCCCTCTATCATCCCTATCTCCCTCACCATGTCCTTATGCTTTCCTCCCTCTCATCCCTCTCTCTCATATCTATCAGTCTGTTATCGCTCCCTCGTGTCCCTTTCCTACTCTCGTTTTCTCTCTATTTACCCTCTCTATCCCTTTCTGCTCTAAATAATGCATGTCCTTTCATGGGCCATAAACAGACAGCTCTGCTACGGGCCAGCCAGTCAGCCACCCACCCACCCACCCACCCAGCCAGCAAGCCAGTCAGCCAGTCAGCCAGCCAGCCAGCCAGCCAGCTAGCAAGTCAGCCAGTCAACCACCCACCCACCCAACAAGCCACCCAGCCACCCAGCCAGCTATCCACCTACCCAGCTAGTTAACCAGCCAGTCAGCCAACCACCCAGACAGCCAGCCAGCCAGCCCCACACCCAGCCAGCCAGTCAGCCACCCACCCACCCACCCACCCAGCCAGTCACCAAGCCAGTCACCCAGCCTGACAGATCAGGATAGATCAGGCCAGATCAGGACAACCTCATAGAAGCTCAGGAGAAGCACAATGGAAGGAATCGTTCTCTGCAGTCTGAAGGCCAGTTACGTCACAGAGCTGCAAAGAGGTGAACCACTTTAGAGCTCAACAAATGAGGGCCACCCATTCCTCCTATCAATATGCAAATGTAGCAGGTGCAGATGCCTACAGTCAGAATAGCAGGAGATCTTTTGTCCTTCTTCTCTTTTACATCATCAGGACTTCACTCGCCTTGTACTTGCCCTCACCCATCAATGTCAAAATCAAATGTCCCCTCATTAGTGAGCTGTCAGAATGCTGGGCAGGGGGAGACGACTGAATTAAAACCACAAGTGGCTCCTTTGTCACTGCTTTCACACAGATTGAATGTGTATTTGTATTGATGTACATGACAGCGTGACTACATGCTGTCATTCCTGACGTCTTGGATGGATGTCAGGTCACAGCGGCCCTTAAAGCAGATCCGCTGGATGTTTCATATATGACTGCTGCTTTTCTGTGGAGTTTAATGGCTCTCTCCACATGTGTTTTGCCTAACTGGTCCATGTGTGTCACTGTGTTCTGGCGTCTCCCTACCTGTGCTCCACGATCTGCTGGCGGATCATCTTGACATACTCAAAGCTCTCCACACAGCATATGTCATAGACCAGGATGTAAGCATTGGCATTACGCACCCCTCTGCAACGCAGGTCCAGCCACTCCTGACAGACAGAGACAGACAGATAGAGGGGAAACATGAGTGATCCCTAAACAAACAACTACATCCCTCACTACAGACACAAAAAGGTCAAATGATGGGAAGGATATTGAAGACATGTTGTTTCACTTGCCACTGATCTGACAAGTGAAACAGATTTATTTAATGAGTTTTATCTCAAGAACCAAAATAAAAATCTTCAAATGGCATTTGTTCTGTTCCCATATCTCCCCTAAAACAGTAAGGCTTTTGAGGATAGTCCATATGCTTATAGCTGCTATCTAGGGAGTTCTTTGACCAAGTTTTTTAACAGAGGCAGCCACAGAGGATGACATTCAATTATTCAAAAGCTCTCAGGATGTTTTGCTCTCTTCACTAGATTGAAATTGAAATTGTGTGGTGTCAAATGGGTCTTTAAGACATCTCTGAGTCAGTCAGATAGATAGTCCTGGTATAAACCAGGCTGAAGCCATAAAACATGTTGTCTGACTCTGTCTGCTTTGTGCAAAATGCAGGCCCAGCACACTGCTCTAGTCTGCACGTGGCTAAGGCAAAAAACAGAGTAACAAAGCCCTGGCAGAGCAGGAATAGAGCCAGTCTCCTGTCAAGTGCAACACTAGAAACACACTGGACCCATGGAGCTACGTCGCTCAGCCCTACTGTACGCACTGACGGGAGGGCAAACAGTGGCCTTCATTGAAAAGTAATGATTTGCTAACAATATTTAAAAAAAAACGCAGCACAATGGGAGTGATTTGCTATGGCCATTGAGGCAATTGCTCCAGCCATAACACAGTGACCCAATCTCCTCCCTCCAGCTTTCTCTGTTTCTCTCTCTCTCACACACACACACTCTCATCCTCTCACAAGCTCTCTCTCATTCTCTCTCTATGTCGTCTGCTTTACCTGAGTGAGCGGAATCTATAAGTGGTTCTGCTAGCTGGGAGAGGGAGAAGGAGAGATGGTGAAAGAGGGGGAGGGAGAGCGAAAGGGGAGAGGGTGATTGGAGAGGGAGGTATAGAGGGAGAAAAGCGCTGTCTCAGGGAGAGAGAGAGAAGCAGAGAGATTAAAGAGCAGCAAGTGGGTGGACAGGGGAGGGAAGGGGGAGGGAAGTGGGAGGGAAGGGTAGAGCGATGGATGAACAAACAGGGTGTGAATGTAACCCTTGGACTGAGCCCCACCAGGCTGACAGGCAGTGGATGGAGGAGTTGGTGAGATGGCGCAATGCAAAAGCATTCCCCTTCACTCACCCCCAACACAAGCTTACTAAACAGACAATAAGAAATCAATATGGCAAGGAGATCTGAATATAATTGCAGTAATGAGAATCAGCAGGATAACACTGGAGGAGTAATCTAAATGTATCCTGTATTCTGTAGATAAGTCTAAACAGGGAGTTTGTCAATAAGTTATTTTGGTGGGGAATCAGAAACAGTAATGGGGCAGAATCTGAGAGCAGATAGTGATCAATGTGAGCTGTAATGATGACAATGGTAACATATCCATGTCGACAGGGAATAATTACCTTAATCTAATTTAGAGGGATTTGCAGCACCAGTGAGTTTGTGCATGTGTATCTGTGTCTGTCTGTGTGTGTGTGTGTGTGTGTGTGTGTGTGTGTGTGTGTGTGTGTGTGTGTGTGTGTGTGTGTGTGTGTGTGTGTGTGTGTGTGTGTGTGTGTGTGTGTGTGTGTGTGTGTGTGTGTGTGTGTGTGTGTGTGTGTGTGATTTTGTTATTTTACTAGGATCCCCATGAGTTGTTGCAAAAGTAGAAGCTACTCTTCCTGGGGTCCAAACAAAACATGAAACATGACAAAATACAGAACATGAATAGACAAGAACAGCTCAAGGACAAAACAACTACATATGTGTGTAAGAGAGGGAGAGTCTCACACAGAACGATAATGAGTGCGATCAGCCATGGAGGCAAACACTGTGGCACCGAGATCATTACACACAAAGGTGGGAGTGAGAGAATGAGGAGGAGGAGGAGAGGGAGGACAAAAAATATAATGGTTGACAGTGAAGAAAATGTAGGGAGATTCAATTCGGTACATATTTCCTGTTATTGCCTTTTCTCCCTGCAGATTGATTCAGTCTGTTTCCAGGAGGAATTAAGGCGGCTCGGGATCAGAAATGACCTCAGCATTCCTCTACCATCTCTGCTCGTTCTGTCTCTGCGCTTCCTTCACCCGCCCACTCTCCATTTCCTACACATTAATTCCTATTTCCAGAGAGTGTTATCTCCTTTTACTGTTTAAGCACCTCAGTACAGTGCACCCAAGGAGTGGCGAGTATTAAAGATGCCTTATAAAGGTTTTGTATCATTTCAGCCAGTAGTTTTGAATTAGCGTTCACAAGTCAAAACGGGTCCCTGAAAACGTCATCCATTTCGTTTGATATGTTACGTCCTGAAAAGAAGTATTACTTTTTGTTCTTCTGCAATTCGTACAGTTGAAGTCGGACGTTTACATACACTTAGGTTGGAATCATAAAAACTTGTTTTTCAAACACTCAACAAATTTCTTGTTTACAAATTATAGTTTTGGCAAGTCGGTTTGGACATCTACTTTGTGTATGACGCAAGTTATTTTTCCAACAGTTGTTTACAGACAGATTATTTCACTTATAATTCACTGTATCACGATTCCAGTGGGTCAGAAGTTTACATACACTAAGTTGACTGTGCCTTTAAACAGCTTTGAAAATTCCAGAAAATGATGTCATGGCTTTAGAAGCTTCTGCTATTTGACATAATTTGAGTCAATTGGAGGTGTACCTGTGGATGTATTTCAAGGCCTACCTTTGAACGCAGTGCCTCTTTGCTTGACATCATGGGAAAATCAAAAGAAATCAGCCAAGACCTCAGAAAAAAAATTGTAGACCTCCACAAGTTTGGTTCATCCTTGGCAGCAATTTCCAAACGCCTGAAGGTACCACGTTCACCTGTACAAACAATGGTACGGAAGTATAAACACCATGGGACCACGCAGCTGTCATATCGCTCAGGAAGATCTCCTAGAGATGAACATACTTTGGTGAGAAAAGTGCAAATCAATCCCAGAAAAACAGCAATGGACCTTGTGAAGATGCTGGAAGAAACAGGTACAAAAGTATCTATATCCACAGTGAAACAAGTCCTATATCGACATAACCTGAAAGGCCGGTCAGCAAGGAAGAAGCCACTGCTCCAAAACCGCCATATAAGTGTCAGACTACGGTTTGCAACTGCACATGGGGACAAAGATCGTACTTTTTGGAGAAATGTCCTCTGGTCTGATGAAACAAAAATATAACTGTTTGGCCATAATGACCGTCGTTATGTTTGGAGGAAAAAGGGGGAGGCTTGCAAGCCAAAGAACACTATCCAGATCGTGAAGCACAGGGGTGGCAGCATCATGTTGTAGGGGTGGCAGCATCATGTTGTGGGGGTGGCAGCATCATGTTTTGGGGGTGCTTTGCTGCAGGAGGGAATGGTGCACTTCACCAAATAGATGCCATCATGAGGAAGAAACATTATGTGGATATATTGAAGCAACATCTCAAGACATCAGTCAGGAAGTTAAAGCTTGGTCGCAAATGGGTCTTCCAAATGGACAATGACCCCAAGCATACTTCCAAAGTTGTGGCAAAATGGCTTAAGGACAACAAAGTCAAGGTATTGGAGTGGCCATCATAAAGCCCTGACATCAATCCTATAGAACATTTGTGGGCAGAACTGAAAAAGCTTGTGCGAGCAAGGAGGCCTACAAACCTGACTCAGTTACAACAGCTCTGTCAGGAGGAATGAACCAAAATTCACCCAACTTATTGTTGGGAAGCTTGTAGAAGGCTACCTGAAACGTTTGACCCAAGTTAAATCATTTAAAGGCAATGCTACCAAATACTAATTGAGTGTATGTAAACTTCTGACTGACTGGGAATGTGATGTAAGAAATAAAAGCAGAAATAAATCATTCTCTCTACTATTATTCTGACATTTCACATTCATAAAATAAAGGGGCGATCCTAACTAACCTAAGACAGGGAATTTTTAATAGGATTAAATGTCAGGAATTGTGAAAAACTGAGTTTAAATTAATTTGGCTAAGTTGTATGTAAACTTCTGACTTCAACTGTATATGTTACGAATTCCAATTCGTACAATATGTTACGGATTTGTACGTGCTCAAGATCCCGTTCCATCTCTTTAATACATAATAAATATGCTTCATTATACTTTATCATACATTCAATCACATTAGACCACCAATTATACTGTATATACCTATGTTTATCTACTGCTAATTATGTATTAATTTGAAGCCCATGCTGATATCTGTGTTCCTCTCCTGCTTCTTCTTATATAATTCTTGACTGAATGACTTAGTCATGCTAAATGCAAGACTTGACCATAGTAGTAGTAGAAGTACCACATAGACAATATGCAGTGTAATGCTACATGATCACATCCCTCCCTATCTTGGTGCTTTAAATGCACCCCCATATTCGGTAGGCTAAAAATAGAATAGGATAACACTAGAGAGAGAGAGACAGATGAGAGGCAGTGGAAAGGAGCTTCAAGACTGGAGCGATTTAAGTAAATACACGTGTGTGTGTGTGTGTGTGTGTGTGTGTGTGTGTGTGTGTGTGTGTGTGTGTGTGTGTGTGTGTGTGTGTGTGTGTGTGTGTGTGTGTGTGTGTGTGTGTGTGTGTGTGTGTGTGTGTGTGTGTGTGTAGTGCAGGGCTCTCCAACCCTGTTCCTGGAGAGCCACCATCCTGTAGATGTTTTGCTCCAACCTCTATCAACACACCTGATTCTAATAATTAGCTGGTTGAAAAGTTGAATCCGGTTAGTTACAACTGGGGTTGTAGCGAGAACCTACAGGAGGGTAACTCTCCAGGAACAGGGTTGGAGAGGCCTGGTCTACTGCTTTCTCCAGTTGGTCCTTTGAAACCTCTGCAAAAAGAATGCTACTCAGCCCGTTCCCTTGAAGTGCTGACAACCCAAGTCCTGGGTCACTTTTTACCAGGCCCTGATAGAACCTGGCATCCCACTGCTCCCAATGATAGCAGCGTAATGGTGTCAGATGAAAAGTTTTACACCAGAGAGTAGAGAACATGGTCATGAATGTGAATGGATGATAAGTGGAGACATACCTCAGACACGGTTGAAATGTTAATAAAACATCTTCTGTCCCTTTGGGATTGAGCTTCTTATTGATGTGCTGTACAGAAGGGAGAGCCACATTACACCTGTGAGTGTTTACAGGGTTGATTATTAACATTGGGGTTCCACTGGGCATTGATCTGTCGTCTCCTCCAGCTGCCTGATAATAGCGCTCTGCCTTTTTAACGCATACACACACACACACTTGTGTGTGTGACAGAGCCTATCTGCAGAGGCTGACAAAGGGCCAAGTGAGCGTATCCAGAAAAAATACTAAATGTTTGATTCATCTGATGCAATGAACAGTAAAAGTGGTCCATTTTATTCCATATATGTAGGGGAGATATAAGCAAACGGAAACAGAGAGCAGAGAAAGACAAAGAGAGAGAGAGAGAGAGAGAGAGAGAGAGAGAACGTGTGGGAGGAAGTCATGGTGATATGATACACTATGAGAAGATGGAAAAAGAACAGGGAAAAATAGGAATTGTCACTATGAGGCTTACAGTAAGTCCATCTGATCATCAAATCCTGTCGACAAACTGTGACAGATGCTCTGAGAATGCAGACAGTAACACATTACCACAGACAGCAGCCCCGCCTGCACATAAATTATTTTTCTACCACCAGAGTCCCCCAAGGTAAATAATGTAGTGGCGTCTGCCCTTGCTGCCCAAAGAGACCCAGATAAACACAGACTCAGTCTAAATGATGGACCAGAGCCAAAGTACAAGTACAGTACTACATCCTTTACAACACGCAATTACCTAACAGAAACCTGGCCTCGTTGCATAAGCATGGAGGAGTACTCATCTTCCTCCCCACCCGGGTACCATGTAGGAGAAGAGGAAACTCATTTAGTGAATCTGTCTTTCTATGGTGGCCATTAGACTCTACTGCAGTCTCTATTAGTCTCTTTACTCCCTCTAGTCCTTCAGCGGGACACTGTGCTTTAATCCAATCAGCTCCAAATACAATAAGAGTACATCTCAATCAGGTCCTTGTGTCTGTTCTGTTCTGGCTCTGTTCCAGAGCACTCTGTCCTGTGACCCTGACCCAGCCAGCCTCCCCTCTGAAGCCCACCATGGGCCAGCTGCTGGCTCGTTAAATATGGAAGGAAAAAAGGAGAGGAGAGTGCTTGCTCAGAGTGGAGAGCGGGACTGCCTCACCACTCCGTCACAGTCAGTAAAGAATGACTAGCCAGTGTGGGTCAGAGGCTGGAACAGAACACAGAGGACAGAAGGGAAGATGGTAAGACTGCTGCTCTCAGAGCCATTCCTGAGGAAATTGACCATCAATCTGCTTGATAGCAGTGCTCTTGTTGCACTCAACGAATGATTTTCCCTGGCTATACCTAAGACAAAGTACTGGTAGAGATGTCTCTGTCTGTTGGTTAAAAACTGTATACAGATGTCTTAAACTAGACTCCCTGAAGAGGTTGAGGCTGTTATGTAAGTATCTCAATTCCTACCATTTCAACTGAGATATTCTAAATGGAAGTATAAAAGTGTTGACTGATAAAACTAATCTATAGGCAGACGCAATGAATCCTGTTGCTGTAATGTGTGAAATGGAGCAACAATGCTCATGCAGCATTACGTACACCATAGGAGTCAGAGAACAGATGTGGACGTTTCATGTTTTTATGTGACGAGGCCCTGGGGGGATTCACTATCTAACACGGGCACACACACACACACACCACAAGCAACCTCCCAGCCTCTATAATGTGATCCATCCTGTCTTCTCCCTGCTGTTTGCACTTGAAGGAATGTGTGCTCTAATGGGGGTTAAGCGCCATTTAGCTGAAGAAAGAGCAAACTAAATCAGATTGATTGTGTTGCTGCGCTCCGTGTATTGGAGAAAATATAGTGCACTGCAGACCTCTTAACACATACTAAGAGATTGTTGTCATATTCTCCTCTTTGCTTTCTCTCTCCTAGACACTGAAAGAATCCTGAATTCTCCCCTGCTCTCCTGCTGGCTCTGCCTGGCTGTGCCTGGCTGGGTTGAGGCTGTTTGCTCCTCAGTGTGTTGGATCGTAGACTATGTTTACAGGAAACACAGTGCATGCCCACTTCAGGGGGCTTTCTAGTCGGCTGCACCAGCTCCTCCATGGCCTGATCTCCTTTTCCCAGTGGCAGCTCCCCTGTGTAGAAAAATACAGTTCTTGCTGTGGAGGCGATGGCTGCGATGTGTTCCCTCAGTAAATAACAAATAGCAACTATCAGTAAGATCAGTGCTTCACACCAGTCTCAGCCAGCTCCGTAGTAACCTTGGACATCCCATTTAGAGCCCCAGCAGGCATCACCAGGGAGGGAAAAACAGACAGGCTTCCTGAGGACCAGTGAGGTCAAGAGAGCTATTTCATTAGACATTCAGCAACACCCTTAAGCACGCATACAATCATGTACATACACACACTCGTTTTTAGTATATGCATGTGCATGTCACTCATCTAGAGCTCTGGAACAGGGCCAGAACAGACACAAGGACCTGATTGAGATGTACTCTTATTGTATTTGGAGATGTCACTCATCTAAGGTGAGGAGAGAACAAGGAGATACAGAGAGCAGGAAACTGGTGCATGTCATGTCTGAAAGCAGAACATCTTTGAGAAAATATGTTGATCAAACCACTGGCAGTCAATGAAAAAAAGTGCTTAATTGAAACTATGGTGTTTCATCTGACATTCCCTGCTATCGCCAGGAGCATATTTATGGAGGTATAGCTTATAAGGTCACTAAGTGAAGCTCCAAATCTGCTTTTTCTCACTTAATACATTGGTGATTATGTTGAAGCATGCTGTTTTTGTCAGCAGTAAGTTAAACCATTTTCCATCTATTCAGAGTTGATGATTCAATGTGGAATTGTAGCACTTATGGGCTGTGAATCTGTCTGCCAGATCGAACAAAGTCAAAGCACTTGTGCTTCCAGTTCCATCCTCTGATAAGAGCACACATCACTCCCCTCAGGCCTGCCAGGAGCCAGGCAGACAGTCTCCATCACCCTGGCCAGGCTCATGTGCCCTGAGGCTGGGCAGCTGGGTGCGCTCTGGTCAGGGGTCTAGGAGCAAATAGCCAATAAGGACGTACTTATGAAGTCATAGAAGCAGAACATATGAATACATTCAATATTACATAAACGTCCTTTCTTGTGCCTGAGAGTGGTAAGGCAATGTCATGTAGTGGGGAGTCTAGAGAGAGCGAGAGATAGTGTGTGTGTGTGTGTGTGTGTGTGTGTGTGTGTGTGTGTGTGTGTGTGTGTGTGTGTGTGTGTGTGTGTGTGTGTGTGTGTGTGTGTGTGTGTGTGTGTGTGTGTGTGTGTGTGCGTGCGTGTGTGTGTGTGTGTTTTAAAACACCAAATACATCATGTAGCCTATAGCCTAGGCTTGCCACTGAAGTCATAAATCAAGTTTCCATAGCAACTACTGCTCTAAGTGGCTTCGGATTATGAAAAAAAAATCAAAAGGATGTGTTTACTTTGAAGAACCGTGCGAGCTGTCAGTGCATTTATGGATGGTAACCTAATGTCTCTGTGCTCTAACTATTTTCGAGGGACTTGACGCCCACATTTAGTTTTAGTTTTGAGAACTGTTTGTGAAAACCTATAGGAATGGTTCTGACAAAGGGTAAATCAAAGACAATGACGCTAACCCTTAGAGAATGCTATTCCCTTTACTAAATAAAAAAAATCGAAAGCCAAATGGAAGGTTACTTTCTATCTTACCTGGCTCGAGCTGGAAGGGAACGACGAAATTGGCGGGACATCCAAAATCTTCAGGTCGTACATGTTACCGTTCAAAATGACAGAGGGTCTGTACACATACCTGTCTCTGGTTGGAGTGTAAACCTCTGAGAAGTCATTATAAATAAATTGACGGATTATGGAAGTTTTCCCGACTCCGGGAGCTCCAATAACGGCGATACTTAGCGTCTCCACCATTCCTGGAACATCAGCACCATGGACAGCGACAACAAACCAATTTACAACTCCTCAAAGATTGTCCTCGCAGCTGTTTTGTTTCCTGTGAATGTTGCTGCTGCTGTTCTGACACGGGCCAAAGTCCACAGTTCTTTTAACTCTAAGTAAACACTATTTGTTATTTTAAGTATGCCATTAGTTAAACCTTATTTAGGAAAAGAAAGGTCGAAACAATCCTCCGTCACCAAAAGACAGCAGTAAATTTGTTTTATTCAGTTTGCTCGTCAATAGCTCTCCGACAGAAGGTCCTAGGATGATGAGAATGACATATCTAGAATCAAGTTATGGTAGAGAGCAAGGTACACCTTTTGTTTTTACCGGTAGTCGAAATCTTCCCTTAACAGAGCCAAAAAGGAGGCAATATACTGTTTTCTTGCGCTCCGTGGTTTAGGGACCGTCACAAAAGTGCAATAAAGGTGATTGTGTGTAAGCAACAAAAAAAAAGGGTTTGCGTTCCTATTCAGGAGGGTTAGATCTATATGAAGATTACACACACTGCACAGGGCCTCCAGTCACTGAAGGCCCCATTTAATTAGTTACCTCTCTTACTAAGGGTGTTATATTTGAAGGTTCCTATCCATGTGAAGTCACTGACCCCCTCATCCATGCTATATTAATAATATTTCCAGATCACCACTTCTCTGATTTTATAGGCATATTTCTTGTTACAGGTCTAAATTTCAATACCTTCCTATCCATATGAACTACAGAACTACAGACAAGGGCATCGGGTTCCTTTGCCTCTCTTATGACAGGTATACCTTTTTTTCTACATTCCCCCCTTTGATTTTCTACAAATATTTATCATATTACAGCTGTGGTTATTTGTTCAAGTACAGATCTAATTTTCAATAGTTTATTATCCAAAATACATATACCTGTAAAACGACTTGATGTTAGGTCACATACCTCCCTCATCCATAGTCCACCCATTAGAATTTCCATTTTCCATTGCACTGATTTTATGCTTATTTCCAGTTATGGGTTTTATTTTCAATAACTCACTATCCATATGAGCTACATATCTACAAACAAGTGTGGTGGGTTCATTTAGAGCTCTTATGAAAAGGTACACCTTTAATTTTTTCCAACTTCCTACTATTGTATTTTTTTTGCAAATATTTATGATATTACAGTTGGGGTTATTTGTTCACATACAGATCATTTTCTGTAGCTCTATATCCAGATGGTTTAAATTATTTTCAATTTGTGCATATTTAACATATATTCCACGAGGTGGAGCCATTGACAACGGTACCTCTTATCCTATGGACCTACTTGTATTGACAGCCACACCTCGCATTGGCACTGTTGGTTGAATAGTTTCCTTGCTCATTGTCTTCCCTTATTCCAATTATCTATGTTCTCATGGCTCGAAATGAATGTCCATTGGTAGCACTGGTGCTCCTAACATAAACATTTTAGGAGCGCCAGACAAATATATATTTTCAATTGATTCAGATATAGCCTACATTGGGCCTATATGAATCCTACTTGCTTTTGCAGCACATCTCTTGAAGAATATATCCTTTTCCTTTCTTTCCAAATGTTTGCATAATGGCAAAGTAACCAGGTTGTTAGGCAATATGGGCAAAAAAATCTAATTGTGATTTTTCAACAATATATTGCCATTTGACTTGCGATATAGATCAAAACACTTGGGTGAACTGTTGGAATCATAAAAATATAATTATTATTCTAATTCTATGGTGGTGTTTGGCATGACAACAAATGAACAGGTAGGAGTAATGACATGGGAGGAATCGAAGTGCTGGTCATTGTTTCTCAGGGGACCCAAATAGCATTTGAATAGATGCAAAGATGTTACATTTAGACAAAGATTTTAGAATAGGCTATCTGATTCAGAACATGTCTTTGCACAAACAACATGCTGATATAGACCACCACTGGTAGCAACCTGTACAAGAGCTAACGTTTGCTTTGCCTTAGCTAGTGCATTTAGCTAAAGGGTATTTAGCTAGCCAGCTAGCTAGTTAGCGATTAGCTTTAGGCACATACCAGCTTCCTTAGACTAACTAACTTTCAATTTGCAAAGAGCAAGATAAACAAACTAATATTATTTAATAGAGGAAACATGTGGATTCATATTTAGATGCAACATGGAAAACAGTATCATTGCTGTTTTGGAAGAATCTGCTGAGAGACCGTGTGCTGCCTGCCTGTTGAGTGACAGGTGAGGTTTCAGCCTGACTTGTTTGAGCCATTTAGAGAAGTGTTGCAGCAAAATATTGTTACGCATTTAATTTTTTATTGGATTTTTTCACACAGTGCTCCCAAAATAAAATCCAAATTAGTCACACTTTGACCTTGTATGTACTTGCCCATTCCATCTGTGTCGTCGTTTTGATGAAAGCCATTGAAGAAGCCCGAAAGAAAAAATATTTTTGTTTTGAGCAAGCGTTGCGCCTTTAGTTTTCTATGCTGATCTAATAATTGTTTGCATCTTTACTCACATTGGTTGAGCGCCTTTACCTTCTTTCCACATATGAAAACTAACACTTCAAAATTTAAGGTAACTTGATTACCACTCTGCAATATTAAATCCCTTCACCCCAAATGATGGCTTGCCTCTGCATGAAATGAATTGTGTCGCCTATCCTATATGGTTATAAATGTGGGATTACACATCAAATGTTCCTATAAGTGGTATACAGCCCAATCCTAAATCCCATACACCCTATGCACTTGTAGAGATCTGAGTGGATTTGACAGGTGTAAGCAATATGGCAATAGCTCCAACTTGCCCTCTTATAGGCTAAGTGGAAGTTTAAATATACTGCTTACAGATGTAGATCTTAATTTGATCAGTGTTTTGTGGCTAACAATTTTAGGAAATGCAAACGTGTAGTGTATTCAAAGTTTAAAAAGGCTTCTAAAATGTGTAATTTCCACTTTAAAATGTCGGGCTTGATTTGCCGCAATGAAAAATGTATCAACCCCTACAAAAAATATCCAGTAATTATAATATACATAATAATTCACATTACCTGTTGCTGCAAGATTATTTTCCTGCTATAGTAAACTGGCTCAAATTCAGATCCTACATCTGTATACCAATCTTCACAAGCTTTAATCTCCACAAGTGCATAGGGCATGGGTTCTAGGGGTTGATTGGGTATTGTGCCTACAACATTGCCCTGTGGAAGATGCCATCTTTCGGAAGGGGCATTAAAATGTGTCTTGACTCTCTGGTTATTGAATAGCTTAACATGTTAAGCCTACTCTACCATACTGTTCCAGAGTGCACCCAGTTGCCTAGCCACATGAGCCTGGCCAGGGTGATGGAGACTGTCTGCCTGGCTCCTGGCAGTAATTATAGCTCATTAATCCACTCTCCGCCCTTGTGACTAACACTTTCTTGATGTGTTGGCCACACAAAATTGCCATGAAAAAAATCTGTATTTTATTTGAACAGCTAATAAATGATTGACGTCATGTCCTTCATCAGCGGCCTTCATCACAACACTAACCAGGTTTCCATTCAACCTATTTATGCAAAGTACATGTCAAATAAATAAAAGTCATGACAGGCCTGATGGAAACAGTTACTGTAATTTCTCAGTAAACTTTCCAAATGTTGACAAAACAAAATATGCTAGACAAGGTGGAACCTTTTTGTGTCTGTAAAATTAATTATGTGAGAAATGGCCGTGGAAATGCTTTTACCTGCAAATATTTCTATAACAACCATCGTATCAAAATAAACTTGGAGTCATGTGATGATATGTTGCGTGGTCCTCCCACTACGACTTGGGAAAGCATGCTGTTTATTATGCTACAGATGAAATACATTATGATGAACTTCACAGGGTGGTGAAAGTGCACGGTGATGAGCTTGATGCTCCTTTCCAATAACTATCAAGGGTCTTATTCTGATGACATGATGATTGATGCTTGGCTGCCGTTTGACAAATAAAAATATTGTTGCTATTTTGTCCATAATAATCTTATCATGTAGGCTATACCCGCACTGTGTCTGCGAGCTGTTGACTAAATCGCCAGAGTGGACACATTCGCTATATAATGCAACATTTTGTAATAAAACCATCAGTAGAGTTGATGGTTTTGCGATGAAAACCCATTTAACTTTTATTTTTTCTATTCGGTACACAGGAATGTAGCCTCAAAAGTTCTTATTATGTGCACTGTCATCACACACAGCATTTTATCTGCAACAAGCCAAGCTCTACCTTTCATATGAGAGGTATAGAAAACCACCATAATTGTTTGTAGGTCTGTAGCTCATATGGATAGGAAGGTATTGAAAGTTAGACTTAACTTAATTTAAAAATGGCAAGTTACAATATATATATATATGTGTAACAAACAGAGCAAGCAGGGGTTTGAATGAGAGCCATGAGTGTACAGCCACAGCTTGCTCATCTCCCTACAGTGCAGTGGCCCCCATCAGTTATATTTCAGATGGTGTCAACATAATTGAATATTGAAGTAGAATGTATTTTTGTAAGTCACCAGAAGTGACATTGTCATAGTCATTCTATTAAACCCCAACTCAAACTCCCCCACCCCTACCCGTCACCACTGCAGAAAAAAAATCCTAGGGGAAGATGATAGGCTTATTCATACTTTATAACTTTTTCAAAATGTAATTGTTTTGGGAAAAAAATGATAATTTAATTGAGACAAACATGAGGTTTTCCTGTAAACACTAGGTTCTGCTGATTGCACTTTTAAGATGGTCCCTTAGCCGTGAGTGTATAATATTTCTCCGTTGAAACCAATTTAGAGTACTTAAAAAAAAAACATAACAGTCACCTGAAATTAGACATATTACGCATCTACTTATTCCATAGGGAGAGGAAAAAACTGTTCGCAATTTTGGGGAAAAACCTCCCACAGCCTCTTACACTACGAGGGGGCGCAAAATCCGTCCACGTAATTTCCACAGGTACAAAATCCCACTCACTGTATGACTCGTCTCAATATTAAACTAGGCCATTAATGCTTTTCTTGCGGTTCTTCAGTCTGTACAATTATTCGCTTCGCATCTCTCACTCTTCTCCAGCAGATGCACCAATACAACTGAATCCATGCGCTCACCAAAGCTAATTGGAGAGGCACGCTATAATTCACTAGCCCCGTAGCTACGGTTATAATCCCACGTGCTCTGGAATGAATGAGCATAATCTGTTCTTCACGATGACAGAAGACACAGTTAATAATTTAGGGGAAAAACAATCCAAAAACAGAGACAGACGACCCACTGCTGCAAGGGCATGAAATAAATGCATCTCCCCTGCGCACTGGTGTGTCTGCTAGGCGTGCGCGTGCCTTGTGTGTATATGTGTGTGCGTGCGTAGGTGCGTGATTTAATGTGTACGCTTTTTGTCACCTTTAACATGTATTTATGTGCGTGTTACCAATAACCATGACAGTCGTGCTTAGATCTTGTGTAATGAGCTAAACATTTAGAGGGCAGGTACTTCTAATTGGAGCACGAATGATGGACGGTGACGTGTCTACCACATTTATATTTCAATGTTTTTCCTCAAAGGAGGTTCCAATGAAGAGGCCGCATGTTGTATATACACTTCCATTGAGTAAAAGGCTGACGCACAATTGATTGATGGATGAATCATGGCTACCTATCAATAGCAATACCTCGGGTGGCAATTAAGCTGTCACACATGATTTATTATACTACACCATTAATATGAGGCACATCCCGTATACTTGCTCCTAAAGCAACAGTGGTAATAAAATGTATGATTCCCTTGCATTAATATTTAGCCTCAAATTAAACATCACCATTTGTCTTTATGAATTCACAGAAACAAGTGGCGAATGAGGTTGACAATAACGTGCTGCCATTTCAGTGATGGATGCCGAGAGAGATACTCAATAAACTGATCCAGGTGAGCACAGTGTGTTCTTGTTGCTTCGACTAATTTTAAGTCACCTCATTGTTAATAAAAACGAAACAATTCCATATTTGTTTATACCTTTATTTTACTAGGCAAGTCAGTTAAGAACAAATTCTTATTTTCAATGAAGGACTAGGAACAGTGGGTTAACTGCCTGTTCAGGGGCAGAAAGACAGATTTGTACTTTGTCAGCTCGGGGTTGGAACTTGCAACCTTTCGGTTACTAGTCCAAAACTCTAACCACTAGGCTACCCTGTTTAGGGGATTAAAAACAGACTATAATTTACAATATAGCTTCAGTGAGGTTAATGTAAAGCTCAATGATGTCAAAGTCAATTAAATCAGTAAAAGAATATGACCAATCTACACAGAAAATGGTCATGCCAAAACAGTTCTTCACAATTATCAGTAGGAAATGTGTCCAACAGAATCAGCGAATCACTTGAAATACATGCAACACAAATTTCAAAGTTCATGGCATCAATGTCTTTATTTTTCTGTAAAATCATTCAATTTGCCAAAGTCCTAAAATAGTGACAGTTAACGTAATGTATTCATTGAATTTATTTCCATCAAAGTGTTCTAGGTACAGGCCTTTATGCAGCGAGCTTGGATGACGCGACTCATGTGGTACACAGTGAAGGAGTTTGGTGCCAGCCAGACCATTAATGGCGCTGCTTGGTAGGCAGGGTAGCCTAGTGGTTAGAGCGTTGGACTAGTAACCGAAAGGTTGCAAGTTCGAATCCCCTAGCTGACAAGGTAGAAATCTGTCGTTCTGCCCCTGAACAGGCAGTTAAGGCCATCATTGAAAATAAGAATTTGTTCTTAACTCACTTGCCTAGTAAAATAAAGGTAAAAAAATAAATGGTCAATCTGCCAGCTCCATTAGCTTTGCAGCATTTACGGTGATGTGCAACTCATACTTCTTTGCATTACAGAGCTTTTGAGGGAGAATTTGTTGTCCTGGCACCATACTGCCAGGTCTCTGACCTCCTCTATGCAGGTTGTCTCATCGTCATTGGTGATCAGGCCCACCACCTTCATGTCCCCTGCAAACTTAATGATGGTGTTGGAGGTGTGTGTGGCCACACAGTCTGGATGGACAGGGAGGACACGAGGGGAATAAGCATGCACCCCTGAGGGGCCCCATGTTGAAGGTTAACGTGGTGTTGCCTACCCTCATCACCTGGGGCGGCCCGACAGGAAGTCCAGGATCCAGATGCAGAGGGATGTGCTTAATCCCAGGGTCCTTAGTGATGTCACGATGGTGTTGAACGCTGAGCTGTAGGAAATGAACAGCATTCTCACATACTGTAGGTGTTCCTTCTGTCCAGGTGGGAAAGGGCTGTGTAGAGTGCAATAGAGATTCCATCATCTGTGGATGCGGTATGAGAATTGGAGTGGGTCTGGGATGAAGGTGTTGATGTGAACCATGACCAGCCTTTCAAAGTATTTCATGGCTACAGATGTGAGTGCTACAAGACGGTGGTCATTTAGACAGGTTACCTTGGCATTCTTGGGCACAGGGACTATGGTGCACAGCTAGCACAGTGGATTCCGGCAGAGTCGGGACACTCGGCTGAGAGTCAGACTCGGCCGACGTCATGTGGCCCGAGTGTGAGACGCTTTCAGCAGTATTACTTATGGCTAGGATGTGGGGATTGAGCTCGGGCCGATTCCAGTGTCAGTTATCTGGCCCAAATGTATTTGGGGCTCGGGCTGATTGGGGCTACTCTCTGGCAGATGATTACACGGGCTGCTTTATATAATTAACATCTCATTATTTATTTTTCCATATTTTCTCATTGTTTGTGATAAAAAAAAACAGAATCAGTTCCGGCCCTCCAGAAGAGGGCCACTTCTGGGCCATTTACTCATTGCTAGCTGGGTGGCCTGCTTGAAACATGTAGGTCTTACATACTGGGTCAGGAAGAGGTTGAAAATGTCAGTGAAGATACTTGCCAGCTGATCAGCGCATGCTCGTAAGTACTCATCCTGGTAATCTGTCTGGCCCTGCGGCCTTGTGAAGGTTAACCTGTTTAAAAGGTATTACCCGCATCGGCTACGGAGAGCGTGAACACACTGTCATCTGGAACAGCTGGTGATCTTATGCATCGTTCAGTGTTGCTAGCCTCAAAGTGAAAGCTAGCCTCGCGTCACTGGACAGCTCGTGGCTGGGTTTCCCTTTGTAGTCCGTAATAGTTTGCAAACCCTGCCACATTCGACTTGCGTCAGAGCTGGTGTAGTGGATTCTATTTTGGTCCTGTATTGATGGGATTTCTTATAAGTGTCTGGATTAGTGTCCCGCTCCTTGAAAGCAGCAGCGCTAGCCTTTAGCTCAGTGCGGATGTTGCCTGTAGTTCATGCCTTCTCGTTGGGATATGTATGTACATACAGTCACTGTTGAGTGGAAATGGACGATGCACTTATTAATTAAGCCGGTGACTGATGTGATAAACTCCTCAATGACAACGGATGAATCCCGGAACATATTCCAGTCTGTGCGAGAGAAACAGTCCTGTAGCTTAGTTCAGGCACTGAACAGAAACACAATGTGTTTTATAAACCTTACCTCATACAACCCCGCAACTCTCACTCTCACACACACACACACACACACACAGGTAAGAGACACCACAGTGAGGATGAAGTCAATATCAGTGATAATGTCCACAGCCAGCTGCAGTGTGGAGAGAAATAATGAAACTGATCAGCACTGACTCCGGATCCGCTCGTAATTATCACTCCAGGCCCAGCTGCACTGGTCTGATAACACAGCATCGCTGGCCAGCTCCTTGTGTGAGACATTCATTATTACAGCCTGATCAATATCATACAGTGGCAAAGTAAATTTGCAAGGGTCCAATAATTATAATTATGGTAATAACACTTCAGTGTCAACAATATGAAGATAGTTCTTTATCACTCACAGAAACTACACCTCAATACCAAATAACAAATCCTGAAGATTCTCAGAGAAGACATCATTCCATCCTTCACAGGCTGCTCAATGTAGTCGCCTATACTGTGTGCGTGGTATGAGGAATATGAATGTATAAACGTTTTTCAACCCAATGCTGGTAAGACTGAGCACTGCAAATAAGATTTGGGTTCCAGTCGACAAACCAACCATAGAATTGAGTGGTTTAGCTTATCCACCCTCCCCAGTCACTCTAGGCAGCTTATAGATTTAGTGGGTACAGCTCAGAGATGATGTGTTGGTCCCATGTTTCATGAGCTGAAATAAAATATCCCAGAAATGTTACATACAAACCAAAAGTTGTTCTCTCAAATGTTGTGCACAGATTTGTTTACATCCTTGTTAGTGAGCATTTCTACTCTGCCAATATAATCCATCTACCTGACAGGTGTGGCATATCAAGAAGCATGACAGCATGATTATTACACAGGTGCACCTTGTGCTGGGGACAATAAAAGGCCACTAAAATGTGCAGTTTTGTCACACAACACAATGCCACAGATACCTCAAGTTGAGGGAGTGTGCAATTGGCATGTTGACTGCAGCAATGTCCACCAGAGTATATAATGTTAATTTCCCTACCATAAGCCACTTCCAACATCATTTTGGAGATATAGGCAGTAGGTCCAACTGGCCTCACTACCGCAGACCACGTGAATGGCGTCATGTGGACGAGCGGTTTACTGATGTCAACAGAGTGCCCTTTGGTGGCTTTGGGGTTATGGAATGGGCAGGCATAAGCTACGGACAACGAACACAATTTAATTTTATCGATGGCAATTTGAATGCACAGAGATACAATGACGAGATCCTGAGGCCCATTGTCTTGCCATTCATCTGCCACAATCACCTCATGTTTCAGCATGATAATGCACGGCACCACGTCGCAAGGATCTGTACACAATTCCTGGAAGCTGAAAATGTACCAGTTCTTCTATGACCTGCGTACTAACCAGACATGTCACCCATTTCCAATGTTTGGAATGCTCTGGATCGACGTGTACAACAGTGTGTTCCAGTTCCCGCCAATATCCAGCAACTTCGCACAGCCATTGAAGAGGAGTGGGACAACATTCCACAGGCCACAATCAACAGCCTGATCAACTTTATGCGAAGGAGATGTCACACTGCATGAAGCAAATGGTGGTCACATCAGATACTGGTTTTCTGATCCACGCTCCTAATTAAAGGCATTTGTGACCAACAGATGCATATTGGTATTTCCAGACATCGGATTAGTATGCAAAGCTGTTATTTTGAAGGACCAACGATGCTATAAAAATAGAGTGCTTACTCAAACAAGTGTGGACAGTCCTGTACCTTTAAGGTCACGGTAAAATGCCTATAATGCACATGAACCAAATTATGCTGGACTCATGTAAAAAAAAATCAATTAAAAAACAACTTGTTTTGTCTTCCCCTTTAAGACTTAAATCTGTCCTGTAGTGCCAGTCCAAGCACTGTCTGCATAGGTGCCAAAATGTGGAAGAGTTGCTCAGTGTAATTTCCACTAGTACAATACTAACCACTGTTGTGATCGGCTTAGTCCTCTTTATTACTTCACTCTTACAATACATCCTACGTAACGGTTATTTAACAATGTGGTAATATCATTCTTGATGGATGACTAAAGTGAATACAGAAAAGATCGCAATTGAAGCATTTGTGAATATATCGGATTTTTAATAGTTGTTTCAAATGATGTAGTCAGTCAAAAAAAACATTGATTTCACCTTCAGCTATTTTACAGCTTATCACACACACACACAGACAGAGACACACACACAGAGACACACACACACACACAGAGACACACACAGACAGAGACACACACACACAGAGACACACAGAGACACACAGAGACAGACAGAGACAGACAGAGACAGACAGAGACAGACACACAAACACACACACACACACACACAGACAGATGTAAATCCACTAATCTCCATGCAGTAAAATAGTGAGTTCCCTCTTTGGAGCTGGTCCAGAGAGTTCAAAGGTTTAAATATCCAATTATTTCCCCAAAGACACACTAGGTAAAAACAAGAATGGTGACGTTGAGTTGTTCTGATTTTCTTCATACAAAAGACTTCATGATGTGTGCTACCTATACAGTTAGTTTCCTATACAGGTAAAGTACAGAACATACAGGTGGTTTGAAGCCACTTTATGACAGGTGGCAGAGGTACTTGACCAGCTAAGAGGGGAGAAGGCAACAAAGTGGCAGAGCCCATGGAACACTGATTGACAGAGCACAAAGCAGAAACATCCCCAAACCTCTGTGGCCCTCGCTAGCCTGCCCAGAGTTAAACATCTAATCACACTACAAACAAAGCCAGGAATAGATAATGGAATGAGGAGAGGAAAGGTGCAATGCATTTGGGAGAGACAGGTATTGTATATAGTAGTGGTGATTATACATTACTCCAACCCTCGGAAATAACAAATAGCACACATGCACCCCAACACACAAATACATGCACACACAAAAACAAACAATGGGTACACCAATGACATGAGCCAACAACAAACGAAACTCACACGGACCATTTAGTGTCTTTTACTAGCTGGGACATCAAATTCCCTTTAAAATAAAAAGGAGGAACGTGTCTGAGAGAGCATGTGTGTGGAGACATTGAGAGGAAGTTGTGAGGTGACAGAACAGCAACACAGCAGGTATTTCACAGCCCAGAGATGTGGAAAAACAGTCTGTACTGTCACATTTTAATGTGAAGCACTGAGGTATGCTGACAGTGGAGATTGAACTGCTAATTACACACACACTAAATATAGGTACTAATTTGCAGAGATGCGAGGTGAGATAATCATGAGAAGAGGAGGCATCGGGGGGAGATCAGGAGAAACAGTCACAACGAGAAAGAATCGCATCACAGCCTCCTCTAACAGCACGGCCTGAACACATCGCCCAGGTGTCCCTAGGACTAGAGGCTCATGGGAGGTGGGCGGACTGGATCAGAGCAGCAGGGGTTGAAATGGGGTTAAGCCATCATAAGGGAGATCTGACTGGGTGGTGATGTCTCATAGAAAACAGACTAGACTGGGTGGGTTAATGGGAAACACCCAGCCACATACAACCACAGGTGAAGGTGAAGTCAAAGGCCAGTCCCAACTATTGACGTGAGTGAAAAAAAATGGGTCTATAGAAAAAGCTTTGGGATCATGTGGGCCAGAGACCTCAGCAGTTTTAAACATGGACATAGTTTGAATCAGATAAGGACTTGTAGAGTGGAGGAGGGTAAATGCTTGGGTGACAGAGAACAAACAGAAACCAGGGTCCCCAGGGAGGGCACACAGACAGCAGGGTTGGAGATTCTACAAAGAAAAGGGCCTTTCAGAAGCCTGTCGGGGGGGGTCCAGGAACGCCCTCCAGTCAGGGCCAGTCCCCATGACTCAGGATTCCCCCCTACTTCAGCCCTGTCAGGGGTTCAGTTCTTCAGCACTGCCTCATAGCACTGGAACACACACTGGGACACCTCCGGGGCTCTGCACTTCAGAGAGATCTGAGGAGAGAAGAGACAGTTACCACATGGTCTGGCTGGTCAAGGACATGCTAGTCTGTTTCCCGCCAGGTGTTACGTGTTGAGAGGACCTCGAGTCAGGCTGGTTCAGATATTCATCCAAAGCAAACACTTTGACATGCCAAAGAACACACGGGTAGATACGATTCATTTTCTTTTAGACAGACAGAAAAGCTAGGCACGGTCAACAATATACATTTTCTATCTAATAACAAAACCAACAAAAACAGCTAATCATCATCATCATCATCATCCTGGTGGAGCAACTGCTGCCCTCGTCTTTCTCAGGAGTCAAGTGCTTTGAGAGATAAACTATAGTCGAGTGAAATAAAACAGAATCACACTTTTACTGGTCATTACGCGACAGAACAGCCTTTTAACAGCGAGAGCCGTTTCAGGGATGATGAATGCTGTATAGACGGGATAAAGGCTAATGCGCCTGGCCACTTTCATACCTTCAAGAAAAGCTCCTTGTGCTAGTCTAGTCAGCTAGTCCATTGCAACTGTAATGGCTGGAGTTTAAGCACTGTCTGTTTAACAAGCACTGTAATTGTTTCAGCAGCTTCACCTACTCATGTGTGAAGAGAAAGGGTGAATAACTTACTCCCCCGATTTTAGTTAGAGGCATTTCATTTCATTTGCTGGGGAGAATTCATTAGCATTATAAATGCTGCCTTTTATTCCATCTTATCAGCTTGGAGTGGAAAAAGAGAAGAGAAATAAATAACTATCCCCCATTCCCTCTCAACCCCCATTCCCTCTCAACCCCCCCATTCCCTCTCAACCCCCCCATTCCCCTCTTTTCTCTCAACAACCCCTTCCCTCTCAACCCCTCATTCCCTCTCAACCCCTCATTCCCCTCTTTTCTCTCAACCCCCCATTCCCCTCTTTTCTCTCAACCCCCCATTCCCCTCTTTTCTCTCAACCCCCCATTCCCCTCTTTTCTCTCAACCCCCCATTCCCCTCTTTTCTCTCAACCCCCATTCCCCTCTTTTCTCTCAACCCCCCTTTCCTCTCAACCCCCCTTTCCTCTCAACCCCCCTTCCCCTCATTCCCTCTCAACCCCCCTTCCCCTCATTCCCTCTCAACCCCCCTTCCCCTCATTCCCTCTCAACCCCCCTTCCCTCTCAACCCCCCTTCCCCTCATTCCCTCTCAACCCCCCTTCCCCTCATTCCCTCTCAACCCCCCTTCCCTCTCAACCCCCCTTCCCTCTCAACCCCCCTTCCCTCTCAACCCCCCTTTCCCTCTCAACCCCCCCCTTTCCCTCTCAACCCCCCTTTCCCTCTCAACCCCTCATTCCCCCATTCCCTCTCAACCCCTCATTCCCCCATTCCGTCTCAACCCCCTATTCCCTCAACCCCCCTTCCCCTCTTTTCTCTCAACCCCATTCCCTCTCAACCCCCCTTCCCCTCTTTTCTCTCAACCCCCTTCCCCTCTTTCCTCTCAACCCCCATTCCCCTCTTTTCTCTCAAACCCTTCCCTCTCAACCCCCCTTCCCTCTCAACCCCTCTTTCCCTCTCAACCCCTCCTTCCCATTCCCTCTCAACCCCCCTTCCCCTCCTTCCCTCGTAACCCCCCTTCCCTCTCAACCCCCCTTCCCTCTCAACCCCCCTTTCCTCTCAACCCTCCATTCCCCTCTTTTCTTTCAACCCCCCTTCCCTCTCAACCCCCTTTCATCTCAACCCCCCTTTCCCTCATTCCCTCTCAACCCCCCTTCCCCTCATTCCCTCTCAACCCCCCTTCCCCTCATTCCCTCTCAACCCCCTTCCCCTCATTCCCTCTCAACCCCTCATTCCCTCTCAACCCCTCATTCCCCCATTCCGTCTCAACCCCCTATTCCCTCAACCCCCCTTCCCCTCTTTTCTCTCAACCCCCATTCCCTCTCAAACCCCCTTCCCCTCTTTTCTCTCAACCCCCTTCCCCTCTTTCCTCTCAACCCCCCATTCCCCTCTTTTCTCTCAAACCCTTCCCTCTCAACCCCCCTTCCCTCTCAACCCCTCTTTCCCTCTCAACCCCTCCTTCCCTCTCAACCCCTCCTTCCCATTCCCTCTCAACCCCCTTCCCCTCCTTCCCTCGTAACCCCCTTCCCTCTCAACCCCCCTTCCCTCTCAACCCCCCTTTCCTCTCAACCCCCCTTTCCCTCTTTTCTTTCAACCCCCCTTCCCTCTCAACCCCCCTTCCCTCTCAACCCCCCTTCCCTCTCAACCCCCCTTTCCTCTCAACCCCCCTTCCCCTCATTCCCTCTCAACCCCTCATTCCCCTCTTCTCTCAACCCCCCTTTCCACTCAACCCCCTCTTTCCTCTCAACCCCCCTTCCCCTCATTCCCTCTCAACCCCCTTCCCTCTCAACCCCCATTCCCCCTTTCTCTCAACCCCTCCTTCCCTCTCAACCCCCCTTCCCTCTCAACCCCCATTCCCCCTTTCTCTCAACCCCTCCTTCCCTCTCAACCCCCCTTCCCTCTCAACCCCCCATTCCCCCTTTCTCTCAACCCCTCCTTCCCTCTCAACCCCCCTTCCCCTCATTCCCTCTCAACCCCTCATTCCCCTCTTCTCTCAACCCCCCTTTCCACTCAACCCCCTCTTTCCTCTCAACCCCCCTTCCCCTCATTCCCTCTCAACCCCCATTCCCCTTTTCTCTCAACCCCTCCTTCCCTCTCAACCCCCCTTCCCTCTCAACCCCCCCCTTCCCCTCATTCCCTCTCAACCCCCCTTCCCCTCATTCCCTCTCAACCCCCCTTCCCCTCATTCCCTCTCAACCCCCCTTCCCTCTCAACCCCCATTCCCCTCTTTCCTCTCAACCCCCATTCCCCTCTTTCCTCCCATTCCCCCTTTCCTCTCAACCCCCCTTTCCTCTCAACCCCCTTTTTCCTCTCAACCCCCCTTCCCCTCATTCCCTCTCAACCCCCCTTCCCTCTCAACCCCCCTTCCCTCTCAACCCCCCTTCCCTCTCAACCCCCCTTCCCCTCATTCCCTCTCAACCCCCCTTCCCTCTCAACCCCCCTTCCCCACTTTTCTCTTTCCCCTTCTGCTTGTGATGTTTAGTGAGTCTGTTGCTGCAGGATCTAATACGGCTGTGGGAGGCAGTTTCCTTTTCATCAGAGCTCACACAGGAAAGCTAATATTCCCAGCGCAGTGTTTTAAAAAGGGAGCACATGCTGGCAGTACTGTAGTCATGTGTTTGATGCAGTACTACTGCAGCTGTGTGTTCGAGGTGCCAGGAATTGTGTGTTGATCTAGAGAGTTCCGGTTGGCTCGTGCTTACCAGTTCTATTTACAGTTATCAGTAAACTGGCCAGAGGCATTTGAAGTCCCATCAGACAGGGGCTTGGGCCTGGTCCTTCGCTAACCAATAGAACAGGAGATCACACTGATGCGCCATAGGCAATGGCAGTTCCCCCACCACTGTGTTGGTACATTCCATCTCTCTCAAAAGCTCTGATCAGCAAGGTTACATGGTGGGCATTCTGCTTAAGGCTTTGGAAATGCTGCTGAATAATTTTCCTGTCTGAGTGAATATGAGAATTAGCGTTGGAGAATAGGGATTGGTAGAAACATGGCAGGTGAGTAGTGGATGGGGAACGATTGGAGGTGTGCAGGAGACGTAGGAAAACGTAAATATGCTCAGATTGCTGCACCATATAAGGGGATACGAGAGCGAGAAAGCGAGAGAGAAGAAAGGAGAGATGAAAGATGGCGCGGTCGTGATGGTGGCTGTGCCAGAGCAGCATTCTCCCACATCACTGCAATTAGCCACTCTGCCATTGGTCATGCCATTGCCATGGGGACAGGAGGCAAGGGTCTTCCGCTCCACTTCAAAAGGTAGCGCTAAGTACCTGGGTATCATGGGAAAACTGGGACCAATTAGGTAGGGTGCTGGAGGAGCCTTGGGCTGAGCAACATTAGGTTAGAGGAGACCAAGTTCGTATAGAGTTAGGGTCATTATCACCATAATGATCCCTGGCATAGCTCTTAGCTTTACTGCCTTTCTAAAGGAATCTCTGGAGTCTTCCCACAGGCTGAGTAAAATCAAAAAAGTGTTCTTTTCACAGTCTAAAAATAGCCGCTCAACACAAGGGTGCGTCAGGTTGATATTCACATGTCGTACGGAGCGTGCATCAAATCCAAGCAGCAGCACAGGGAGGAGAGAGAGCATGCATGCTGCACACAGGCAGATGTAGCATCTTCAGTGTTGGATACAGAGCTTCTGATGGAGACCATCTGTAGGAAGGAAGAGTCTAATGGACCCCAGCCCAGCGGACCGAGACAGACCAGAGAAAAGACGCAGAGACAGGAGGCAACTGACAGGAAGAGGGTGAATCCAGATAGTTTCTTTCGTGTCACACTCAGCCTGAACTAAACCAATCCCCATCAGAGACAGAAAAACAAAAACACACAACAAAAACGATAACAGACCAAAACAAACAGTCAGGGATTGAACAAACACCTCACTTGAGTCATTCCATGTCTGACTGAAAAGCCTTGTATCTCATGAAGGAAAAGAAAATACCAAAATAGCCAAGTCAAGCTGAATCCCCAATAATGAACGGTGGAGGATTTCAATTTAAAAGGCTACATTTGAAACAGATTGAATGAAGACAGATTGAATGACATAAATGAGGTCATCTGGACTGTGGAAATCAAAAAAAGGACAGTAAATGCTTTCTCCTCATGAATAAAAACATGAGACTGAGGGGTCTCATCAAGGTCACTGTTATGGACTAGTCAGGCACAATAATCTGGGCTACAGCTATTAAAACAAGTGAGCAGACAACGGTATACTGACACACATGCATCACAACAGAAACATACACACACAAAGAGACTCCTCAGGAGAAAGACCGAGCATAGAGACTTAATGAAGAACAGAGATGGTAATGATGACGAATCACCAACCAGAAACACTCATACGTGCCCCTGTCACGCCCCTGTCACTCTGCTATCAATCATTATCTCCTCACCACACTTCACCCTTCTTCTCATGAGTTCATGTCTTAACCCCCTTAACTCAAGTTCAACTCACATGTTCGCACATCTTTCATTCTACTCTACCTTTTCCCATTCATTGTTATTAATACACCCTGTTGATCCCCTCCCTCTCTGCCGTCACTAAAGTTATTCTTATTCACTCCCCGTGTTCAGGAGTAGTGAACTGCATATATGCCCAAGGGAGACCCGCATGGAGAAGTAGGAAAATGTATGCTCTGGATAGAAGCGACTGCTAAATTACTCAAATGTATCTACAGTCGTGACCAAAGGTTTTGAGAATGACACATTCATTTCCACAAAGTTTGCTGCTTCAGTGTCTTTAGATATTTTTTTCAGATGTTACTATGGAATACTGAAGTATAATTACAAGCATTTCATAAGTGTCAAAGGCTTTTATTGACAATTTACATGAAGTTGATGCAAAGAGTCAATATTTGCAGTGTTGACCCTTCTTTTTCAAGACCTCTGCAATCTGCCCTGGCATGCTGTCAATTAACTTCTGGGCCACATCCTGACTGATGGCAGCCCATTCTTGCATAATCAATGCTTGGAGTTTGTGGGGTTTTGTTTGTCCACCAGCCTCTTGAGGATTGATCACAAGCTCTCAATGGGATTAAGGTCTGGGGAGTTTCCTGGCCATGGAAGCAAAATCAGTGACGGCAATTTAGCAATTTTGTTGCTAGATTAAGCAACTTTTCAGACTATCCTGGCAACTTTTTTTTCTCTAAACAGCACCAAACAAATTTAGCTACTTTTAAAAATGTGTTTGGAACTTTTAAAAAGTGACACTAAAATGCAAACTCTAAATGACACAAAAACTTTTTTTTTGTCACACACTCCGTCACAACACAAGTGCTGGGCTGCAAAAGTGCCTTGTGAGTGACTTGCGCAGCAGGAGCTCAGCTCGTGCACAGGCATCATATTTTTTGCCGAGCTGGCCAGTCAATTTGAGTAATGTTATTGTGTATTCTACGTAATGACGCAGTTTTATGTTATCATGCAATGACATCACAACGTCATTTAGCAACAAATCAACCTGCCTCTAGCAACTTAACCTGAAAATTAGTTGGCAACACTGCCCAAAATAGCGATGTTTTGTTCCCCGAGCCACTTAGATATAACTTTTGCCTATGGCAATGTGCTCCATAATGCTGGAAAGGGCATTGTTCGTCACCAAACTGTTCCTGGATGGTTGGGAGAAGTTGCTCTCGGATGTGCTGGTACCATTCTTTATTCATGGCTGTTTTAGGTCAAAATTGTGAGTGAGCCCACTCCCTTGGCTGAGAAGCAACCCCACACATGAATGGTCAGGATGCTTTACTGTTGACATGACACAGGACTGATGGTAGCGCTCACCTCGTCTTCTCCGTACAAGCTTTTTTCCGGATGCCCCAAACAATCGGGAAGGGGATTCAGAGAAAATGACTTTACCCCAATCCTCAGCAGTCCAATCCTTGTACCGTTTGCAGAATAACAGTCTGTCCCTTCTTGACACCAGGCAATCCTCCAAAAGTCTGTCTCACTGTGCATGCAAATGCACTCACACCTGCCTGCTGCCATTCCTGAGCAAGCTCTGTACTGGTGGTGCCCCGATCCCGCAGCTGAATCAACTTTAGGAGATGGTCCTGGCACTTGCTGGACTTTCTTGGGTGCCCTGGAGCCTTCTTCACAACAATTGAACCGCTCTACTTGAAGTTCTTGATGAGACGATAAATGGTTGATTTAGGTGCAATCTTACTGGCAGCAAAATCTTTGCCTGTGAAGGCCTTTTGTGCAAAGCAATGATGACGGCACGTGTTTCCTTGCAGGTAACCATGGTTGACAGAGGAAGAAAAATGATTCCAAGCACCACCCTCCTAGTGAAGCGTTCAGTCTGTTATTCGAACTCAAATCAGCATGACAGAGTGATCTCCAGCCATGTCCTCATCAACAGTGCAGCCTAGTGGTTAGAGCGTTGGACTAGTAACCGGAAGGTTGCAAGTTCAAATCCCCGAGCTGACAAGGTACAAATCTGTCGTTCTGCCACTGAACAGGCAGTTAACACCACTGTTCCTAGGCCATCATTGAAAATAAGAATTTGTTCTTAACTGACTTGCCTAGTTAAATAAAGATAAAATTAAAAACCCTCATACCGATGTTAACGAGAGAATCACTGACATGTCAGCTGGTTCTTTTGTGGCAGGGCTGAAATGCAGTGGAAATGTTTTGGGGGGATTCAGTTCATTTGCATGGCAAAGAGGGACTTTGCAATTAATTGCAATTCATCTGATCACTCTTCATAACATTCTGGAGTATATGCAAATTGCCATCATACAAACTGAGGCAGCAGACTTTGAAAATGTATATTTGTGTCATTCTCAAAACCTTTGGCCACGACTGTACATTTTGCAGCAGCTTGGTAGTAGTTGAACTAATTTCTAATCTAGGTAGTGTTTTCAGTAGTTCATTACTTTTCTGCCATGTAGTGGTGTAGCTAACTACTAGAACTACACACTACTTTATTTGCACAGACAAAAAGAAAATATGAGTGACGTATGAAAGAATCTTTCTTGTTTGGCATCAGACCTGTCTGATTCTCACTTGAAACAGTTCCTGAGTGATCTGTTCTTGCAATTTGTAGTCTATGACATTTCAGATTAAGATATGATACATTTTCATGTGCACTACTGTTCAAAAGTTTGGGGTCACTTAGAAATGTGTTTGAAAGAAAAACACATTTTTGTCCTTTAAAATGGTTAATGTTGTAAATGACTATTGTAGCTGGAAACGGCTATAAATATGATTTAATGGAATATCTACATAGCCGTACAGAGGTCCATTATTAGAAACCATCACTCCTGTGTTCCAAAGTGCATGTTGTGTTAGCTAATCCAAGTTTATCATTATCTTTTTTATTTTATTTTTTGAATTTGACTCCTTTTCTCCCCAATTTTGTGGTATCCAATTGTTTTTAGTAGCTACTGTCTTGTCTCATACGGGCTCGGGAGAGACAAAGGTTGAAAGGCATGCGTCCTCCGATACACAGCCCAACCAAGCCGCACTGCTTCTTAACACAGCGCCATCCAACCCGGAAGCCAGCCGCACCAATGTGTCGGAGGAAACACCGGCCCGCCACAGGAGTCCGCTGGTGCACGATGAGACTTCCCTACCGGCCAAACCGTCCCGAAATCGGGCGGCGCTAGGCCAAATTGTGCATCTCCCCACGGACCTCCCGGTCGCGGCCGGCTACGGCAAATAAGAATTTGTTCTTAACTGACTTGCCTAGTAAAAGAAAGGTAAAATAAAAAAATAAAAATTATGTCACCATTGCCCTTGATTTTAAGCAATGTTGTGCTGCTATTTTTATTGACTTAGGCAAAGCTTTCGATACGGTAGACCATTTCATTCTTGTGGGCCGGCTAAGGAGTATTGGTGTCTCCGAGGGGTCTTTGGCCTGGTTTGCTAACTACCTCTCAAAGAGTACAGTGTATAAAGTCAGAAAATCTGCTGTCTCAGCCACTGCCTGTCACCAAGGGAGTACCCAAAGGCTCAATCCTAGGCCACACACTCTTCTCAATTTACATCAACAACATAGCTCAGGCAGTAGGAAGCTCTCTCATCCATTTATATGCAGATGATAGTCTTATACTCAGCTGGCCCCTCCCCAAATGTTGTGTTAAATGCTCTACAACAAAGCTTTCTTAATGTCCAACAAGCTTTCCCTGCCCTTAACCTTGTTCTGAACGCCTCCAAAACAAAGGTCATGTGGTTTGGTAAGAAGCAGGCCCTTCTCCCCACTGGCGTGATTACTACCTCTGAGGGTTTAGAGCTTGAGATAGTCACCTCATACAAGTACTTGGGAGTATGGCTAGACAGTACACAACCCTTTTCTCAGCACATATCAAAGCTGCAGGCTAAAGTTACATCTAGACTTGGTTTCCTCTATCGTAATCCCTCTTTCATACCAGCTGCCAAACTAACCCTGATTCAGATGACCCATGCTAGATCACAGAGATGTCATTTATAGATCGGCAGGTAAGGGTGCTCTCAAGCGGCTAGATGTGTCTTTACCATTCAGCCATCAGATTTGCCACCAATGCTCCTTATAGGACACATCACTGCACTCTATACTCCTCTGTAAACCCGTCACAAGACCCACTGGGTGATGCTTATTTATAAAACTCTCTTAGGGCTCACTCCCCCCCCATCTGAGATATCTACTGCAGATAACTCCTCCACCCGTTCTGCCAGGCACATTCTGTTAAAGGTCCCGAAAGCACACAGAGATGGGATGGCGTATAGCTGCAGAATGCTGTGGCAACCATTCTGGTTAAGTGTGCCTTAAATTCTACATAAACCACAGACAGTGTCACCAGCAAAGCACCCCCACACCATAACACCTCCTCCATTCTTCACGGTCGGAAATACATATGCAGAGTTGGTCTGTTCACCCACACCGCGTCTCACAAAGACATGGCGGTTGGAACCAAAAATCTCCAGACCAAAGGACAGATTTCCACCGGTCGAATGTCCATTGCGCGTGTTTCTTGGCCCAAGCAAGTCTCTTCTTCTTATTGGTGTTCTTTAGTAGTGGTTTCTTTGCAGAAACTCAACCATAAAGGCTTAATTCACAGTCTCCTCTGAACAGTTGATGTTGAGATATGTCTGTTACTTGAACTCTGAAGCATTTACTTGGGCTGCAATTTCTGAGGCTGGTAACTCTACTGAACTTGTCCTCGGCAGCAGAGGTAACTCTGGGTCTTCCATTCCTGTGGCGGTCCTCATGAGAGCCAGTTTCATCATAGCGCTTGATGGTTTTCCAGATTGACTGACCTTCATGTTTTAAAGTAACGGACTGTCATTCCTCTTTGGTTATTTGAGCTGTTCTTGCCATAATGTGGACTTGGTCCTCTACCAAATAGGGCTATCTTCTGTACACCCACCCCTACCTTGTCACAACACAACTGATTGGCTCAAACGCATTAAGGAAAGAAATTCCACAAATTAACTTTTAACAAGCCACACCTATTAATTGAAATGGATTCCAGGTGACTACCTCATGAAGCTGGTTGAGAGAATGCCAAGAGTGTGCAAAGATGTCATCAAGGCAAGGGGTGGCTATTGGAAGAATCTCAAACATGAAATATATTTAGATTTGTTTAACACTTTTTTTGGTTACTACATGATTCCTTGTTTTATTTCATAGTTTTGATGTCTTCACTATTATTCTACAATGTAGAAAATAGTAAAAAATAAAAACCATTGAATGAGTAGGTGCTCTAAAACCTTTGACTGGCAGTGTATGTTTTCATGGAAAATAAGAACATTTCTAAGCAACCCCAAACTTTTGAATGGTGGTGTAGTTAACTATCAATCAAATGTATTAATAAAGCCCTTCTTACATCAGCTGATATCTCAAAGTGCTGTACAGAAACCCAGCCTAAAACCCCAAACAGCAAGCAATGCAGGTGTAGAAGCACAGCGGCTAGGAAAAACTCCCTAGAAAGACCAGAACCTAGGAAGAAACCTAGAGAGGAACCAGGCTATGAGGGGTGGCCAGTCCTCTTCTGGCTGTGCCGTTACTTTGAAAAAGTAGTTAAGTAAACTACGCTATTCTTAAGGGTAGCTTTAGTAGCTTGGTAAACTACAACACTACCCACTCCTCTTTCATAGATTTCTCTTTCCATTAGTAATGTTGTCATCTGTCCCTCCTTGTCCCTGAACTCACCGTGTAGTTGGGGTTTCCAGCCTGCACCTTCAGCTCAGCCAGCACCCAGATGCCATTAGACAGTTTGATGGACATGTAAAGCATATCCTGGCCCTCCACCGTGCGCTTGGCTATGGTGAAGATGTTACTGCCCTGCAGCTTGTTGCTGGCTGCCTCTGTTTAGGGGGACAAGAGAATAGCCCTTAAATCACAAAGGTCACTTCTTCTCAAACTTGAAATATATCGTTAACATTTTAAAACTCCCAGGCAAACAACGATTCATCTCCATCTGCAGATGATGTGGAAGCAATGTTCTACAAGTGTTGATAATTAGCCTCGGAGTGTTCGGTAGGCTTGTGTTATTAGCAGTCAACTGTACCTGAGGGGGATCAGACCGGTGCAATATGATGGCTCCATGTAGAGAGCTGAACCTGGACCTTCAGCCATACTACTGCTCAGCTTTAATGGGAAGAGGCTTGGGGACGGCATTGCAATCAGGGCCATAATGAAAACCAGGCTGCTGTCATTAATCATCGGCTCTGGGAAGGCAGGTAGTAGACTAAAGTCTGGGTCTTTTCTCAGTTCATACTCTAAAACTGTCCTAGCTCTATTTCTCTCAGAATTCACACTCTTTCTGAAACACAATTCTCTTTTCACGGGCTGTGACTTTACTCATCTGCAGAGAGCACTGATGAAACGCTGCCATAGTCTAAGCCCTTGCATTCAAAATGGTAACTACATTTTCAGTAACAGTGACTATTTCAAACTACCTGCATGGCAAAGATATACTCCTTAATTAACTTGCCCACGGTGCGTGTCGGTCTCACTGTCACGCTACGGTAACGTCTCAATCATACATGTTCACCTTAAAAAGGAAATTCAATCTATTCGGGGTAATATACTATGAGCCGTCATTTGTCACTTAGCTCAGACATGGCGGATTTCATGGTCGTGTAAAACCAGATTATCACATGTAAATACGGCCAGCAGGCCATAAGTTAACTAAATATATCCATAAATACAGTGCTGTCAGAAAGTATTCACATCCCTCGACTTTTACACATTTTGCGGTTACAGACAGAATTTAAAATGTATCAACATTGAGATGTTGTGTCAGTGGCCAACACAAACACACACACACACACACACACACACACACACACACACACACACACACACACACAATACCCCAAGATGTCAACGTGGAATTATGCTTAGAACTTCTTACAAATTCATTAAAAATGAAGGCAAGCCTAAATAAGTTCAGGAATAAAAATGTGCTAAACAAGTCAGTCACATAATTAATTGCATGGACTCACTCTGTGTGCAATAAGTGTTTAACATATTTTTGAATGACTACCTCATCTCTGCACCCCACACATACAGATAATTGTAGGGTCCCTCAGTCAAGCAGTGCATTTCAAACACAGATTCAACCACAAAGACCAGGGAGGTTTTCCAATGCCTCGCAAAGAAGGGCACCTATTGGTAGATGGGTAAAAATAAAAATGCATACATTGAATATCCCTTTGAGCATGATGATGTTATTAATTACACTTTGGCTGGTGTATCAATACACCCAGTCACAACAAAGATACAGGTGTCATTCAACACAGTTGCCGGAGAGGAAGGAAAGCACTCAGGGATTTCACCACGAGGCAATAGTGACTTTAAAACAGTTACAGAGTTTAATGGCTGTGAAATGAGAATACTGAAGCGAGATGAACATTGTCATTTAGGTTAGTATTGTGGAGGAACTATAGTTTAAAGTAGGAAGCCTGTATAGAATCTTTTTTTAAAGATTCCAAAACATGCATCCTGTTTGCAATAAGGCACTAAAGTAAAACTGCAAGAAATGTGGCAAAGAAATTAACTTTATGTCCTGAACACAAAGCATTTGGGGCAAATACAACTCATCACATCAGAGTGCCACTTAATATTTTCAAGTATGGTGGTGGCTGTATCATGTTATGGGTATGCTGGTCATCAGCAAGTACTGGTGAGTTTTTATTTTAGGATAAAACAAACGGAATAGAGCTAAGCACAAGCAATATCCTAGAGGAAAACCTGGTTCAGTTGGCTTTCCAGACAGACACTGGGAGACAAATTCACTTTTTCAGCAAAACAAGAACCTAAAATACAAAACCAAATACACTGGAGTTGCTTATCAAGACAACATTGAAATGTTCCTGAGTGGCCTAGTTAGTTTTGACTTAAATTGGCTTGAAAATCTATGGCAAGACTTGAAAATGGCTGTCAAGAAATGATCAGCAACCAACATGACATTTCCTGAATGTATTTTTTTTAAATATATATATTTTTTTAAATGGGCAAATATTGTACTATCCAGGTGTGCACAGCTCTTAGAGACTTACAGCTGTAATCGCTGCCAAAGATGATTCGAACATGTATTGACTCAGGGTGTGAATACTTATGTACATTTTATATTTTTGTAGCTAATTTTCAATACATTTGCAAAAATATCTAAAACATGTCTTCACTTTGTCATTACGGGGTATTGTGAATTGATGGGGGAGAAAGTTTTGAAGTCAGGCTGTAACATAACACAATGTGGAATAAGTCAAGGGGTATGAATACTTTCTGAAGGCACTGTAGATAGAAACACGCACTGTCAGAGTTCCAGTCTGTTTCCACAGAGCAACATTTTAGGTTACATGCCAAGCTGTCTCAACACATAAAGCAGGTGGTGCACATTCTCCTCCTCTCTCCTCTCCTTTTATCCCTCCAATCCCTTCTGTGTCTCGGTCTGTCTCACCTGAGTTGAGATGACAGTCTTGGATCTGGAACTGAGACTCGTTGTCGTTAGGAATGTCTTTCCATGTGGCCAGGAACACCTGTCGCTCTGGGGAGAGATACAAAGAATAATTAAGATGGTGGGAAGGAATGAGAAACAGAGGGGGGAAAGGAGGGAGAGAAATGAGGGAGACAGGATGAGAAAGCAAACAGAAATAGGAAACAAATGAACGGTAAACAGTTCGTTGTTGTGCTGAACATTGCCGGTCCTGCTGTGCTTTTAGGATCCGGCGCATTAGCTCCCAGCCTCCAGCAGCGTTCCTACTGCTTGCTCCATCTGGAGCCTCCACAGGGGGACAAACACCACCACATTCCCCCAGATTGAATCAAACAGAATAGGAACACAACAGGGGAAATTGGAACCAACGTCACAGATGTGTGATCTGAGAGCAAATGCATGGCTAGATAGTTCCATGTTCAGAAAAAACACACACACAAAAGGCTTTCCTGAGATTGACGTAATAGTCAAGGGCTGGCGTCAGCCTGGTTTGAAGCTATGGAAAAGGAGACCGCAAAACCATGATTCACTGAGTAGTCTATTCAGGTACACTCACCCATCTTTCCATCTTCCACAAACAGCATGCTGATGGGGTATTGGCAGCTGAAGTAGAAGACGTCAATGTTGTTCTTCACAGCCACCTGTTAGAGTGATTACATAGAGGGGGGGGAGGGTAAGAGATGAAGGGGCAATCAATGACTCATTGTTTTCAAGTAGTCTGAAAGGATAAACACTGCAGGGCATGCGTGGTGTTATTGAACAAGAGATGTTATTGTCTTGTGGATATGACACACACACACACACACACACGATAGCATACGCTGCACTCCATATTCTACAACACAAGGAGATGCTCTCTCCCTCCCTTTCTCGATCTGTCAGGCCTGTTTAAGGCAACATCTCTTATTCCTCCCTCAGCTCCATCCCTTCTGTCATCTCTGATAACTAGAGAATAAAGATACCATGCTACAAATGATTTTATTTGTCCTTAGACCAGATGATGCTTAAAAAGGCAATTTGACTACATCGTCATTGAACCCTAACATAGAATACATCCCAAATGGCACCCTATTCCCTTTCTGGTGCAATAACATTGACCAGGGCCCATAGGGGCACCATAAAGGGAATAGGGTGTGATTTGGGACGCAGACACAGTATACTCTAAGAACTTTGTGGAGCGGTCACCGTATCGATCGGACTGCTCTACAGAAGAGTGATGAGGACAAGGAGGTTGAGTTAAGCCTGCGGGGTGGAGGGGGGGTGACAAGAGAAATTCTCTGAATAATTTATGAGGGAATATTGGTGCTCTGTTGACGCAGTGCCTGCCTGCCTGCCAGGCTGTCTGTACTGCAGTGGGGGTACACTGTATCCCTACGTCTCTCTCTAACCTTCACACAACTTCTGGATCAGAAAATACAGTGACTAATGGAAACACATCACTGCTGATAAACTATGTGTTTGTAGCCTACAGTACCATCATACAGGTCTTGGGCCTGTATGAAACAAATAGTTAATTAAGCAGTGATGAGTACAGCATTTCCATCAGGTAAAGTGAGAAAGTGACTGTTGGCTAAATAACTGTCAGCAGTGGCGTAAAGTTCTTAAGTAAAAATACTTTAAAGTACTACTTAAGGGTATCTGTACTTTACAATTGATATTTTTTTTGATATTTTTGACAAAAAAAAAATGAGATATATATATATATATATATATCATTATTTTTTTTTCACCTTTATTTAGCCAGCTAGGCCAGTTGAGAGCAAGTTCTCATTTACAACTGCAACCTGGCCAAGATAAAGCAAAGCAGTGCAACAAAAACAAGACTTAAACAAACAAACGTACAATAGAAAAAAAACATCTATGTACAGTATGTGCAAATGTAGAAGAGTAGGGAGGTAGGCAATAAATAGGCCAGAGGTGAAATAATTACAATTTAGCATTAATACTGGAGTGATGGATGTGCAGATGATGATGTGCAAGTAGAGACACTGGGTGCAAAAGAGCAAGAGGGTAAGTCATATGGGGATGAGGTGGTTGGGTGTGTTATTTACAGATTGGCTGTTGATGCTTAAAGTTAGAGGGAGATATAAGACTCCAGCTTCAGTGATTTTTGCAATTCGTTCCAGTCATTGGCAGCAGAGAACTGGAAGGAAAAGAGGCCAAATGAAGTGTTGGCTTCGGGGATGACCAGTGAAATATACCTGCTGGAGCGCGTGCTATGGGTGGGTGTTGCTATAGACAACACAAATATGTAGTGAGGGCCAGCCAACGAGAGCATACAGGTCGCAGTGGTGGGTAGTATATGGGGCTTTGGTGACAAAACGGATGGCACTGTGATAGACTACATCCAATTTGCTGAGTAGAGTGTTGGATGCTATTTTGTAAATGACATCGCCAAAGTCAAGGATCGGTAGGATAGTCAGTTTTAAGAGGGTGTGTTTGGCAGCATGAGTGAAGGATGCTTTGTTGTGAAATAGGAAGCCGATTCTAGATTTATTTTTGGATTGGAGATGCTTAATGTGAGTCTGGAAGGAGAGTTTACAGTCTAGCCAGGCACCTAGATATTTGAAGTTGTCCACATATTCTAGGTTAGAACCGTCCAGAGTAGTGATGCTATACGGGCGGGCGGGTAGCGATCTGTCAAAAAGCATGCATTTAGTCTTACTTGCATTTAAGAGCAGTTGGAGGCCACGGAAGGAGTGCTGTATGGTATTGAAGCTCGTTTGGAGGTTTGTTAGCACAGTGTCCAAAGAAGGGCCAGAAGTATACAGAATTGTGTCATCTGCGTAGAGGTGGATCAGAGTGGGTCACCAGCAGCAAGAGCGACATCATTGATATATACAGAGAAAAGAGTCGGCCCGAGAATTGAACCCTGTGGCAGACCCATAGAGTTGGTGAACCAGGCGAGGCAGTCATTTGAGAAGGCAAGGCTATTGAGTCTGCCGATAACAATGCAGTGATTGACAGAGTCAAAAGCCTTGGCCAGGTTGATGAAGACAGGTGCACAGTATTGTCTTTTATCGATGGCGGTTATATCGTTTAGGACCAGCGTGGCTGAGATGCACCCATGACCAGCTTGGAAACCAGAGTGCATAGTGGAGAAGGTACGGTGGGATTCAAAATTGTCGGTGATCTGTTTGTTAACTTGGCCGTTAAAGATTTTAGAAAAGGCAGGGCAGGATGGATATAGATCTATAACAGTTAGGGTCTAGAGTGTCTCCTCCTTTGAAGAGGGGGATGACTGCGACAGCTTTCCAATCTTTGGGATTTCAGACAATACGAGAGAGAGAGAGGATGGATAGGCTAGTAAATAGGAGTTGCAACAATTTCGGCAAATAATTTTAGAAAGAGAGGGTCCAGATTGTCTAGCCCAGCTGATTTGTAGGGATCCAGATTTTGCTGCTCTTTCAGAACGTGAAGTGTTTTAGGGAGCGTTTGACAGTGATGAGGTGTGGTCGTTTGACCGCGGACCCATTACGCACGCAGGCAATGAGGTAGTGATCGCTGAGATCCTGGTTGAAGACAGCAGAGGTGTATTTAGAGGGCAAATTGGTCAGGATGATATCTAAGAGTGTGCCCATGCTTACGGATTAAGGGTTGTACCTGGTAGGTTCCCTTGATAATTTGTGTGAGATTGAGGGCATCTAGCTTAGATTGTAGGACGGCTGGGGTGTTAAGCATGTCCCAGTTAGGTCACCTAACAGTACGAACTCTGAAGATAGATTGGGGGAAATCAATTCACATATGGTGTCCAGGGCACAGCTGGGGGCTGAGGGGGGTCTATAACAAGCGGCAACAGTGAGACTTGTTTCTGGAAAGGTGGATTTTTATAACTAGAAGCTAGAATTGTTTGGGCACAGACCTGGATAGTATGACAGAACTCTACAGGCTAACTCCGCCCCCATTGGCAGTTCTTTCTAGTCAGAAAATGTTTTAGTTAGGGATGGAAAGTTCAGAATTTTTGGTGGCTTTCCTAAGCCAGGATTCAGACACGGCTAGGACATCCAGGTTTGGTGGAGTGTGCTAAAGCAGTGAATAAAACAAACAAACTTAGGGAGGAGGCTTCTAATGTTAACATGCATGAAACCAAAGCTTTTACGATTACAGAAGTCAACAAATGAGCGCCTGGGGAATGGGAGTGATGCTGGGGGCTGCAGGGCCTGGATTAACCTCTACATCACCAGAGGAACAGTAGGATAAGGGTACGGCTAAAGGCTATAAGAACTGGTCTAGTGCGTTCAGAACAGAGTAAAAGGAGCAGATTTCTGGGCGCGGAAGAATAGATTCAAGGCATAATGTACAGACAAGGGTATGGTAGGATGCGAGTACAGTGGAGAAAAACCTAGGCATTGAGTGACGATGAGAGAGGTTATGTCTCTAGAGGCACCATTTAAACCAGGTGAGGTCACCGCATGTTTTTTTAATTTGACCTTTATTTAACTAGGCAAGTCAGTTAAGAACAAATTCTTATTTTCAATGACGGCCTAGGAACAGTAGGTTAACTGCCTGTTCAGGGGCAGAACGACAGATTTGTACCTTGTCAGCTCGGGGGTTTGAACTTGCAACCTTCCGGTTACTAGTCCAACGCTCTAACCACTAGGCTACCCTGTGGGGGGGTGGAACAAAAGGGCTAGCGGCTCTACAGTAAAGTAAGACAAATATCACTAAACAAAACAGCAATAGACAAGGAATATTGACATTAGGGAGAGGTATGTGTAGCCGAGTGATCATAGGGTCCAGTGTGTAGCTAGGTGAGCTAGAGACACGGCAATTCAGACAGCTAGAAGGCCGGGGATAGCAGGCTAGCAAATGGGCCTCAGGGGGACATCGAGACGGAAGAGCCTGTTGAAACCCCCTCGGACGGTTACGTCGGTAGACCAGTCATGGTGGATCGGTGGGGCTCTGTGTCGGCAGTAAAGGGTCCAGGCCAATTGGCAAAAGAGGTATTGAAGCCCAGGAATTGTCTGATGGATCTCTTCGTCTAGCTGGGAGATGGGCCTAGCTCGAGGCTAGCTCCAGGCTAACTTTAGACGTTAGCCAGGAGTAGCCACTCGGATAGCAGCTAGCTAGCTGCGATGATCCGGTGTAAAGATTCAGAGCTTGCGGTAGGAATCCGGAGATGTGGTAGAGAAAAAGCAGCCTGCTGTGCTCTGTGTGGATATCGCTCTGTGCAGACTGGCAGGAATTGACCGGGTTGAGGATGGCTGATGTCCGATTTAACGGTGATAACCGCTTACAGTGACTACTAGCTAGTTAGCTGGCTAGCTTCTGATTGGGGTTCCGTTATTGTTTGTTATTTGAGCAATAACAATAAAGTTAACTTAAAACCAAATACTTTTACTCAAGTAGAATTTTGCTGGGTAGTTTTTCCACGACTGACTCCTCCTCCTGAAGGAATACAGCTGGCTGGGAGAAGGAGTGCTGGGGTCAGGGGAAACAGAGCAGAGCTGTGGCGTAGACTAGAACAGCACAGTGAGAGGTGACCGCTAATGACCATCCCCACCTCTCATCTCTCCTGGAACCCGTTATTTTCTCTTACCAGCTGCACAATGTTCCATCCCGCCAAGTCAGATGACTGCTCTGATCTAGAGGCCCCGTCTCTCTCAGTTCTGTTTCTCAACCAATAACTAAGGTTCCAGAGGCTCTCTCATGTCATATTTCATCCTTTTTCTATAGCTCAGGAATTTAAATAACAACCTGACAGTACTTGAACATGATTTGAGGTAAAGCCAAGACAATGAGGCTGAACAAATTCAACTGGGGGCTGTGTTTTATCATTAACAAAGCATACGTAAAAGGCCAAAGCTGCCAACCCATGTAGTAACAATTATGTCAACCTGACAGTTAAAACCAGCATGTCTGCAGTAGGGTTGATTATTTTCCCTTTATTTTACAAATGTTCCATCCAGAGAATAAAATCACCTTTCTCCCGGGTAAACAGGTATTTCCCACCAAAATCGGGAAGTGTCATTCGAAAGCATATAAATGTCTGGATTTAATTACAGCTTTGATCGGCATGAAAATTCAAGTCTGATTCTAGCTGAGCCTTATGAGACATACATTAAAAGACATTTTATGAGCCCAAACCCAAATGATTGTGCCGTTATCCAATACGTAGCCTATCACACAGCCTACGCAGGACAGAAAAACATAAAAGCCCATAGATGTAGAAACACGCTCTTGGATAAATAAGTCAAACAAGTTCCAGTAGGCTAATCTTTGACTGTGGACTGCATTACTGTACTGTATTATATGGACTGGAATTACACACCTTGTTCAAATCATGAAGCTGGGGGAGAACGTGATGCTGATCCAGGACATGCGGCTTACAAAGTTACAATTATAGGCTAGTGAATGTGATTTTAATTTGACATTTGTAGGGTGACACATATATAGGCCTACCTTTCATATATATTTCCTCTAATGTTGTGCAACATACGTATTATAGCCTACCTCCTCTTTCCCTCTGTTGCTTCCTTCATCTCTTTCAACAATTACATGTATATAAGTTCCATTGTCCTTATAATCATCATTGTAATGACATGCTTGAATAATATAGGAGTAGAATAAGATGCAGCGGGGTATCACTTCTCTTCATGAACATTGAATGGTTATATGGGTCTGAATTCGGGCCGACCCCATTTAGTCGACTGGCGGATAGGCTTTTGGTCGACAGATTTCAGTTGAGTAGTAGCAAAAATGTTTTCAATAAAAAGGTGTAGGAGACACCTGTATGATTCACGCCTGTCTGAGTCAACTGATCCATTGTGGAGGTGGAGGAGATGGCACAGTCCATCAGACTGACAATTGCTACTGAAATGGTATGTGGTTATATTATGTAAGAACAATGGTGCAACAAATAAAAAAAGCATTATTTTGCATTGGATAGTGGTTAGTTGCTGTGCGCGGTTCTGTAACATCAGTGCGCTGTTGAATTGATGCATTGTCCTGGGCCAGTGATTCCCAAAGTTTTAAGAGTCCCGTAGCCCTTCAAACATTCAACCTCCAGCTGCGTACCCCCTCTAGCACCTCAAATGTAGTTTTTTCCCATAATTGTAAACCCCCCCCCACGCACAATACATGTATTAAACATAAGAAGTGAGAGTTGTCACAACCCAGCCCGTGGGAAGTGACAAAGAGCTCTTATAGGACCAGGGCACAAATAATAATCAATAATTTTGATCTTTATTTAGCCATCTTCCATATAAAACCTTATTTGTTCATCAGAAATTGTGAATAACTCACCACAGGTTAAAAAAAAGTGTGTGCTTGAAAGGATGCACATATCTCTGCAATGTTGGGTTGTTTTGGAGAGAGTCTCAGTCTTAAATAATTTTCCACACAGTCTGTTCCTCTTAGTTGTCATGCTAGCGAGGGCTGAGAATCCACTCTCACATTGGTACGTGGTTGCAAAGGTCATCGGTGTCTTAACAGCGCGATTTGCCAAGGGAAGAAACTGAGTGCAGCCCTATCCAGAAATCTGGCAGTGGCTTCTGATTCAATTTTATTTTCACAGAACCGCTTGTTGCAATTTCAATGAGGCTCTCTTGTTCAGATATTGGTAAGAGGACTGGAGGCAGGGCATGAAAGGGATAACGAATCCAGTTTGTCGTCCATTTCGGGAAAGTACCTGCGTACCCAGCTCACTCAGGTGCTTCGCTATATCACATTTGACATTGTCTGTAAGCTTGAGTTCATTTGTACACACAAAATCAGACAACGATGGAAAGACGTGTTGTCCTTGTTAACGCACACAGAAAAGAGCTCCAACTTCCTAATCCTAGGCTCAATTTTGTCCTGCACATTGAATATACCATTTTCACTGTAGTGTCCAAAACGGCTTTCAAGCTGACACGGATTCCCTTGGCAACAAGAGCCTCTCGGTGGATGCTGCAGCGTACCCAAGTGGCGTCAGAAGCAACTGCCTGCACTGTCTCCCGGTCATGGCTTTTGTGCCATCAGTATAGATACCAACACATCTTGACCACCAAAGTCCGTTTGGTCACAAAGCTGTCCAGTACTTAAAAAAGATCCTCTCCTGTTGTCCTGGTTTCCAGTGGTTTGCAGAAGAGGTCTTCCTTAATTGATCCCCCATAAACAAAACGGACATATACCAGGAGCTGTGCCGGGCCCGCCACGTCTGTTGACTCATCCAGCTGTAAGGCATATAATTCACTGGCTTGTATGCGAAGCAGTAATTTTTTCAAAACATCAACTGCCATGTCAATGATGTGTGAAACAGTGTTGTTTGATGGAGGTATTGTCTGTATAGCTTTTTGGGGCCTTTTCCCCCAGCATTGACCCAGTCATATCCACAGCAGCAGGAAGAATTGTGTCCACCACAATAGTATGGGGCTTGCCTGTTCTTAGCCACTCGGTAGCTCTCCATATAAGACGCTTCCAGCCCCTTAATGGTATCTGTTGCTTTTATACATGTCTTACTACTCAAAAGTTGCCCATATTCTCGCTCAAAAAACTCCCATGGCTTATTTTTTAAATTGTCATGTTCCATTTCTAAATGTCTGCACAAGAGTGAAGGTTTCTCACGAGAGTAACGGTTAATGTGATTGGATGTTAATTATTGGACTAGGCGACCTGTATTTGACATTGTGTTGTTATTTCACTGAACACTAGCTGGTTTAATTGTATTTTTTGGCAGTGAAACGAGGCTACTCAGGCGAGACAAAAAAAAAAAAAAAAAAAAAAAAAAAAAAAAAACCTCACCCAAATGTACAGTTGAAGTTGAAAGTTAACATACACTTAAGGTTGAAGTCATTAAAACTTGTTTTTCAACCACTCCACACATTTCGTGTTAACAAACAAAAGTTTTGGCAAGTCGGTTTGGACATCTACTTTGTGCATGACACAAGTCATTTTCCCAACAATTGTTTACAGACAGATTATTTCACTTATAATTCACTGTATCACAATTCCAGTGGGTCAGAAGTTTACATACACTAAGTTGACTGTGCCTTTAAACAGCTTGGAAAATTCAAGAAAGGCTTCGTAAAGCAGCCTTGCATAACCACCATCGAGCAGTAGGCCTAAGAGAGCATACGGTTTAGTCTTAATACCGTAACTTACCTAGGTCTATATTTCAATACTTATATAGGCTACTGTATCAATCATTTATTTGTTAATGTCATCATACATCATAGGAGTCATTCATGATTTGAAATGCAATCAAGCAAACAATAAATAGGCCTAAACAGTTCCATTCCTGAAATTGCAATCACGAATGAATGTGACTGATTTTTAGTCTTTGCTGAAATAAAGGCTTTAGGAAAAGAAACAGACTCTCTGGTACACTTATAATTGTTGTTTGCATTGTTCCAAAATGGTCAGAAAACCAGAAGTTTAGGGTCACTTAGAAATGTCCTTGTTTTTGAAAGAAAAAGGACATTTTTCATCCATTAAAATAACAAATTGATCAGAAATACAGCATAGACATTGCTAATGTTGTAAATGACTATTGTAGCTGGAAACAGCTGAATTGTTATGGAATATCTACATACGTGTACAGAGGCCCAATATCAGCAATCATCACTCCTGTTTTCCAATGGCACGTTGTGTTAGCTAATCCAAGTTTATAATTTTAAAAGGCTACTTGATCATTAGAAAACCCTTTTGCAATTATGTTGTCACAGCTGAAAACTGTTGTCCTGATTAAATAAGCAATAAAACTGGCCTCCTTTAGACTCGTTGAGTATCTGGAGCATCAGCATTTGTGGGTTCGATTACAGGCTCAAAATGGCCAGAAACAAAGAACTTTCTTCTGAAACTTGTCAGTCTATTCTTGTTCTGAGAAATTAAGGCTATTCCATGAAATTGGCAAGAAACTGAAGATCTCGTACAACGCTGTGTCCTACTCCTTTCATAGAACAGAGCAAACGGGCTCTAACCAGAACAGAAAGAGTGGGAGGCCCCGGTGCACAACTGAGCAAGAGGACAAGTACATTAGTGTCTAGTTTGAGAAACAGACACATCACAAGTCCTCAACTGGCAGGTTAATTAAATAGTACCCGCAAAAAACACCAGTGTCAATGTCAACAGAGAAGAGGCGACTCCAGGATGCTGACCTTCTAGGCAGAGTTGCAAAGAAAAAGCCATATCATTAGTAGAGTGTTAACGTTGAGACTGGTGTTTTGCGGGTACTATTTAATTTGCCAGTTGAGGACTTGTGTGGTGTCCATCTCTTTCTCTCGGAGGACCTGAGCCCTAGGACCATGCCTCAGGATTACTTGGCCTGATGACTCCTTGCTGTCCCCAGTCCACCTGGTCATCCAGTTTCAACTGTTTTGCCTGCAGCTATGGAACACTGACCTGTTCACCGGACGTGCTACCTTGTCCCGGAACTGCTGTGTACTCACGAACTCACTCTGAATGATCGGCTATGAAAAGCCAACTGACATTGACTCCTGAGGTACTGACCTGTTGCACCCTCTACAACCACTGATTATTATTATTTGACCCTGCTGGTCATTGACCATCTTGGCCATGTACTGTTATAATCTCCACCCGGCACAGCCAGAAAAGGACTGGCCACCCCTCTGAGCCTGGTTCCTCTCTAGATGTATTTCTAGGTTCCTGCCTTTCGAAGGAGTTTTTCCTAGCCACCGTGATTCTACATCTGCCTTGCTTGCGGTTTGTGGTTTTAGGCTGGGTTTCTTTATAGCACTTTGTGACATCAGCTGATGTAAAAAAAAGCTTTATATATGCAGTTGATTGATATTTCAGACTGGCCAATAAAAATAAAAGATTAAGATGGGCAAAAGAACACAGACTCTGGACAGAGGAAGATTGGAAAAAAAGTGTTATGGACAGACAAATCTAAGTTTGAGGTGTTTGGATCCCAAACAACATTCATGAGAGGCTGAAAAAAATGAAGATGCTGGAGGAGTGCTTGAAATCATCTGTCAAGCATGGTGGAGGCAATGTGATGGTCTGGGGGTGCTTTGGTGGTGGTAAAGTGGGAGATTTGTACAGGGTAAAAGGGATCTTGAAGAAGGAAGGCTATCACTCCATTTTGCAACGCCATACCCTGTGGACAGCGCTTAATTGGAGCCAATTTCCTCCAACAACAGGACAATGACCCAAAGCACAGCTCCAAACTACGCAATAACTATTTAGGGAAGAGCAGTCAGCTGGTATTCTGTCTATAAATGGAATGGCCAGCACAGTCACCGGATCTCAACCCTATTGAGCTGTTGTGGGAGCAGCTTGACCGTATGGTACGTAAGAAGTGCCCATCAAGTCAATCCAACTTGTGGGAGGTGCTTCAGGAAGCATGGGGTGAAATCTCTTCAGATTACCTCAACAAATTGACAACTAGAATGCCAAAAGTCAGCAAGGCTGTAATTGCTGCAAATGGACGATTCTTTGACGAAAGCAAAAGATTGAAGAACAATTATTTCAATTAAAAATCATTATTTATAACCTTGTCAACATCTTGACTATATTTCCTATTCATTTGGCAACTCACTTCATGTATGTTTTCATGGAAAACAATAACATTTCTAAGTGGCCCCAAACTTTTGAACGGTAGTGTATATTGTAATCTAACAGCACCTGTTTGGCATACATATGCACGTAGCGCTTGCTCCTTACATTCTTTTTCTTTATCTCCAGTATTTCCCAACTAGTCAAATTTATTCCACACATCAAACTTCCCCTTTACCTCCTGAGGAACCAGTAAACATGCTCCTGTTTCGAGTTGGTCACGTCCTCTGCATCCATTTGCTGTCACGTGTTCAGAGTTTGTTATAACCTATTTAATAGATGTGACTATGATATGCTACAGGTCAGGCCCTATTGGTCACATGCATGTGATGCTTACGTGTCACGTAAAAACAGTAAGGGTTGAGGTAAATTCCTAAACAAATGAGGGATTTCAGTAACATTACTTTTCAGTCAGAAATGTCTGTCATTATGTTGCAGCTTCAGAAACACAGACAGGGCAATACTGGCTGTTAGAACTGTTAAGGCTCCATGGATTGATGGGGAATTGAAAAACTGTATGGTTGAAAGAGATGAGGCAAAAGGAGTGGCTAATAAGTCTGGCTGCACGTCTGACTGGCTTACTTACTGCTAATTGAGAAATGATGTGACGAAACTCTACAAAAAGAAGAAACTTTATTATGAAGCCAAGATCAATGATATAAAGAATGATGGAAAAAAACTTGAGTACTTTAAATGAAATTATGGGCAGAAAGACAAATTCAACACCATCTTTCATCAAATCAGATGGCTTATTCATCACAAAACTATTTGATGTTGCAAATTATTTTAATGATTGTCAATGAAATAAAGTAGACAAACTTAGGCAGGATATGCCAACAATGAACAGTGAGCAATTGTATTCATGCATAAAAAAACAAATCATGAAAGAAAAGCATTGCTGAGCTACCCACAAGGGTGCGTTCTGAGCCCTCTCCTGTACTCCCTGTTCACCCACGACTGCGTGGCCATGCAAGCCTCCAACTCAATCATCAAGTTTGCGGACGACACAACAGTGGTAGGCTTGATTACCAACAACGATGAGACGGCCTACAGGGAGGAGGTGAGGGCCCTCGGAGTGTGGTGTCAGGAAAATAACCTCACACTCAACGTCAACAAAACTAAGGAGATGATTGTGGACTTCAGGAAACAGCAGAGGGAACACCCCCCTATCCACATCGATGGAACAGTAGTGGAGAGGGTAGTAAGTTTTAAGTTCCTCGGTGTACACATCACAGACAAACTGAATTGGTCCACCCACACAGACAGCATCGTGAAGAAGGCGCAGCAGCGCCTCTTCAACCTCAGGAGGCTGAAAAAATTTGGCTTGTCACCAAAAGCACTCAAACTTCTATAGATGCACAAACGAGAGCATCCTGTCGGGCTGTACCACCGCCTGGTACGGCAACTGCTCCGCCCACAACCGTAAGGCTCTCCAGAGGGTAGTGAGGTCTGCACAACGCATCACCGGGGGCAAACTACCTGCCCTCCAGGACACCTACACCACCCGATGTCACAAGAAGGCCATAAAGATCATCAAGGACAACAACCACCCGAGCCACTGCCTGTTCACCCCGCTATCGTCCAGAAGGCGAGGTCAGTACAGGTGCATCAAAGCTGGGACCGAGAGACTGAAAAACAGCTTCTATCTCAAGGCCATCAGACTGTTGAACAGCCACCACTAACATTGAGTGGCTGCTGCCAACACACTGACTCAACTCCAGCCTCTTTAATAATGGGAATTGATGTAAAATATATATCACTGGCCACTTTAAACAATGCTACTTAATATAATGTTTACAAGTCTGACTTCCCTCCAAGCCTGAGGACAAAGTAATTCCGCCACCCAAGAGTGGTAAAGCAGCCTTTACTGGTTCTAACAGCAGACCTATAAGCTTGCTGCCAGCTCTTAGCAAACTGTTGGGAAAAGAATGGTGTTTCACCAAATAGCATTGTATTTCCCTGTAAACAAATTAACAATAGACTTTCAGCATGCTTATAGAGAAGGGCACTCAACATGTACTGCACTGACACAAATGACTGATGATTGGTTGAAAGAAATCGATAATAAGAAGATTGTGGGAGCTGTACTGTTAGATTTTAGTGCAGCTTTTGATATTATTGACCATAACCTGTTGAAAAAAAACTTGTGCTATGACTTTTCAACCTCTGCCATAATGTGGATTCAGAGCCATCTATCTCATAGAACTCAAAGGGTCTTCTTTAATGGAATCTTCTCTAATGTCAAACACAGTGTGGTGTACCGCAGGGCAGCTCTCTAGGCCCTCTACTCTTTTCTATTTTTACCAATAACCTGCCACTGGCATTAAACAAAGCATGTGTGTCCATGTATGCTGATGATTCAACCATATACGCATCAGCAACCACAGCTAATGAAGTCACTGAAACCCTTAAATAGCTGCAGTCTGTTTTGGAATGGATGGCCAGTAATAAACTGGTCCTGAACATCTCTAAAACTAAGAGCATTGTATTTGGTACAAATCATTCCTTAAGTGCTAGACCTCAGCTAAATCGGGTAATGAATGGTGTGGCTGTTGAACAAGTAGAGATGACTAAATTAATTGGCGTTACCTTAGATTGTAAACTGTCATGGTCAAAACATATAGATTCAATGGTTGTAAAGATGGGGAGAGGTCTAGCCGTAATAAAGAGATGCTCCGGTTTTGACACCACACTCCAAAAAGCAAGTTCTACAGGCTCTAGTTTGGTCTAATCTTGATTATTGTCCAGCCGTAGGGCTGGGGGAAATGACAATATATATTGTGTGACGATAGACATTTTTTTTATTCGTTTCATATTACGCTCTATCGTTTATTTTGTTGTGTCGCAAATCACACTCTTTACGGCAATATTTTTAGTCAATTGGACAACGCTTTGCGTCCTTCCACACAGCTGCAACACAAACAAACATGGAGGAGAGTGAACGTGACACAGAGCACGGAGACACAGAGCTCATACCTAAGAGAGGGGCTACTTTGGTCGCATGGACGTGGTTTGGGTATGACAAATCTGACACGGACCAGAAACCCGTCCTCAGCAAAATATGCCGTAGGCCGGTCGCAACAGGCTCAAACATCACTAACCTCTTTTACCACCTATGCAAGAAACAAGTGAAACAGTACAGAGAGTGTTTTGAGAGAGGCTTTTGCCCGTGGCACACCATATGGCAAAGAATCATAAAGATGGAACAAGATAACAGCTGCCTTTACAACTTATATCTGCAAGGACATGGCCCCAATTTACACAGTCGAGAAACAGGGGTTTCGTGAGTTGGTTCCAACACTTAACCCAAGGTACCAAATTGATATGTGACACGTATTAATGCCAAAATAACATACAATACAGGCAAGCCCACAAAAATATATTTTAGGCCTATATTTATTTTGTTTGCAACTATAGTTGAAGTGTTTTCTATTTACCTTTTTAGAGATATTCATATTTTGTTACATGCTTAATTGAACATTTTCACAAAGTTTCTAAATGAAAAGGAGGAATAATCAAATATGAGGAAGTATCTTTTATTTGTTGAGTAGAATTCAAAATGTAATAAGAAATGCCTTTACATGTGGTCATTTTCTATAAACTATTTATTCATTGAATTTACAAAGAATGTGCTATATCGTGATATGTATTGTTATCGGCATATGAGATTTTGGCTTTTGCAACAGCTAATGGGGATCCTAACAAAATACCAAAAAATACTTGTTGTTCTGTGGTGGTCGCTGCAGTAGGGAGGAAAGACAATGTCACACAGTTGTTAGCTGTTTTTTTAACACAGCAATTCTGAGCCAGGACAACCACAATCAAATCAATTGTGGTCGGACTCCCTCTAATCATTTGTGTGTCTTAATTGTTTCAACAAACACAGACAAGCTCAGTGCATATAGTTGATTTGGTTAAAACACATAGTATGTGTCTATATGGAAAAATACATGTTTAAAAACTTCGACCAATCGAAAGAACAGACCAGGATCTTGGTCAACCAAGATTTTTTTTTTGTTGGGGACAGCCCTATTCTGAATAAATAACTGCCATTGCGTGTTGTCTTCTTTAAAGTTATAATGGCTGCTGTATTAAACATTCAGCAAACAAGAAATTGAATCTCTCTTCGAACAGTCTATTAGTATAAGAAATGCTAAAAGAAAAAAAATGTCCAGCAAGCTATTCTAGTCTAGCTTTTCCTGGGACTCCAAGAGCTATGTAGCGTTTTTTTTTTTTTAGGTAGATACGGCAACGGAGCGGAGGTGCGTATTGCGCAAGAGACAGAGGCTATGATTTAGAAGCTTATGCATAACACACACACACTCCACTGGTTCATCTGGCACCTACTGCCATACCTTGTTCAAAGGCACTTAAACATTTTGTCTTGCCCATTCACCCTCTGAATGGCACACATACACAACCCATGTCTCAAGGCTTAAAAATTCTTCTTTAACCGATCTACACTGATTTGAAGTGGACTTAACAAGTGACATCAATAAGAGATCATAGCTTTCATCTGGATTCACCTGATCAGTCTTATCAGACTGGATAGGTTTTACTGGGGAAGCTCAGGTAATGTAATTATGTGCATGAGCACAAATCACCACATCTGTATTTTAGTCCCGTCCGAATCTGCCATGCAAGTAATTTTTACTTGGCAGGAAGGTTATTATCCCATCCTTAAAAACCTACAGTTTTTCGGGAAAACTCTGACGTCCTCTGATAACACATATCCTGTGCGAATCATCATCCCTGTGTATTGAAGGATATTACTGAGTTTAACACGTGCTGCACCCAGTTTGGGTAAGAACATAGGAAACAATTAATGCTTAAAACAAAAGTGCTATGCATGTAGACTACAAATGGATCTGTTTCGTCACATATCAACTTAAAGTGCCTATTCCTCTTCCGCAAATGTCAGTTAATGAAATTTGTGCATAGGTTACAGTTCATGGTTGTTATTGATATGTCTTGTCATTTTGACTTTCTTCGAACTCAAGGCCATTAGGCCAATATTAGGCCATCCCTAGACATTTAAAACATCTTCCTCCCTAGAAGAGCCTCCAGGCTTCCATCATAATTATCCATTTTGAATGAGGAAAACAATTATTACGGGGCAGTTGGGTAAAGCTAATCCCATCCGAATCGCCCACTGGAAAAACTGACATGCTGGGGTAGTAATTACATCACCTACATTCTATTGTAATACTAGTCCCGTGTGAATAGGGCTTTAGTCATGGAAAGAGCAGGATGTTTTGTACACTCAGTGCAATTCAATCTTGACCAGGATTAGGCCGATCTATTTTGGGTGCAATTTGAATGGAATTGATGGGAGAGAAAAAGACTGCGGCAAAGATATTTGAGTGACAGGCTGTTATAAAACTCTTTACAATGAAAGAATAAGGTGACCCCCGAAAGCCAGATGGAGAAGTGTAAATTAGACACGCATTGTCATTATATTACTGTAGCTGCAGCAAATGTAGTCCTTCCTTTTACAAGACAAAAAGTTAACATGAGATGATAAACTCATTGAACTACACTCTGTAGTGAGAAGCGGTGTCCCCACCATGAGCGTTGATGATTGGTCAAGCAGATAGCAGAGGGGAGGCCATTGAGAAGACAGATTTAGACAGCGCATATCATTTAACAGTGCCATTTCACATCATGCTTTTCGTATAAATCATTTATTATAAATTTACCGATTTCTTGCAGTTATTTATCCTGGGAAAAGGGAGTGGGTTTGGGCTGGATATCTCGGTAACCCGGTTCCCACTATTTAACCCTAGTCTGAAGCAGCCTAGTCTCCTGAAACATCCTATACAACTAACGTTGTGGGAAAGTTACCTGCAGGTTGTTGAGAGGGTCCATCTTCATGACTGGCCCAACAGTGCTGAGGGGGAGGCTGACTTCAATGGTCTGGTTTGGGCCAAGAGGGGTGAGGACCTGGAGTGGGCCGGCAGGGGCCAGTCCAAAACTAGAGAGAGAAGAGTTCCAGTCAGAACTAGAAAAAAAATTAAATCACATTCACACCAGAGATGTTTCCTTATGACCGTCATATAGACTTCCGCTCACCTGTTCCTGTTGAATTGGATGGCAAAGTCAGTCATGACGCTCATGGCCTTGTTGGTGAGGACCAGCTCCATCTGGATGACTCCAGCACGCCGGGCGAAGGTCCCAGAGATCTCCAGACCTTTAGCCTTCATGGCTGGGAGCCACACCTGAGGATAGAGGATACCATAAGAGGAACAGTTTGTATTAAATAATAATAATAATAATAATAATAATAATAATAATAATAATTCAAATGTATTTGGTGGACACCATCAGGGCACTCAATGAAATATCACATTAGTAGAATCCGTACATCAAGTCAGAAAATCAAGAGCATCAATCAAAGTAAAATTTAAAATCAAAAGGGCAACACGAAACAGGACAGGTAAAAATAAGGAAGGGTTGGGTAGAGGATCCAAACATGGTTAAGGGTAAGGTTTATGTTGGAGGGGACACATAGTGATACTGGGAGAGCACAGAAGTAATGTAGGACAGAGTCAATCATAGACCATAGGTATCCTTGAAGAGGTGTGTTTTCAGGTTTTTTAAATGAGATAGCTATCTGCATGTTGTAAGTATGGGGGAAGTGCATTCCAGAGCCTGGGTGCCGACCAACTGAAGGCTCGGGCACCCATGTTGGAGATGCGGGGGAGGGGGGTGACAAGGAGACCAGCAGAGGAGGGGCGGAAGGGGGCATAGACTGGGAGAACATCAGAGAGGTAGGTGGGTACCAGGTTGTGGAGAGCGTGGAGGACTGTCTTCAGCATGATCATCTAGGAACATATAGGCCTAGTAGTTACAGTGCTTTCGGAAAGTATTCAGACCCCTTGACTTTCACACATTGTTACATTACAGCCTTATTCTAAAACGCCTTTAATTGTTTCCCCCCCCTATTCAGACTTTTTACTCAGTACTTTGTTGAAGCACCTTAGACAACGATTACAGCCTTGAGTCTTCCTGGATGACACTACAAGCTTGGCACACCTGTATTTGGGGAGTTTCCCCCATTCTTCTCTGCAGATGCTCTCAAGCTCTGTCAGGTTGGATGGGGAGCGTTGCTACACAGCTATTTTCAGGTCTCTCCAGAGATGTTTGATTGGGTTCAAGTCCGGGCCACTCAAAAGACATTCAGAGACTTGTCCCGAAGCCACTCCTGTGTTGTCTTAGCTGTGTGCTTAGGGTCGTTGTCCTGTTGGAAGGTGAACCTTCACCCCAGTCGGAGATCCTGATCGCTCTGGAGCAGGTTTTCATCAAGGATCTCGCTGTACTTTACTCTGTGCATCTTTCCCTCGATCCTGACTAGTCTCCCAGTCCCTACCACTGAAAAACGTCCCCACAGCATGATGCTGCCACCACCATACTTCACTGCAGGGATTAGTGCCAGGTTTCCTCCAGAAGTGACAATTGGCATTCAGGACAAAGAGTTCAATCTTGGTTTCATCAGACCAGAGAATCTAGTTTCTCATGGTCTGAGAGTCCTTTAGGTGCCTTTGGCAAACTCCAAGCGGGCTGTCATGTACCTTTTACTGAGGAGTGGCTTCCGTCTGGCCACTCTACCATAAAGTCCTAATTGGTGGAGTGCTGCAGAGATGGTTGTTCTTCTGGAAGGTTCTCCCATCTCCACAGAGGAACTCTGTAGAACTGTCAGTGACCATCGGGTTCTTGGTCACCTCCCTGACCAAGTCCCTTCTCCCCCTATTGCTCTATTTGCCCAGGCGGCCAGCTCTCGGAAGATTCTTGGTGATTCCAAAATTCTTCCATTTAAGAATGAAGGAGGCCAGTCTTCTTGGGGACCTTCAATACTGACATTTTTTGGTACCCTTCCCCAGATCTTTGCCTCGACACACACCTGTCTCGGAACTCTACGGACAATTATTCTGACATGCACTGTGAACTGTGAGACCTTATATAGACAGGTGTGTGCCTTTCCAAATCATGTCCAATCAATTGAATTTACCAAAGGTGGACTATAATCAAGTTGTAGAAACGTCAAGGATGATCAATGGAAACAGGAGGCACCCGAGCTCAATTTCAACTATCATAGCAAAAGGGTCTGAATACTTATATTTTTAATACAATTTATAAAAACCTGTTTTTGCTTTGCCATTATGGAGTACTGTGGGTAGTGCCAGGTTTTGAGAGATTGATGAGGGCATTTTTTTAATTTAATCCATTTTAGAATAAGGCTGTAACGTAACAAAATAGTATCAATACTATCATATTAAGTGTGCTACCAATACTCTATAGACACTCACTGTCTTGGGTGGAATGTATGCTCCCATCGGCATACCAACCCCCCCTCCGAGGTCAAAGAGGTCTCCAAGGCCGCCTCCCACAGGAGCATTTAGAGAGGCTGGCATCACAGCGGGAGCTGCGCCAAAACCAGCCCCCATCTTTGGATGAGAGACCATGTTAAAAACCTGAACATCAAAAAATTGCACCAAAATATTTTTTTTCCAAATTAAATGTTTAAACAACCAGGCTTACCGCAGGACTCCCACCAATATCTCCTCCAAGCTGAGAGACAGAGAGAGAGAGACAGAGACAGAGAGACAGAGAGAGAGAGACAGAGAGACAGAGAGAGACACAGAGAGACAGAGACACAGAGAGACAGAGACACAGAGAGACAGAGACACAGAGACACAGAGAGAGAGACACACAGAGAGAGACACACAGAGAGAGAGACACACAGAGAGACACACAGAGAGAGAGACACAGAGAGAGACACACAGAGAGAGAGACACAGAGAGAGAGACACAGAGAGAGAGACACAGAGAGAGAGACACAGAGAGAGAGACACAGAGAGAGAGACACAGAGAGAGAGACACAGAGAGAGACACAGAGAGAGAGACACAGAGAGAGAGACACAGAGAGAGAGACACAGAGAGAGAGACACAGAGAGAGAGACACAGAGAGGAGTTCAGTTTAGACATTATTAGAATGTTACACCTTATTCCAGCAGGATGAGGGAGATGCTAGAGGAAAGACTGAGGGAGGGATGTGGGTGTGTGATGAGGGGTTGCTAAGATAACCATGTTCCATGACATATGAAAAGCATGGTTTAAACTGGGGAAGGTGAGATGTGAGCATACATAAGTGTTCTATATCTATGATGAGCGCTACTGGAGGGTCATATGGAGGACGAAGAGCGCAGGACGAGCATCATGTATTCAGGTTTTCATTCAGATATCTCAGAAACTGTAAATGCCAACTGTTTGCCAGCACAGTGGTCAGTTAGGTGGTTACACAGAGAAATCAGTATTGAAATACATCACTATCAAAAAAATAAAAATTATGAAGAGATGAGTGCAAATGGAAACCAGAAATTAATAGGGCCTAAACATCTAGAGTAGCGTGTTAAAATCATAATAAATACAGCTAGCTACAGTAAATAAGGGCTTTTGGAACAACAAGACCTACAAAAGGTCTCAGAGGCCTGAAATAAACTTAAAAAGGAACTAAAGAAACGTGTTGAGACGATAGGAAACATCTCTGATCTACTACAACAGACAGTGACACTGCAGCTAGAGATGGGGAGAGGTCACAGTACAGCACAGGGTACCATAAGGGGACTCCAGTCTAGTCTGTCTAGGAGCCTCTACTGATGCCCCTCAACCAACCTCAGCAGGGGGGCTGTGCTCAGTAGAGCTGTGGTCAGGGGGGGCTGTCAGTGTGACTGTAGTCAGTGTAGGTGTAGTCAGTGTGGGTGTACACTGGCGACGGGGGCTGAGGTGACGGAGACTGGAGGGTCCGTCCGCAGGGGAACGTGTGGCTGATGGCAGGATGAATACAATAAGGTTGTCATGTTAGATGTATTCGTTGACATGGAACAATCAGGATGCATCAAGCACAGAGAAAGAATATTGAAGAGGTGAATACAGGACATAGTATATACACACACTTGTAGATACAGCAATGATAATGCCCTACTACTAGGCTTGGGCAGTTTACCAGCGTATTTGGAAAAGCCACAGGATGGTTTTTCCAATAAAATAAAAATATATATATATTTATAGTTTTTCAAATAAGTGTATATTTGTAAGTGATTACCTGCAGTCAAATTGTACAATACCATAGGAAATTGCATTCTTCATTTCTCCTGTCACATTATTTTAAATGATGAAATTACCCTAAAGTAGTTCCCCAGAACATTTGAGCCAGTCACGTGTTTGTAAACAGCACAACGGGAGAAAGCGAGCTGGGGAGTACATAGCATTCTATAGCCATCAGCGAGTCTGTTGTGATGAAGTTACATTTGTATGCGTTTCACTACTAAATGTTTACCATCAGATATCTTATAAAAAGAGCTTTCTGCCAGAAGTCAAAGCGCTCTGGATGAATTCTGTACAGCTGCCATTTATTCCCCGTGCTTCCTATGATCGTCCCCCCCCCCCCGCCGTTCTTCTCCCATCTGCTCCGTGTATACATGCTGCTCTTCCTTCAGAAAAACATTAATCACAACTTTTTGCAAATGTATATGTCCACACTCACCGAAAATGACGTTCTGAAGCTACTAGCTCTGCATGTATAATTTTATGTGCTGCGTTTTTAGCGCTTCCTTGTGTGCTATGCCGGTATTACCGTAAATCCAGGTATGAGAGAAGGACAGTATGACAATATAAAAGTCTGGATACCACCCAAGCCTAGCTCCTACATCTAACTAATGATGATGTAATGTGTGACTATAGCTATGTCCTCTCCCTCCTTGTACTTTAGTTACCGGTTCAGACTCATCCATCTGCAGGTGTGGCATTAAAAAAAAAAGAGGAAAACACTCAGTCAAAAAGAAAAAATGGACTATGTTCACTGGTTGACCAGGGGTAGCAGCACAGCAGGCTACAGTGAGGTACCTACCAGGCTGTCCAGACCTCCACCAAGGAGATCCATGCCCCCCATCTGCATGCTGGAGGTGGAGGGGGTGGGACCAGTGGTGGTGGGGGGTGCCAGGTCCAGGTTGAGAAGGTCCCCCAGGAGGTCTCCCTGGGAGGGGATGATAGAGGGGGCAGCTTCAGGGGCAGAGCCCCCAGCAGCATTGCCCACATCTGGGCATTCCGTACCCTCTCCTCTGGGAGATGGAGAGACCAGGACAGAGGGAGTTAAGAGACAACTGCAAAGATTCACCACAATAAAGGGGGGTATTTAAGAACTTCAGTTGTTTAACCTGGTTTGAATTCCTAAAAACGCAATGTTTTGAGCTAAAAATGTAAAGAGAAGCCTAGTCTCAGCCAAGCTAAATTATCTTGATTCAATAAACCAACCCTGCTTAATATTGGTCCTAAGGTTATATAAGGGAACACCATTGGCACATCTTAAATGCAATGAAAAGAACAATTAAATGGCATTAAGATTGAATTTAAAATCAGCCCATTACTGTGTGCTGCACTTCATGTCAGCCTCATGTGAGATCTTTCGGACAACTCTGATTCATTGAACGTGGCTTAAGCCAGTATAAAGTAAGGTATGCTTTACACAAAGTAAAGACTGGGTGTACTCTAGGGGTGAATAACACTACTTAGGGAACTTACTTGGGTGCAAATAAGGTGGTTAGTTAGGGAAACTCAAGTGGGCCCTAAAAGTGTGTGTGTGTGCGCGCGCGTTAGACTCACGATCCAGTGCGTGCGGGGAGCCTTTTGTGCATCACACCGCGGCTGCCCTCCACGAAGGCGCTGGGAGGCTTGTGGTAGACGGAGGCCAGCGTGCCGATATGGCAGATGAGCTCCTCCAGCAGGGTGGGCTCAATCAAGTCTGTCTCCTCTGAGATCAGAGGCTTCTCGGCCAGCACTACCTCCTTGGCAGCCACAGGGTCAGTGGAGAGCAGACGCCAGTAGATGTAGCCACGGTCTCGCAGGTCCGGGTTGTCAGAGTCCTGCAGACAAGAGATTGAGAGGATGACTGATGTGGTGCATAATAAATAGTAACTGCTTCACAGACTCCGCTCTCTGCCTGTTCTTGTCACTTATGTCATGTCAGAGACTAAGCAAATAATCTAAGAGTCAGGTTAGGTTCGATTCCCTGAGGGGTATAGCTAGAATAATCTACTCAGTCAATAATAAGAAAATTCAAGGGAAGATTTGAACAGCATCAGCAAGGCTTAGAAGTAAGACACGCGGTACAAGGACATAAAAACTAGAACATCGGGAATATATTTTTGGTCCTGGCAGCTTCCTGGCAGTGTTGAAACTCCCCTGGCACTAAACTCCAAAGTTAATGACAACTCCCACAGTCTGAGGAGAGAGATGAACTACTCATAAAACACACAAATAAAAGGTGTTTATTTAATGCTACATTCAAACTCAAAAACACTCCATCTCATCAGAAATAGTAGGGCACCGTTTATGGTGACGTCGTCACACTGGCTGTCAACTTGACACATTTCAATGAGTATCCCACTTTTCATGTTGCCTCAGCAGTGCTGGAATGACTAGGCCCTATCGTCTGGCAGACGCCACACGTGAATGCGTCATTCCATTTGTGGGAGGGGGAGAATCATGAATAAAAGCAGCCATTTCAATAGTGTCCCAGCAGGCTAGTTATTTATGAAGTGAAGGACGTTAGTGACAGCCACAGGAAGCACAGTAAATAAAATTGTGCCCTTGTTGTCAGGTTAGTCAAGGACATCCCATAGTAATTAGACCAATAAAAGAGCTACAAGCATTTAGACTACCCCACCAAGATCACAGCCCACTTGTAAACTGGTTTGTTCCCATTAGCATTTGAGCAGAACACAATCTTTTTGTCCTTATTTTTGTCCTGGTGTGTTGCTTGGCTGATTGGCATATTTAGGATAACACTTGAAGGTGTTCCAGACTTTCTGGAGAAAAGGGTAAGCTAATTGTTGGGAGATGGAGAGATGGAAGACAGGACTATACAACTTACTTTGGGAATTCAAAGTGAAGACAATCTGGTTTCTGTTCGTCTATTGGGCAATTAGTGACAACTGACATGGCCTGAAGGCTCTGGCATAATAAGAAGCATTGGTGTGAGACTGTGGCTGATTAGATCCCTGCTGTTGACTGTGTGTGTGTACACCCCAGGACACTCACCTGTGTGGCCAGGCTCAGCACCTGCTGCACCAGCTCCTGAGTCTCTGTGGGTTTCTTCAGGAACAGCTTCACTATGGCTGTCAGCAGCTGCAGTTGCACCTGGGAAACCAGAGCAGACGAGACCAGCTATAACTCACACATACATACATACATACATACATACATACAACTCAGCTTACAGCTACAGTTGAAGTCAGAAGTTTACATACACTTTCGACAAACACATTTAATACAGTTTCACAATTCCTGACATTTAATCCTTGTAGAAATTCCCTGTCTTACGTCAGTTAGGATCACCACTTTTTTTAAGAATGAGAAATGTCAGCATAATAGGAGAGAATTATTTATTTCAGCTTTTATTTATTTCATCACATTCCCTGTGGGTCAGAAGTTTACATACACTCAATTAGTATTTGGTAGCATTGCCTTTAAATTGTTTACCTTGGGTCAAATGTTTCGGGTAGCCTTCCACAAGCTTCCCAAAATAAGTTGGGTGAATTTTGGCCCATTCCTCCTGACAGAGCTGTTGTAACTGAGTCAGGTCTGTAGGCCTCCTTGCTCACACAAGCTTTTTCAGTTCTGCCCACAAATTTTCTATAGGGTTGAGGTCAGGGTTTTGTGATGGCCACTCCAATACCTTGACTTTGTTGTCCTTAAGCCATTTTGCCACAACTTTGGAAGTATGCTTGGGGTCATTGTCCATTTGGAAGACCCATTTGTGACCATGCTTTAACTTCCAGACTGATGTCTTGAGATGTTGCTTTAATATATCCACATAAATTGTACATCCTCATGAAGCCATCTATTTTGTGAAGTGCACCAGTCCCTACTGCAGCAAAGCATCCCCACAACATGATGCTGCCACCCCCATGCTTCACGGTTGGGATGGTATTCTTCAGCTTGCAAGCCTCCCCTTTAACCTCCAAACATAACGATGGTCATTATGGCCAAACAGTTCTATTTTTTGTTTCATCAGACCAGCAGACATTTCTCCAAAAATTACGATCTTTGTCCCCATGTGCGATTGCAAACGGTAGTCTGGCACTTATGGCGGTTTTGGAGCAGTGGCTTCTTCCTTGCTGAGCGGCCTTTCAGGTTATGTCGATATATGACTCGTTTTACTGTGGATATAGATACTTTTGTACCCTTTTCCTCCAGCATCTTCACAAGGTCCTTCGCTGTTGTTCTGGGATCGACTTGCACTTTTCGCACCAAAGTACATTCATCTCTATGAGACAGGGCTTCCTGAGTGGTATGACGGCTTTGTGGTCTCATGGTGTTTATACTTGCATACTATTGTTTGTACAGATGAACGTGGTACCTTCAGGCATTTGGAAATTGCTCCCATGGATGAACCAGACTTGGAGGTCTACATTTGTTTTCTTCTTCTGAGGTCTTGGCTGATTTCTTTTGATTTAACCATGATGTCAAGCAAAGAGGCACTGAGTTTGAAGGTAGGCCTTGAAATACATCCACAGGTACACCTCCAATTGACTCAAATGACGTCAATTAGCCTATCAGAAGATTCTAAAGCCATGACATAATTTTCTGGAATTTTCCAAGCTGAAATAATCTGTCTGTAAACAATTGTTGGAAAAATGACTTGTCATGCACAAAGTAGACTTCCTTACCGACTTGCCAAAATTATAGTTTGTTAACAAGAAATCTGTGGAGTGGTTGAAAAACTAGTTTTAATGACTCCAACCTAAGTGTATGTAAACTCCCGACTTCAACTGTACCTACATAAACTCAGCAAAAAAAGAAACAGCCCTTTTTCAGGACCTTGTATTTCAAAGATAATTCGTAAAAATCCAAATAACTTCACAAATGTTCACTGTAAAGGGTTTAAACATGTTTTCCCATGCTTGTTCAATGAACCATAAACAATTAATGAACATGCACCTGTGGAACGGTTGTTAAGACACTAACAGTTTACAAACGGTAGGCAATTAAGGTCACAGTTATGAAAACGTAGGACACTAAAGAGGCCTTTCTACTGACTGAAAAACACCAAAAGAAAGATGCCCTGGTTATCTGTGTGAACGAGCCTTAGGCATGCTGCAAGGAGGCATGAGGACTGCAGATGTGGCCAGAGCAATAAATTGAAATGTCCGTACTGTGAGATGCCTAAGACAACGCTACCGGAAGACAGGATGGACAGCTGATCGTCCTCACAGTGGCAGACCACGTGTAACACCTGCACAGGATCGGTACATCCGAACATGGCAACAACAACTGCCCGAGTTACACCAGGAACGCACAGTCCCTCCCATCAGTGCTCAGACTGTCCGCAACAGGCTGAGAGAGGCTGGACTGAGGGCTTTGTCGGCCTGTTGTAAGACTGGCAAAAAGTGCTCTTCACTGACGAGTCGCAGTTTTGTCTCACCAGGGGTGGTGGTCGGATTCGCGTTTATTCTTTGAAGGAATGAGCGTTACACCGAGGCCTGTACTCTGGAGAGGGTCCGCCATGGTCTGGGGCGGTGTCACAGCATCATCGGACTGAGCTTATTGTCATTGCAGGCAATCTCAACGCTGTGCGTTACAGGGAAGACATCCTCCCTCATGTGGTACCCTTCCTGCATGCTCATCCTGACATGACCCTCCAGCATGACAATGCCACCAGCCATACTGCTCGTTCTGTGCGTGATTCCCTGCAAGACAGGAATGTCAGTGTTCTGCCATAGCCAGCGAAGAGCCCGGATCTCAATCCCATTGAGCACGTCTGGGACCTGTTAGATCGGAGGGTGATGGCTAGGGCCTTCCCCCCAGAAATGTCTGGGAACTTGCAGGTGCCTTGGTAGAAGGGTAAGGTAACATCTCACAGCAAGAACTGGCAAATCTGGTGCAGTCCGTGAGGAGGAGATGCACTGCAGTACTTAATGCAGCTGGTGGCCACACCAGATACGGACTGTTACTTTAGATTTTGATCCCCCCTTTGTTAAGGTACACATTATTCAATTTATGTTAGTAACACGTCTGTGGAACTTGTTCAGTTTGTCTCAGTTGTTGAATCTTATGTTTATTCAAATATATACACGTTAAGTTTCTGAAAATAAACGCAGTTGACAGTGAGAGGACGTTTCTTTTTTTGCTGAGTTTACATACTGCTTTTTTTGTACTGCATGTATGTACTAAACAGCATTTGCACTACACTTCAACTAAACACGTACTCTACAAAGAGTTCGGCATGTAGCGTTTTATACTGAAAAAAATTACAACTCAACAGCCTGAACAAAAATCTCTCTCCAATGCATCAATACTATGTCTAAATCTGTCCTGCTAAAATGGAGCAGAATTAATTAATCTATGGCTTAGCCAGTGGTTTCCAAACAAGCAGAGCTAATCCCGAAGGAAAACATGTGCAGAATACTCTAGACTACTCTATATACATGGATCCACAGGAGGATGATATAATACCAACCGCTTCAAGGAGGAAACACTAGACTTCAATTGCTATTAGTGTCATGTTTTTTCCATTATTTTCATCATGAAGAGACTGGTTAGAAGATGACGTTTATAGGAAACACAGACTAGGTACTTAATGTCTCTGCATGAGTCTACAGTTTCTCCTAACTTCGTCAAAAACAGCTTGAATTCTTAGAGTAAATCAATGCTCTTTCACAAGCAGTGCCTTTAAGCGTGCCATAACCAACCAGTCAGCATCTTCATAGAGTTGCTGTTGTTGCCCCTTGAGAGCTAAAACAGCAGTTAACCTGTGAGACTACAGCAACCCCTCTTTTTCAAAGTCAGCCAGTCAAGTATAGGGCTACCCTCTCTTGCTATAGGCTAGTAATGCAGCCCCCCCCAATATCTCCCAGTATGCACAGAATGGTTCCATTGAAGCCTGTTTACAGTGAGCAGTAAGCAGCATATTGTTAGCACCCTATTCCCTATGTAGTGCACTACTTGGGACCAGGGCTAATAGTGCACTATATAGGGAATAGGGTGCCATTTGGGACATGTCCCATGTGTGAATGAATCAGACCTGGGTGCTCTCATCGTGGAAGCCCTCCAGAAAGCTCTCCAGCAGTTCGTCAGCGTTGTCGATCCTCTCAGCATACTCTCCTACGATCCAGATCATGGCTGCCCGCGCCTCCGGCTCATCCAGGGAGTCCAGGTTCTCACACAGCGTGGCGATCACACTCTCATACCTGGGAACAGACAATGGTTAGGAACTAATGACTCAATACCAAGTCATTGTCCACACACAGACGGAAAAACATTTTCAAATGGGAAATAGGTTTGCAGTCTTTTTTTTCTTCTAATTTTACCATATTTATCAACTGTTGTCAGTTGAATATAAAATGTTATCGACTCTGCAGCATTCCTCGAGAATGGTATTAGCATAAATGCCAACACAGCATCTGAACAGGATGTGCTGGAGCAGTAATGCGAGCCAAGGGCAAGGCAATAGAATCTGTTCATGCTGTTGCATACACAAAGAAACATTTCACAGGCTTTGAATCTTCACTTCACTAAATTATAGGACTTTTTTTTGTTTAACTCTGTGCCCCTGTATTTACATGACTGCACATAATAAAATATTTTGTGGGCTTTCTTGCGAGCACAATTACTAAACTTCATGCTGGATGAACCGTTATTTTCTGCATCACTTTTTGCTGGAGGAGAAAGAAAGAGGAAAAAAAGGGAACATAATGTCTTTACAATAAATTACGATGATTCACTACCCAACACCTAAAAAGACCAAGAAAAGAGAGTTACCAAACAGTTATCCATTTCCTGGCATAAATAAAATGTCGGAATATACAGCAACAGCTAACAAACTTAATTACAGAGTAATGCAGGTTCAATGAGTGACTCGTGGCTGTGACGTCATGTTCAGTAAACAGCAGTCCAGTAAGTTAAGTAGGTGCAGGGCGACATGGACTGGGTTTCAAGTGGGTAAGAGGTTTGTCTGTCTATGTGGCACATGGATCAAGCCTACTGAGCCTTGATAGAGTAGGAGTCAGGCTCTGCCTGGGGCTGCCTGGGCATTGTCAGGGGCAAGGATTCAGCGCTACGCACTGCGGACTGACACCTTGCATATCTATGAGTGAGAGAGGATAGAGGAGTCTTCATTCGGCCCAAAAGCTCATTTTCATGCCTTTCACGATGAAAGCCAAGCAGAAAACCCGCTGTCAGAGTAATGAGCTTTCTCGCTACCTCTCAGGCCAAGATGTGATCTTGGTGGCAGTGAGCCGGAACAGACAGGGCTCCAGTGTGTGTGAGTGCGGCTATGTGCGAGTAGAAATGCATTTGCTAGCGCTAGTACGCTATGCTTGTCTTAAGTGACAACAGGAGAGACCATAGACCATTTTAACAAGCATGGCAATCTCTGCTGAGGTGTAATACAACCTCTGTATGACTCATTGAATATCAATCTCCCTCAAAATTGTCCATGGCTGCTTTAGTCCATCGCTATACTTCTGGTTGCCTTAAACACTGATGAGATTGCCTGTCAGATCTCAACAGTCTATCTTGATGGTTGGAATGGTTTCCCAGTAAAAATCTTGCACAGAAAAATAACACTACCCTACTTCCATCTGTAAGTGCTGGTTAGACTCCTTCACTGATTAACTCAGTTGTGATATACGCAGTGCCTCTTCCATCCGTCATTCATTTCGCCTTATAATTGTGAAACGATTTGAGGATCCATTCATAGGAAAACCAAACATTAACTGGGTTATAAGGATTGCGAGCCATATGGGCCCGGATCAAAAGTAGCATACTATATATTGAATTGGGTGCCATTTGGGATGCAACACTGTGTAATAACCAGGCCTGGACCTGACCATCAACAGGTGACCTACTTGTTTGGGTACTTGCGGAAGATGTCCTTGATGACCACGATGGCCTCCTGCACCACATAGTTGACCTTGGTCTGGATGAGGTCCAGTAGGGTGCTCACACAGCGCTCTGCTGATTGCTGACAGACAGACAGATGCTGTCAGCCAAACACAGAGCAGGCCAGAGAGACCCTACCAAAATCGGCATTATTCAGGCTTTCAATATTTATGGTGACAGTCATCTGGCTTGGTCATCACAAGCATGAAAAAGCCCCAACATTTCACAGACATATATACTGCACATGCTGCACAGTAAACCCATGACACACATTCATTAGGCTGGCAGTAAAACAGTACAGTTAACATGAGGGTTTGCTGTATAGGACTTTAAAACTATGTATATGACCTGTGTACAGTCGTGGCCAAAAGTTGAGAAATACAAATATTAATTTCCAAAGTTTGCTGCTTCAGTGTCTGTAGATATTGTCAGATGTTACTATGGAATACTGAAGTATAATTACAAGCATTTCATGAGTGTCAAAGGCTTTTATTGACAATTACATGAAGTTAAGGCAAAGAGTCAATATTTGCAGTGTTGACCCTTCTTTTTCAAGAACTCTGCAATCCGCCCTGGCATGCTGTCAATTCAATTCTGGCCACATCCTGACTGATGGCAGCCCATTCTTGGATAATCAATGCTTGGAGTTTGTCAGAATTTGCAGGGTTTTGTTTGTCCACCCGCCTCTTGAGGATTGACCACAAGTTCTCAATGGGATTAAGGTATGTGGAGTTTCCTTGCCATGGACCCAAAATATTGATGTTTTGTTCCCCAAGCCACTTAGCTATCACTTTTTCCTTATGGCAAGGTGCTCCACCATGCTCCACCAAGGTGCTCCTCCATCAAACTGTTCCTGGATGGTTGGGAGAAGTTGTTCTCGGAGGATGTGTTGGTACCATTCTTTATTCATGGCTGTGTTCTTAGGTCAAAATTGTGAGTGAGCCCACTCCTTTGGCTGAGAAGCAACCCCACACATGAATGGTCTCAGGATGCTTTACTGTTGGCATGACACAAGACTGATGGTAGCGCTCACCTTGTCTTCTCAGGACAAGCTTCTTTCCGGATGCTCTAAACAATCGGAAAGGGGATTCATCAGAGAAAATGACTTTACCCCAGTCCTCAGCAGTCCCTGTACCTTTTGCAGAATATCAGTCTGTCCCTGATGTTTTTCCTGGAGAGAAGTGGCTTCTTTGATGCCCTTCTTGACACCAGGTCATCCTCCAAAAATCTTCGCCTCACTGTGCATGCAGATGCACTCACACCTGCCTGCTACCAGGAGACGCTCCTGGCGCTTGCTGGACTTTCTTGGGCGACCTGAAGCCTTCTTCACAACAATTTAACCGCTCTCCTTGAAGTCCTTGATGATCCGATAAATGCTTGAATTATGTGCAATCTTACTGGCAGCAATATCCTTGCCTGTGAAGCCCTTTCTGTGCAAAGCAATGATGACGGCACATGTTTCCATGCAGGTAACCATGGTTGACAGAGGAAGAACAATGATTCCAAGCACCACCCTCCTATTGAAGCTTCCAGTCTGCTTTTCAAATTCAATCCGCATGACAGAGTGATCTTCAGCCTTGTCCTTATCAACACTCACACCTGTGTTAACAAGAGAATCACTAACATGATGTCAGCTGGACCTTTTGTGGCAGGGCTGAAATGTTTTTTGGAGATTCAATTAATTTGCATGGTAAAGAAAGACTTTGCAATTAATTGCAATTCATCTGATCACTCTTCATAACATTCTGGAGTATATGCAAATTGCCATCACACAAACTGACTGAAAATTAATATTTGTATCATTCTCAAAACTTTTGGTGATGACTGCATCTCCTTTCCCTCTCTCACCTCCACTTTGATGGCACAGCGGCCGATGGCTCGGACTGCCTTCCGCACAAAGTCCACATCCACCTCAGTGGCATACTCCTTCAGCTCTGCCAGCACCTAAAAAAAACCCACCAGCATGTGGTCACTGATACTGGCTTTCATCTTGTCTAGGAATCACATTACTGCTTGTCCATGTTACTTCCCAAAATATTACTTATTTAAAAATAAAAAAAATGATGGCTTCTAAAGGTTCTAACTGTAACAGTAGAGTGTGTGTGGGTCACCTGGGCGATGTTGGCTTGAGATGCCAGGCGGATCATGATGTCCAGTTTCTCCAGCTTGACGTAGATGGGGTCGTTGTACTTCACAAAGAACACCTTCATCTCATGCTTCAGAATCTCTGGGCTGCACAGAGAAAAAGGTATGATTGCCATCAACAGAACATTTATTTGTCAGTTCAATAACGGTGGAATTAGCAGAATACAGCCAACACATCCAAATTATTTAATGTGCCGAGGAATCACTGGTAACATCCCAAATGGCACTCTATTCCATAAATAGTGCACTACCTTGGACCAGGGCCCAGGACAAAATATGTGCACTATATAGGGCAGGGTGCTCCAGCCCTGTTCCTGGAGAGCTACTGTCCTATAGGTTTTCATTCCAAACCTTATTTAGCGCACCTGATTCTAATAGTTGGTTGATAAGCAGAATCAGGTTAGTTACAACTGGAGTTGAAGTGAAAACCTACAGGAGGGTAGCTCTCCAGGAACAGGGTTGGAGAGCCCTGATATAGGGACGAGAGTGCTATTAGGACAGGCACACACACTGAATATCTGTATTAAGCTGCGACACTCATTTCTGTTGGTAGTCCCTTTATCCCTCCTACCGTTTCTGTACGATGAGGTTGATGTTCCTCAGGGCCACGTACTGCAGCTCGGGCTCTGCAGACAGCAGGGTGACCAGGGGCGGGGCCAGCTTCTTCAGCAGGGTGCCATAGTAGTCCAGGTCCTTAGGAAGCATCTCCATGAACTTCATCAGCACCTTGACAGCCGACAGCACCACCGCAGAGTTGGCATGGGACAGACGAGGGGTCACCCGCTCACAGATACTAGAGAATGAGAGAGGGAGGGGAGGACAGAGATGAGACGAATACAAATAGAGGGGAGGAGAGAGTGGGGAAATGTACACTTAATATACAGCAGATGGACATGGACACTGACAGGGAGAATCAGTGTGTCAGATAAAGCAATAAACTAGGAGGCATCCGGTGCTTTCTGACCTCTGGGACTCGCGGTCATCGCGAGGGGTGTAGTTGGCCAGGCAGTCCAGAATGAAGATCTGACCCCACTCGGTGCACTCGTTGAGGGCCGTCAGCAGCTTGTTGATGGACTGGGGGTTCAGGTCCAGCAGGTTGCTGTTGGGGTGGGACTCTGCAATCTCAGACAGGGCTGCCACAGCATTTGCAACCACCTGAAAGAGAAGGAGAGGGCCAGAAAGTCAGCAAGTTAGAACTTGTTATCAGTATAAAAGACACCTGTCCACAACCTCAAACAGTCACTCTCCAAACTCCACTATGGCCAAGACCAAAGAGCTGTCAAAGGATACCAGAAACAAAATTGTAGACCTGCACCAGGCTGGGAAGACTGAATCTGCAATAGGTAAGCAGCTTGGCTTGAAGAAATCAACTGTGGGAGCAATTATTAGGAAATGGAAGATAACTGATAATATCCCTCGATCTGGGGCTCCACGCAAGATCTCACCCCGTGGGGTCAAAATGATCACAAGAACAGTGAGCAAAAATCCCAGAACCACACGGGGGGACCTAGTGAATGACCTACAGAGAGCTGGGACCAAAGTAACAAAGCCTACCATCAGTAACACACTACGCCGCCAGGGACTCAAATCCTGCAGTGCCAGACGTGTCCCCCTGCTTAAGCCAGTACATGTTCAGGCCCATCTGACGTTTGCTAGAGAGCATTTGGATGATCCAGAAGAAGATTGGGAGTGTCATATGGTCAGATGAAACCAAAATATAACTTTTTGGTAAAAACTCAACTCGTCGTGTTCGGAGGACAAAGAATGCTGAGTTGCATCCAAAGAACACCATACCTACTGTGAAGCATGGGGGTGGAAACATCATGCTTTGGGGCTGTTTTTCTGCAAAGGGACCAGGACGACTGATCCGTGTAAAGGAAAGAAATAACGGGGCCATGTATCGTGAGATTTTGAGTGAAAACCTCCTTCCATCAGCAAGGGCATTGAAGATGAAACGTGGCTGGGTCTTTCAGCATGACAATGATCTCAAACACACTGCCTGGCTACCCCAGGCCCCTGTGATCCACACCAGGACCCTCTTGTATCCACCCCAGGCTTCTGTCCTTGCACTAGTGAGGACAAATATCAGCAGAAGAGGGCAATGTCCTTCCTGCCCCCAAGACCTGCCTCAAAGTTCTGATCTGCTGATTCCAGAGAACTGGTATGCAACTCAAGAAACAGCAGCGGATTGACCGGACGCTGTTTACGGAGCTCACAATTCATCACAATCCTTGCCCCGGTGGGGCGAAGAGCAGAAGAGGGTGAGGTCCTTCTTGCCTGAGGCCTGCCTCAGAGAGTGCTGAGAGAGCTTGCGAGCAACTCTCAACAAGGAGCAGCAGCGGTGGATTGGGGAGATCAAAGACTTGCTTGAGAGACACCAGACTAACGTAGGTCCAGTTTGAGCTGGTGGGCAGCAGTAGCTTGGCCAAACGCTGTGTACTATCGCCCGACCCCTTCTTTGCATGTCCACTGTGTGACATTTGTAACTAATCTGTATTTCACTTGAATATGTGGCATGAATATATGCAATGCTTACAATTGTCTACTACAAAAGGGGCAGTTATACAGACACTCCTTTAATTGTTATGGTCCCCTCTAACTTCAAAATGTTAATTGTGAACTGAAATGAACTGAACCGTGTTTTAAGAGCTACTGCAAGTCACTCTGAATAAGAACGTATGCTAAATGACTTAATGTAACCTCTCATTCTTGAAAAGTAGGACTCTAACCCAAGGTCAGGTAGTCTAGCAGGCTGGTCACCCTGCCATGGGAGCCTCACCATAGGGTTGGAGTCAGAGATGAGGTCCTTGAGGGTGTCTAGGAAGCCTTGGTCCTCCACCAGCTGGGCGTTGATGTCATGGAGCTTGGCCACACACACAGCTGCAGTCTTCCTCACGTAGGGGTCCTCGTCCTTCAGACATTTCCTCAGAGGCTCACACAGGTACTCAGTGATCTTGTCCACGCGGATGCAGCCCATAGTACGCACAGCCAGGGCCCGGATCAGGGGGTTAGGGTCCTCACAGTCCTGAAGGGGGAGGAGAGTCTCTATGTTAGTTTTCACACACTGAGGAGTATTGAGATGTCACTACCAGTCCTCTAACTTAACAGACAGTGAGAAAACCTTTTAGAGCAATAGGTCAGTACTGTTTGTCAGGCCTGCCCTGGTTTTGTGCTTTACCTTGACGAAGGTGTTGACAGCCATGATGGCCATGTCGGGCTGGCTCTTGGCATAATTCATCAGGTACAGGTAGACTAGCTTCTTCAGCTCCAGGTTGTCAGTCTGCATGCAGTTCACCACATCTGGAAACAGGGCACTGGGGAGGGGGAGACATAGATCATGAGGGTCTATGAAATCAGCTACTAGTGAATTATAGGATCTCTATGTGGGACCAGAGTCAGGATGGGCATAACGATTGACCACATTCTCAGAGATGACACAGTGCCATCTGAGGGTGGCAATGGACAATGTTATAGCACATATTTAAAAAGTCCTGTGTGGCTCAGTCGGTAGAGCATGGCGCTTGCAACGCCAAGCGTCGTGGGTTCGATTCCCGCTGGGGCCACCCATATGTAAAAGTAGTGGCCCCAGCCGACTTGTAAGTCGCTTTGGACAAAAGCGTCTGCTAAATGGGATATATTATTATTATTATTATATTTTCACCATGGGTTTCTGACATATTCTAACAGGATTCACCTGACATCTTTCCCAACGGTCATGGAGGCAATGACCTTCTTCACAGCCTCCTTCTTCTTCTCCTTCTTATCGCTGTTCAGCTCAGCTTTCAGCTCAAATATCTCTCCTGCGCACACATGAAAACGGAACATAACAGATCGCAGAAGTGTGTGTACGTGGAGTAGTCATGCATAATGCAGCAGATCAAGACTGGTGTATATAACCAGTCACTGTAGGGTACCCTGCATATAACCAGTCACAACATGAACACATGTATTATTATTATTATAGAGATTCGGTTGACATAGAACTATTTAAACAGTTTGTGGTTGGGAGCCATTTTTTTTCTATAACATTTTCTAGGTCTCCCTGACTGATTACACAACATTTGGATTAGTGCCTAAAAACAAGTCATGACTCATGACTAATATGACAAGAGTAGCCTAAAGCTGAGCTCTGAATAAAGGTTAACAATAAATAGGCCAAATTGAAATTCACTTTTGAAAGTAATAAGTTATAAGACCTTTCTTTGTAGTGGTGAAATACTTGGAGTCCGTCATCTTGGATCCAAATTGTCGGTTCTCCTGCAAGGGAACAAGAGAGAAAGAAAAAGAGAAAAACAAGCACTGAAGAATTTTTTTCCTAAAAGGAGAGGGATCCACAAAGGAGAAAGGAAACTGTAAAAGTGCAAGTGTAGGCAAAATAGGAGGACGTTCTTTCTTCCATCACTTGGACACTTGGCTGTGATGTCTTTCTATGAAATAACACAATGGACAATGTGTGAAAACACATTGGTCGACTAAAAAACAGCACATACTCAATCAGCCAGCCTGACTGGTGGTGTCCTCTGGGGTCTACAGAACCTCAGTCTGCAGCCCTGCAGCGCACAGCACTATCCATTTCCTGTTGTTGAATTCCACTTTATCCTTTATGTGAAAGGTCTTCCCACAAAAACAAAAGAAACACTACTCTATACTAAAAAGCAACATTGAAAGTAGCAGGCTTCGAAAGTAAAAACACTGTGAAAACAAAAGCATTTGTCTCTTATTTCACTGAACCCCCCCCCAACTTTAGAACAATATGATGGGTTTTGGCAATATGTCTCACATGTTGATGCAATATGAATGGTGCTGTAGCAGTCAGTGCATTGACTCCATTTCATCCATCATCATTAACACCCAGTATTAATACTTTTTTCTGCACAAGGTAGCTCTATAGACATCAATGTAAAGTTAAACTGTATGAACAAGAAAATAAAATAAATGCCACTACTACAACCATGTTATCACACCCTGCTCCCACAGTGATAATGCAGAGCACGATGCCTGTTGAGAGGCCGTCTGGATGGGCAAAGAGAACAATGACAGGTGGAAGAAAAATGTTGCTGCCCACCTCCCTGTCACTGGCTGGACAAGTTTCTAAATTGCAGTGCTGTGTGGTGGTGGTTCATTTGACAGGACCCTCAAATTCCCTGGGACTAAAAGTCACTACTCTGAGATTAGATGTAGGTCAACCCCTGATAGAGTAATGTTAGCTAAAATGTTATAGTTTGAGGTGCATGAAAAAAATGTTTGTTACCTACATTCAAATGTGTAGGAACTGTGTTAGCACTGCATCATGACCACCAGATCTGTGGCCCTTTGGGAACAAATATATGAACTGAGTATGATCACAGTAAGGCCTAATTGCTGCGTTACGGCAATAACTGGCAGTCAACAGCCAGCTGTCATAATGCAAATGTTGCTTCAACACAGACTGCCTTTGCATCTAACGTTAGCATTAAGTCAGTTATTCACCAAAGATACAAGTTGCTGTAAATGAATCACTATTTTTTAAAGATTTAGTAAAGGAGCTGAAACTGACAAACAATGCGTGGCATTGACAGCTGTCAAAATCAAGCGTTTGACCGATTGTTATTAACTAACTAGGTTGCTAATAGTGTTAGCTAGATGGCACGCTAGCTGCTTAGCTACAAAAGATGCGAGTTTAATTACCCGGGGCCATAAGAACATATTGAAATACCCTGTAAATTAGCTCCTTATGTGGATAAGGTACAATGTTAAAAGCCCTGGCAAAATATGATCATCATAACTCACTAGTTACACATTTTCACACTTCCTCATTGTGATTACTAACATTAGCCAACATTCAGCTAGCTAACCAGACTGGTTAGCATTACCTCGGCTCTGCTCTCATTCACCTCAAAAGCTAATTTGTATCAAGACAAATGTAATGGCACAAATTTGATTTTAAACATAGTTATCTTTCTAACTTCAATTGATCACTCACGCATAATTGATTAGCCCACTCCATGTTTGTTTGCTGAATGAACCTGATGCTCAACGACTGTACAATTAGCTAGCTAGCTGATGCTCTGCAGTCTGGCAAAAGAAATGACCTTCTAATGTAGGGGCTTAAGGAAACATTTGCCGGGATAGTTAAGCTCTTAATCTATCCAACTATTTTCAAATCCAACTGCACAGAATTAACGTACCTACTGAAGTTCAAATTAGACACGACACAGAGTAAAACGGAACATAACATCGACAGACAGCTTACCGTGGCGAGGTGTGTTTAATTTGTCCTGGCTTCGTTCGTTCCCTCCCACTTGAAAATCGCCATCATATGTTGTTTTTTCACTTCCGACTTCCGTGATAAGGTTATTTGGGGGTAATAAGTGTTTGGGGGATTCTGGATGACCAGACAGCTAGCAACAATTACAATAAGCAGTCATGTGAGGAATCGTAGGTGGCTTGTTTCATCTTGTTCCTTTTAACTTGGCAAGTAAGTTAAGAACAAATGCTTATTTGGAATGACACCTGGGAACAGTGGGTTAACTGCCTGTTCAGGGGCACAACGACAGATATTTACCGTGTCAGCTCAGGGATTCACTCAAGCAACCTTCTGGTTACTGACCCAACGCTCTAACGAGGCTACCCGCCACTCCAACATGATACCATGTCTCGTTTTGAGGTGTTTTGATTGATGTCATGTCTATTCTAAAATAGCTAATATGCACTAGCTAGCTAACCATCAGGTGTAACAATGTATTTGAGAGACAAGTGCACATTTATTCAATTAGGAAAGTCAGTTAAGAACATTCTTATTTTCAATGACGGCCTAGGAACAGTGGGTTAACGGCCTGTTCAGGGACAGAAAGACAGATTTGTACCTTGTCAGATCAGGGATTTGAACTTGAAACCTTTCGGTTACTAGTCCAATACTCTAACCACTAGGCTACCCTTCTGGCCCAATAAACATTGGAGATAAATTGTTGACATGTAAACTATATTTTAAGCCACACCCATCTGTTTTACCCCATAGTTGGGTATGCATTGGTTTGTAGCCAAACTACCAACCCATCTATATGAACATGACTCATTTGGTGAGAATAATATCTTTCTTCAATTAACTAGGATATCAGATAACTATTTTCACATGATATACACTGAACAAAAATATACACGCAACATGTAAAGTGTTGGTCCCATGTTTCATGAGCTGAAATAAAAGATCCCAGACATTTTCCATATGCACAAAAAGCTTATTTCTCTCTACTTGTGTGCACTTTGCCAAGATAATCCATCCACCTGACAGGTGTGGCATATCAAGAAGCTGATTATACAACATGACAATGCTGGGGACAATAAAAGGCCACTCTAAAATGTGCAATTTTGTCACACAATGTCAGATGTCTTAAGTTTTGAGGGAGTGTGGATTTGGCATGCTGACTGCAGGAATGTCCACCAGCGCTAGCTGTTGCCAGATAATTTTATGTTAATTTCTCTACCATAATCTGCCTCTAACATCGTTTTACGGCCTCACAACATCAGACCATGTGTATGGTGTTATGTGGGTGAGCGGTTTGCTCATGTCAACATTATGAACAGAGTGCCCCATGGTGGCGGTGGGGTTATGGTATGGGCAGGCATAAACTATGGACAACAAACACAATTGCATTTTATCGATGGCAATTTGAATGCACAGAGATACCATGACGAGATCCTGAGGCCCATTGTCTTTCCATTCATCCGTGGCCGTCACCTCAGGTTTCAGCATGATAATGCACAGCCCCATGTGGCAAGGATCTGTACACAATTCCTGGAAGCTGAAAATGTCCCAGTTCTTCCATGGCCTGCATACTCACCAGACATGTCACCCATTCAGCAGGTTTGGGATGCTCTAGATCGACGTGTACGACAGAGTGTTCCAGTTCCCGCCAATATCCAGCAACTTTCGCAAAGCCATTGAAGAGGAGTGGGACAACATTCCACAGGCCACAGTCAGCCTGATCAATGCAAAGGAGATGCGTCGCGCTGCATGAGGCAAATGGTGGTCACACCAGATACTGACTGGTTTTCTGATCAATGCCCCTACTTATTTTAAGGCATCTGTGACCAACCGATGCATATCTGTATTTCCAGTCATGTGAAATCCATAGATTAGGGCCTAATTTATTTCAATTTACTGATTTCCTTGTAAGAACTATAACTCAGTAAAATCTTTGAAATTGTTGCATGTTGCGTTAGTATTTTTGTTCAGTATAGACCAATCAGTCCATTTTCTTGAACAACTAGATACAGTGCCTTGCAAAAGTATTCGGCCCCCTTGAACTTTGCGACCTTTTGCCACATTTCAGGCTTCAAACATAAAGATATAAAACTGTATTTTTTTGTGAAGAATCAACAACAAGTGGGACACAATCATGAAGTAGAACGACATTTATTGGATATTTCAAACTTTTTAACAAATCAAAAACTGAAAAATTGGGCGTGCAAAATTATTCAGCCCCCTTAAGTTAATACTTTGTAGCGCCACCTTTTGCTGCGATTACAGCTGTAAGTCGCTTGGGGTATGTCTCTATCAGTTTTGCACATCGAGAGACTGACATTTTTTCCCATCCCTCCTTGCAAAACAGCTCGAGCTCAGTGAGGTTGGATGGAGAGCATTTGTGAACAGCAGTTTTCAGTTCTTTCCACAGATTCTCGATTGGATTCAGGTCTGGACTTTGACTTGGCCATTCTAACACCTGGATATGTTTATTTTTGAACCATTCCATTGTAGATTTTGCTTTATGTTTTGGATCATTGTCTTGTTGGAAGACAAATCTCCGTCCCAGTCTCAGGTCTTTTGCAGACTCCATCAGGTTTTCTTCCAGAATGGTCCTGTATTTGGCTCCATCCATCTTCCCATCAATTTTAACCATCTTCCCTGTCCCTGCTGAAGAAAAGCAGGCCCAAACCATGATGCTGCCACCACCATGTTTGACAGTGGGTATGGTGCGTTTAGGGTAATGAGCTGTGTTGCTTTTACGCCAAACATAACGTTTTGCATTGTTGCCAAAAAGTTCAATTTTGGTTTCATCTGACCAGAGCACCTTCTTCCACATGTTTGGTGTGTCTCCCAGGTGGCTTGTGGCAAACTTTAAACAACACTTTTTATGGATATCTTTAAGAAATGGCTTTCTTCTTGCCACTCTTCCATAAAGGCCAGATTTGTGCAATATACGACTGATTGTTGTCCTATGGACAGAGTCTCCCACCTCAGCTGTAGATCTCTGCAGTTCATCCAGAGTGATCATGGGCCCCTTGGCTGCATCTCTGATCAGTCTTCTCCTTGTTTGAGCTGAAAGTTTAGAGGGATGGCCAGGTCTTGCTAGATTTGCAGTGGTCTGATACTCCTTCCATTTCAATATTATCGCTTGCACAGTGCTCCTTGGGATGTTTAAAGCTTGGGAAATCTTTTTGTATCCAAATCCGGCTTTAAACTTCTTCACAACAGTATCTCGGACCTGCCTGGTGTGTTCCTTGTTCTTCATGATGCTCTCTGCGCTTTTAACGGACCTCTGAGACTATCACAGTGCAGGTGCATTTATACGGAGACTTGATTACACAAAGGTGGATTGTATTTATCATCATTAGTCATTTAGGTCAACATTGGATCATTCAGAGATCCTCACTGAACTTCTGGAGAGAGTTTGCTGCAATGAAAGTAAAGGGGCTGAATAATTTTGCACGCCCAATTTTTCAGTTTTTGATTTGTTAAAAACGTTTGAAATATCCAATAAATGTCGTTCCACTTCATGATTGTGTCCCACTTGCTGTTGATTCTTCAAAAAAAATACAGTTTTATATCTTTATGTTTGAAGCCTGAAATGTGGCAAAAGGTCGCAAAGTTCAAGGGGGCCGAATACTTTCGCAAGGCACTGTATATGCCCAAACTGAGATGGAGCCTGATCACAGTATGATTTAAAAATATGGGAAAAAATGATCTGGATAACACATCTCTCCCTCACAATGCCTTACTGTTCAAACTTGTGAAACATAGCCAACACATCTATGACTCGTTCAGATTTGGTAGTTGTTTTGGGGGCCGAGCGTATTGGAATTATACCCAGCAAGCTTTGCAAGGGTTTTTTACATTTCGGTCATTCAGGGGATGCTTTTATCCAGAGTGACGTACAGTCAGTGCATTCAACTAAGGTATACAGTGCATTCGGAAACTATTCAGACCCCTTGACTCTCTCCACATTTTGTTACGTTGCAGCCTTATTCTAAAATTGATTAAATTGTTTTCCCGACCTCAATCTAATCTAATACCCTATAATGACAAAGCAAAAACAGGTTTTTAGAAATGTTTGCAGATTTATTAAAAACTAAAACTGAAATATCATATTTACATAAGTATTCATACCCTTTACTCAGTACTTTGTTAAAGCACCTTTGGCAGCGATTACAGCTTCAAGTCTTCTGGGGTAAGACACTTCTCTGCAGATCCTCTCAAGCTCTGTCAGGTTGGATGGGAGCGTCGCTGCACAGCTATTTTCAGGTCTCTCCAGAGATGTTTGATCGGTTTCAAGTCCGGACTCTGGCTGGGTCACTTAAGGACATGTCCCAAAGCCACACCTGCGCTGTCTTGGCTGTGTGCTTAGGGTCGTTGTCCTGTTGGAAGGTGAACCTTCACCCCAATCTGAGATCCTGAGCGCTCTGGAGCAGGTTTATCAAGGATCGCCCTGTACTTTTCTGTAAATCCTTCCCTCAATCTTGCCTAGTCTCCCAGTCCCTGCTGCTGAAAAACATCCCCACAGCATGATGCTGCCACCACCATAGGGATGGAGCCAGGTTTCCTCCAGACGTGACACTTGGCATTCAGGACAAAGAGTTAAATCTTGATTTTATCAGACTGGAGAATCTTGTTTCTCATGGTCTGAGAGTCCTTGAGGTGCCTTTTGGCAACTCCAACCAGACTGTCATGTGCCTTTTACTGAGGAGTGGCTTCCATCTGGCCTCTCTACCATAAAGGCCTGATTGGTGGAGTGTTGCATTGACGGTTGTCCTTCTGGACGGTTCTCCCATCTCCACAGACAAACTCTGTAGATCTGTCAGAGTGACCATCAGGTTCTTGGTCACCTCCTTGACCAAGTCCCTTCTCCCCCGATTTCTCAGTTTGGCTGGGTGGACAGCTCTTGGAAGAGTCTGTGGTTCCAAACGTCTTTCATTTAAGAAAGATAGAGACCACTGGAGACCTTGGAGACCTTCAATGCTGCAGACATGTTTGGTACCCTTCCCCAGATCTGTGCCTCAACACAATCCTGTCTCAGAGCTCTACGGACAATTCCTTCAACCTCATTTCTTGGTTTTTGTTCTGACATGCACTGTCAACTGTGGGACCTTATATAAACAGGTGTATGCATTTCAACAAATCATGTCCAATCAATTGAATTTACCACAGTTGGACTCCAATCAAGTTGTAGAAACATCTCAAGTGTTACAGCTCTTGTCGAAAGGAGTGGACCAAAGCGCAGCATGGAAAGTGTTCATGATTTTTATTTTCAAAAAAGACTCAAACAAAATAACCAAAGTGAAAGTGCACAGTTCTGTCAGGTACAGACACTAAACAGAAAACATGATCCCACAAAACCCAAACGGAAAATTACAACATATATGATCCCCAATCAGAGACAACGTAGACAGCTGCCCCTGATTGGGAACCACATTCAGCCAAACACAAAGAAATAGAAAACTGAATTTCCCACCCGAGTCACACTAGAAACTAGAAACACAGGCATTTTGCTACACTCGCATTAACATCTGCTAACCATGTGTGTGTGACAAATAAATTTGATTTGATTTTGACATAGAGAATAATAAGGATCTCTAAGGTCAGGGTGTGACATCAAGAATGGTCAATGGAAATTGGATGTACCTGAGCTCAATTTCAAGGGCCCATAGCAAAGGCTCTGAATACATATGTAAATAAGGTATTTCTGTTTTTTATTTGCAATACATTTGCAAAAATTTCTAAACAGTTTTTGCTCTGTCATTATGGGTGGTGTATTATGTATAGATTGATTAAATGAAATATTTTCTTCATCAATTTTAAAAATAAGGCTGTAACTTAACAAAGTGTGGAACATGTCAAGAGGTCTGAATACTTTCCTAATGCACTGTATAAACAACAACATATCACAATCATAACAAGAACAAAAACATTTCTGTGACCATTACTGAGAATGTTATTGTAGTTGAAGTGGTATTGGTTTATTTTATAGGCTGGACTACTTTGAACATCTTTGCTGCCAGTTTAAAAGCTTTGGGAAAAGCTAACATAAGTGCACGTGACAGATGGGAGCGATAGTAAATATTATGTAGCAATCTTCAATTGGTTCCTATTTCCATATTGCGTTCCTATATTAAATGGGTTAAAAAAAAACATGATTTTGATATAATGCTTACTTAATTGACAATGTATGTGCAGTTGAAATTTGGCCATAGAATCAATGACAATAAAATATGTATTTTCATCTTCTGGAAGAAAAAATATATTTTCAACGTCCAGGAAATAATTATTTTCAACATCCGGAAATTATGTATTTTCTATGGAATGCCGTTAGGGTCTTTGCGTGTCAAAAAAGATACAGGTCAAATAATTTGACACGTCAGCAAGCCAAGCACTACCACTACTATCAACAGCACTGTCAAAGATGTACAAAAAAGTCTGCAAACACCGGCCACGAACGATGTATTTACATTACCGCGTTGTTAATAAAGCATTATTTGTTCGACGGCAACTTCTGGGGTAAGGTAGCTAGCACCAATACAACCAAACTGAAAACAATGACAAGTAGAAACTGGTGAGGCTCGACAGGACCAGGTTATGTGTTGTGAAGCTAGCCACAATAAGGGTTAGGGTTAGGCACAATCGTGGAATTTGCGGTTTTCCTTCAAAATAAAAGTGCCTATTTGAAAGTGCTGCATTAGGTTACAATTGATGAAATCATGCCATATTTAGACTAGATAATGTTTAAACAAGGTTGTGACATATGAAATACGGGTGATAGTGTAATCAATGTGTAATAACTACGTAAAACATTTATGAACGCGTTAAATTATTGTGTGACGTGCAGTCATATTCAGGTCCTGATTGGTCAACAAGCTTATTTGACACGTCAAAAGTGTTATTTGACATATATATTTTTTGACCCGCAAAGACCCAAACGGCATTCCATAATTTTCTGGCTAAATCGGAACCTAAAATTAACCTAACTTCAACTTCTGGAAAATATGTATTTTTTTTTTTTTTTTTACTGGGGACACATGTAACAGATGTGAAACGGCAAGCTAGTTAGCGGTGGTGCGCGCTTAATAGCGTTTCAAACGGTGACGTCACTTGCTCTGAGTCCTTGAAGTAGTGTTTCCATAATTTAAAAATATGATTCTAACCTCAGTCACTACTGGAATAATTAGAGGTCTTTTCACCATAATTTCACTACACTGAAAGTTGTAATCAATCAACAACAAAACATGCAGTTAATAAAAGACCATACAAAATCTATAAACAAAATCAAAGGAACATATTTTATTACAAGAACAACTTGGCAGCAATTCATTTTCAAGGAACAAATGAAGTCTTGGTATTGCAGTATTGCTATTTAATACAGACAAATTCCACAATGTCAAGCACTCTTCAGTACATTTAATTTGATAGAAGATAACATCCGCAAATGACGCTTAAGCACTGAAATAAATTCCAATGAACATTCGAAATGTATGTTATGATCAGTTTCATTTCATTACTTTGTGTTATGCCATTTAGACATAGATTTCAGAGAGATAAAAAGGGAGCTCAAAAGAGAGAGAGAGAAAGTTCTGAAATTTACAAAGCAGCATTTGACAAACAAAAACCAAACATGTAGAGATGACATGCAACTTTGCACACTAAGATTTAAAAAAATGCAATCATAGTTGAATTGACAAATTCAATCATTGGCCTATGGTTTTCTTAATGTCACAAACATGTAAAACTACTTGTAAAACCTGTCACCTGCTAACCCATCATGCATGTTTTAATATTTTGAACATATTACATAATTGAAAATTTAATTGAAAATAAAACACATAGACATATTTTTTTAAGAACGCTACACGTAAAAGCAATGAAATGAAAAGGTTGATCAACTTCTCATTGGTCAGAGAAGAGAGAACATGTACGTTGGCTCATAATGCCAACAGAGCTTTTATGGCAGTGGAGATTTAAATACGTTGGAACTGTATCTTTGAGCAGTTAAAAGCCTATGCTGTGTGTAGGTTGGCTCATTCCTGTGTAGTCATCAACAAAACCTTTGACCCTCTTGGATTGGCTATATTCATTGCTGGAGTGTTCCCTTTATATGGCAAATAAATTCAGATTCTGGAGCTTTTAAAAGCATAACAGTTTCTGCTGTATTGTCTATTTGGTTGATGTGTGGACATTAATTGGCAAGATAAAACATGTTAAAAGTAAATATTTTAACAATCAAAATCCCCAAGTCAAAGACAAAAATACATGAAAACTTCCTCAGAAATGGTCTCAACTGTCTGCAGAGATTGGATTAGGTCCCTGGAACCTTGTGCATTACTAAACTATGGGCTCTGGCTAAAACCATTCGGATAATCAAGAGCCACACTTCTAACACCATTTTTTCATGTATTTTTTATAACTTATTTTGGGCTCTCACTGGCTTTAGATTCTACATCCAGTGTTGTTTTTCACTTAGAGCCCCACCCGTCACTCGAAACCAATTCATAAATAAACAAGACCAACAACATCCCTCGCTGCTTTTCTTCAACTCTACCTACATTCCCATTGACACCTGGTACATAATCCTATACAGATTCAGTTTACTGAAAGACATACACACACAAACAAACTCTTTCCACTCGGCTTGTGCCATCCATTTACTGAAAACCCACTGCAGCACAGTCCCTGTCATTCCACTGTAAAAACCATTCATAGCAGTCTTACACGCTCTACAACCCTGTTAAAGTGCCAACACCACAGTCATATCCCTGCCCTGCTCTGTAATTGATAATACCAATAAGGCAAGAGTCTATAGCGGGACAGACATATACATTACACTAACTATTACTCATATCCATTCCCCAGGTAAAAAAAACATTGAAGAAAAACCTACACATATTCTTAAGTCATTTCAATAAACCACACAATACATCACGATCAACAATCATCTGCTCCAAACCAGTCTAGAAAACTCAATTGGGGTGGCAGGGTAGCCTAGTGGTTAGAGTGTTGGACTAGTAACCAGAAGGTTGCAAGTTCAGATCCCTGAGCTGACAACATACAAATCTGTCGTTCTGCCCCTGAACAGGCAGTTAACCCACTGTTCCTAGGCTGTCATTGAAAATTTGAATTTGTTTTTAACTGACTTGCCTAGTTAAATAAAGGTTTAAAAAAAATCTGTGAAGGAATTTCATTGAAATGAGACCATCTTTTTTCAACCACTAGATGTCACTGAATATCCTTTGATGAGAGAGTGGTTTGTCTGTATCTATCATACAAATCCATTGCAAATAATATGGTGCTTTTTAATTAATGTTTTTGGACAATTCTACATTGAGAGAAAAACTGATGGTGATGGAAATGAATTCACACTCAAGAGTGAATGGGTGTTGTTGGGCACCAACGTTCTCAAACCACACTCACACATTTTAAGGCCAAGGGAATTGTCAAGGCATTTCCAACAGCAATAGTGCATAGCTATGGCAGCATAAAACCCCATACAGTGAATATTTACACATTTCATAATTCATTTTTGTTATATACACTATACCCACATCTTTATGAAAGTATACATATACATGTACAGTGGCAGGAAAAAGTATGTGAACCCTTTGGAATTACCTGGATTTCTGCATAAATTGGTCAAGAAATTTGATCTGATCTTCATCTAAGTCACAACAATAGACAAATACAGTATGCTTAAACTAATAACACACAAACAATTATACGTTTTCATGTCTTTATTAAACACCATGTGTAAACATTCACAGTGCAGGGTGGAAAAAGTATGTGAACCCTTGGATTTAATAACTGGTTGACCCTCCTTTAGTAGCAATAAACTCAAACAAACGTTTTCTGTAGTTGCGGACCAGACTTGCACATCGGTCAGGAGGAATTTTGGACCATTCCTCTTAACAAAACTGTTTCCGTTCCACAATATTCTTGGGATGTCTGGTGTGAACTGCTCTCGGGGTCATGCCACAGCATTTCAATCGGTTTGAGGTCAGGACTCTGACTGGGCCATTCCAGAAGGTGTATTTTCTTCTGTTGAAGGCATTCTGTTGTTGATTTACTTCTGTGTTTTGGGTTGGGTTGTTGTCCTGTTGCATCACCCAACTTCTGTTGAGCTTCAATTGGCGGACAGATAGCCTAACATTCTCCTGCAAATTGTCTTGATAAACATGGGAATTAATTTTTCTGTCAATGATACTGTAGCAAGCTGTCCAGGCCCTGAGGCCTGGTGTGCTGTGCCCTTTTTTCTCCACAGTGTTGTGTGTTCCCTCTAAACAACTCAACTTTAGTTTCATCTGTCCACAGAACTACTGGAACATTCAGGTGCTCTTTTGCATACTTCAGATGTGCAGCAATGTTGTTTTTGGACACCAGTGGCTTCTTCCGTGAGGTCCTCCCTTGAACACCATTCTTGTTCAGTGTTTTACATATCGTAGACTTGTCAACAGAGATGTTAGCATGTTCCAGAAATGTCTGTAAGTCTTTAGCTGACACTCTAGGATTCTTCTTAACCTCATTAACCATTCTGCGCTGTGCTCTTGCATTCATCTTTGCAGGACGGCCACTCCTAGGGAGAGTAGCAACAGTGCTGAACTTTCTCCATTCATAGACAATTTGTCTTACCGTGGACTGATGAACATCAAGGCTTTAAGAGATACTTTTGTAACCCTTTCTAGCTTTATACAAGTCAACAATTCTTAATCTTAGGTCTTCTGAGATCTCTTTTGTTCGAGGTAACGCTTCATGTGAATAGCAAACGCACTTTTTGTGAGTGTTTTTTATATTGCAGGGCAGCTCTAACCAACATCTCCAATCTCATTGATTGGACTCCTGGTTATCGGAGTCCTGACTCCAATTAGTTTTTGGAGAAGTCATTAGCCTAGGAGTTCACATACTTTTTCCAACCTACACTGTGAATGTTTAAATGATGTATTCAATATAGACAAGAAGAATACAATAATTTGTGTATTATTAGTTTAAGCACACTGTGTTTGTCTATTGTTGTGACTTAAGAGGAAGATCAGATCACATTTGTTGACCAATTTATGTAGATATCCAAGTAATTCCAAAGGGTTCACATACTTTTTCTTGCAACTGTATATGCACATGTACACATTTATGCATATTCATCCACTTTTGTATACATATTTAAGTGCTGATTTCCAAGTTCAGATAACTCTTGATCATTGGAAGTATTCAACATTGCTGTTTCAGTGACAATGACACATAATCATCTTACTCTTACTCCAAACTGCAGTTAACACATAGAAAATGCTTTGTATATTTTCACACTTAAAGCTCAAAAAACAGACATCACTCAATCATGGCCATCTGGATTGGCAGTGAGAAAGTGACATCATACATGTATGGCAATGAACAACTCAGGATGCAGGGGGTTGGTGGCGGAAGGTGAGTAGCAGTGCACATATGGAATATGTACTGTGTATAAAGTCCAAAAGACTGTTATTTGTGAACATTGTAAAGTATCGTAATTGTTTTATATATGAGTCCAATACAGATTATATCTGTAAAGATGTCCACAGAAGGGGGTAACTAGCAGAGGGTGAGTGGCAGTATGGAGAATGAGAGCAAGAAAGTATCTTTTACAGCGCGGCTTGCCTCACCAGTATTTTAACAATCAAAGCGGACAGAGATGCTGTGGCATACACTGTCCACTAGAGGGAGCCAGTCCAGTTGACTTGATGGCGCTTGTGATTCACTGCTCCTGCCTGGGGTTCTTTCCTCTTCCTCAGCCCTGGCACTTCTTCATGCCCCTCAGCGATGCATATGACAGCACATATGTTTTCTCTCTCTCTCTCTCTCTGTATGGTAGCAAAACTCGGGGCTTTCAAGACAGCTGCCTGCCTTGTATTAGACACTTTATGATTCATCAAAACATCCCCATAATTACAAAGAAACCATTCAATTTAAACAATAGCCTTAGATTCTGGATTGCTCCTTTGGAAATAAATAATTTGGTTTTGAGTGCAAAGAATAGAATGGGATAGTGAAACCCTGACCAATATAGACAGGAAAGGGCCTAAGTGACTAAAAGAGTGAGTGTGCGTGCGACTGTGACATGTTCTATAAAAATAGTCTGCAGCCCGGTTTCCAGTCTTTTAGACAGTAGTCAGTTTTAATTTGACAACAAACTGTTCTGTATCAGCATCATCGTGATGAGTAAGTTGTGTGTTACATCCAGGCCTCAGTGTCCAGGCCGCTCCCTGACTCTACGGAGTAGGTGCAGTCCCTGCTTCCCATGGCGGTGGAGCATGACTGGGGGTGGATAAGGTCGCCGAAGGCCTGGTGCAGGGCCTTGCGTGAGGCTGGGTGGCCGTTGGAATGTGAGCTCTGAGGGGACTGTGGAGGAGTAGGGGTATGGAGAGGGGTGAGGTTGCCCATGGCCTGCAGGTCTCTGTAGCTGACTGGGGTGGGGATACGTGACGGGCTGTTCTCTGGCCGGTTGTCTGTACGGGGCCTGACTCTCGGCCTCAGCTTGAGCTTGTAGATGGAGGGCATCCTGTCAGCCTTCTTACCTACCCTCTTCGGCCGGAGGACCACACCTCCATCAACAGCATCCCTATTGGCTAGGGGAGGAGGTGGAGGAGGAGAGGACTCTGAGCGTGATTCACTCAGGCTGAAGCACATGGAGGAGCTTTCACTGGAGGAGTCTTCCTGGAAGGAGCAGTCCTCAGAGGGGGGAAGGGGGATGGGTGAGGGACAAGACTCTGGGGGAGGGAGGTCCTCGTTGGGGTCTCCATCCTCCAGGTCATAGGGGAGGCTTGGTTGTTGATCCTCCAGAGGGACGTCTCCCTCAGGCCCTGAGCCCCAGCCCAGCTGACCCTGCTGGCTCTCCATCAGCACCTCTGCTGGAGCACCACTGACATGGCCCACATTCATGCTCCTGGGGTTGAAAGGAAGTTGTGAGGGGGTATGGCTGAGAGCTATGCCCAGCTCTGAGTCTCTCTGGCCAGGGAAGGAGGACAGAAGCTCCCCTTCCTCCATGGAACTGGAGATGGCAGGGAGCTTCCTGAGACCTCCACCTCGCCCGCTCCAGCGCACTGGTTCTGTGTGCCCACCGTTAGATAATCCGCCCGGGCTATGGCCATGCAGTGGGGCCAGGGTATTCTCTAGTCTTCCACAGGAATGTGGGTTAGTTCTCTTGGACTCCCGGAGGTCAGGCAGAGCTCCTAACTTCCCCCCCATGTTGATTGAGGAGGTGGAGGAGTTGGAGGAGGAGTAGGCTGAGTCAGTAACGTTAGGGTCAGCAGAGGCAGGTGTGAGGAGGTTTTGGGTCCCAACCCCCTGTTGTGGATGTGAGGAGGCGGGCAGCTGAAGGCTGCCCCCCCCTTTTGGTCTACTGGGCCCCACTTTGCCCTGCCCTGTGTTAGCCAGGAACTCAGCCTCGAAGCTGCGGTACAGGTCCTGCTCCTTCTGGGGGTCCAGATTGGGCATCATCTGGAACTTATAGCCTAGCTCCTCCTCCTCGGTCTCCTGTCGCTCAGAGCCGGCCAACCCCCTGTGGCCATGCCCATTGGAGCGAGAGCCGTGGGAGGTTCGAGGGGAGCGGGGTCCATGCCCATGGTAGTGAGAGGAGCGGGGGGAAGTGGAGTGTGGAGAGCGTCGGCCTGCCTGGGAGACTGGGGGCAGCAGCCTACTCTTCCCTACTGAGGGGGAGCGTGGAGCGGGGGGTCTGGGAGCCACCATAGTCTTCTTACTGGGGCTGCTGCTCTGAAGTCCTTTGATAGGCGAATTAGAGCAGGAGGACGATTGTCTCCTGGAGAAACCTCCACTGATTCTGGGGGAGGCAGGGGGTAGTTGTTTGGCCCTCAGCTCCTCTCGTCTGTCAGAGGATGGGGGCTGAGAGGCCCCGTGACGGGGACAGGATCCAGGGCTGGCATCGTTGGTTCGACTCCGGCTGGGCATCTTCCCCTGGCTGTGGGAACGCGGGGCCTGGAGCCTGCGGGGGCCTTCGGGCCCCAGAGAGCGGCCCCTGTCCCCACGACTGGTCCTGAGCCCGTCAGAGGGGCCCTGTGGGGGGCTGGGTTTGAGGATGGTGGCAGGGGCAGGGCGTTCCCGAGAGTGGCTGCGTGCGCGGGGCATTGGGGGGCACAGGGCTGGGATCTGACCTACTCCTCCTCCAGGCCTTTCGATCAAATGCTTCCCCTCCTTCCTGTTGACCAGCAGGACCACCTCCTCTCCGGAGCGACGGGTTCCTCCCAGAGAGAAGCGGCCTCCCCCTGTCCCTCCTCCTCCCTTAGAGGAGGCTGTAGAGGAGTCGCTGTCCCCTGATAGACGGCGGGTCACTGGCATCAATGACGAGTCCTTAGACCTGCAGAACACAGAGGGAGGAATACAGACAGAGTTATTTATAGTTATCTTTGATTTATTTCTGGCCTTAGTACATTTTATCATTGGAATAAAATAAATATCACATTATCCCACATTATAACTTTTTGAACATTCATAACACTTTGAGAAAAACAACATGCTCAGAGCCCATTTTCCATCTGAGCACCAAAGTGTCTGTGCGTCTGCCTCCCCCCCCCCCACTCTCCTGGCCCTGACAGGTTTACAGTAAACACCATCCACCTCCAGTCCATGATGGGACCTGTGACCTTCAGGGATCATGAGGATCATGCTGCCTACCTTGACTGACACACGTAGGGCTTGGTGCTTCTCGGAAACACTGGGCTGGATCAGGCTCAGGGATTACAGGGAAGATGAGAGCAAGTGGGGGCAGGATTATAGGCCTTCTGGATTTACTGACCCCACACACCCTCAGAGAGCGCTGCCTGCACTCCCAGAGCTCACCACACCACTCCACTGTCACACACCAGTGGGCCCCTCAGGACAATTTACCATCCGAGACACAGGATACCATTGACATACAGTAAAATAGGAACACAATCAGTAGAGCTCTGTAGCAGTGGCCACAACAGCAACATGATAGACATGTGCTCTCTGGCAATATCCTGTATTAAACAGGAACTTTATACGCTTTCTTTATTGACATTCTTTAGGTAACCACTTCTATAATGCTCTGTGAAACCATAGCAAACAACCAAGAAATTATTATTGCACATTATATAAACAGGGCCCAATAACTATGAGTGACCAGATTTGACATTTTTATAAAAAATTGACTGCCATTTAAAAATAATTACTTAGTCAAACAAATATTGACTTTGGAATGACAGCATTCTGAAGGCTTGAAATAACGAAGCACATGGGGTTTTCCCTCCAGATTAGCCCACCTGAGACCTACTTACTGGGGGGAGCAACAGGGTCTGGGGGGTCGACATTCAGATTAAACCTTATCTAGTCTGGTGCATTAGGAGGTGCTGACCCTGAAGGGGTTAACCTGCACCAGGGCCTGTTGCCATGACGCCATCACTCACTCCGGATACTCAACCACTCATTGGCCGTGAGCCAAATTAAACAAGCCCATAGGCTTTCATCGTCTTGATCATTAGCCTCTCCACACACTGACGTATGAGGGAGGTATGTAAAGACCAACAACACTCAATGGACCTTATGTGGAGAGCTGAAGGATTTCACTCTCTTTACTAACCAGAAAAGTTTTATAGGCCATAAAATACCAACACTCTGACTGTCGTGTCATTTCCGTGAGAGAAAGCAGAAAAGGGGAGAGATGTGTTTTTCCTCCAGTACAGTCAACAACCACCCTAATTCTATCCATCAGCCCTGGGCCTTGGAAAGAGAGAACAGAAACATCAACAACTGCAACACTGTTGGATGTTGAATCCCATCTAAATTCAGGCAGTCATTAGTGTAATTAATGGAGCCATAGGAAAGGAGGGAGAAGAGGGGTCGAGAGGGAGGTGACAGCAGCAATCAAGGTTCCAGTCTGGCCACCAGGAGGCAGAGTGGTATGGCTGGTAGGGCAGGACTGTGTCAGCGCAATGTCACATTAGATTAGGAAAATCTGCTTTGTGTAATCTGTCGCTTCCTAGTTTTGTGTGCTGTGTTTGTGTGTGTGCTGTGTTTGTGTATGGATGGGTGTGTGTGTGTGTGGATGGGTGTTTGTGTGTGTGTGGATGGATGGGTGGTGAAAAGTGGATCAGTGCTGGTGATGCAGACAAAGATGATGAAGTGTCATTAGCACAACACAACTCACTTGAGAGGGTTGAAGTGTCGAGGTTCGGAGCGGTCCCGTGGTGGCCGTGGTAGCAGGGGGGTGCGTCCTGCGTTGGAGTCGAGCTCCGTGGGGAGGGCGGGGTGGTGGGAGCGGCCAACCCGGGTGGACGAGGGGGCACACAGAGGCTCCAGGCCCTGGGAACGTCTGTCAGGCGGCTTATAGGGGGCAATGCCCTCATTACGCCAGTGTGGGCCTGGGCTGGTGGAGCGGGAGGAGTGGGCGCTGGAGGACTTGCTGTGGGCACCTTGCCCACTGGCTTTGGCCTGGTGATACCGGTGAGCTGCAAGGAACAAGAACAGACACAATACCACAATATTAGTAAGGCTTAGGTTCCATACCATGGATAATAACAACTGTGCAGATTACTCCAGCATCAGACAGAAAACAGTCAGTATAGAAATAGAATAGAATAGATTGAGGGTTGATCCAGGGATCAACATAGCATGGGCCTCTCACAACTGGTGGCAGTCTCAGAGCATATGCACTTCTTATGATTTATGACAGCAGGAGACGGAGCAACTGAGGAATGAGATGAATCATTTAAGGCATGATGATCTTGACTTTGGAGTGGACCTACAGTTCATAACCTGAAGACCTGTAAATACATGTCATATCTAGGACGTTGAGGAGATCATGGGCTAGAAATGCAACACCAAGCATTACTTCAGTGCAAGCATTACTACAGCCTCAGTCAGCTGTCCAGACACAAGGCCACTGACATCATCAGTCTGGCAGTGTGGACTCATGGAGAAGGAAGAGCTTTTCTACCCACAGGGTTTAAAGCCCTGACACCAGGCATTATTCCACTACTGCCTGCCTACCACGCAAGGGTAAACATTAAGTGATATGAATGGTTATGGCAGCCGTCAGGTCATGTTTATGAGGGCGTGTAAGGGCTTTATGACAGTGGAGGATGCTGAGGGGAGGACGGCTCATAATAATGGCTGGAACGGAGCGAATGGAATGGCATCAAACCATGTGTTTGATGTATTTAATACCATTCCAATAATTCCGCTCCAGCCATTACCAGAAACCCGTCCTCCCTAATTAAGGTGCCACCAACCTCATGTACTTCATGAGTAAGGTGTAATGTTGTATGAAAGACCTTTTTTCACCTTTATTTAACCAGGTAGGCTAGTTGAGAGTTCTCATTTACAACTGCGACCTGGCCAAGATTTTATTTATTTATTTCACCTTTATTTAACCAGGTAGGCAAGTTGAGAACAAGTTCTCATTTACAATTGCGACCTGGCCAAGATAAAGCAAAGCAGTTTGACACATACAACGACACAGAGTTACACATGGAGCAAAACAAACATACAGTCAATAATACAGTATAAACAAGTCTATATACGATGTGAGCAAATGAGGTGAGATAAGGGAGGTAAAGGCAAAAAAAGGCCATGGTGGCAAAGTAAATACAATATAGCAAGTAAAACACTGGAATGGTAGATTTGCAATGGAAGAATGTGCAAAGTAGAAATAAAAATAATGGGGTGCAAAGGAGCAAAATAAATAAATAAATTAAATACAGTAGGGAAAGAGGTAGTTGCTAAAATATAGGTGGTCTATGTACAGGTGCAGTAATCTGTGAGCTGCTCTGACAGTTGGTGCTTAAAGCGAGGGAGGGAGATAAGTGTTTCCAGTTTCAGTGCTTCTTGTAGTTCGTTCCAGTCATTGGCAGCAGAGAACTGGAAGGAGAGGCGGCCAAAGAAAGAATTGGTTTTGGGGGTGACTAGAGAGATATACCTGCTGGAGCGTGTGCTACAGGTGGGAGATGCTATGGTGACCAGCGAGTTGAGATAAGGGGGGACTTTACCTAGCAGGGTCTTGTAGATGACAGCGGAGATGACAGCGGAGTCAATAACCACCTTCCGGAGACACCTGAAACCCCACCTCTTCAAGGAATACCTAGGATAGGATAAGTAATCCTTCTCACCCCCCCCCCCCTTAATGATTTAGATGCACTATTGTAAAGTGGCTGTTCCACTGGATGTCAGAAGGTGAATTCACCAATTTGTAAGTCGCTCTGGATAAGAGCGTCTGCTAAATGACTTAAATGTAAATGTAAATGTAATGACATGGAGCCAGTGGGTTTGGCGACGAGTATGAAGCGAGGGCCAGCCAACGAGAGCGTACAGGTTGCAATGGTGGGTATTATATGGGGCTTTGGTGACAAAACGGATTGCACTGTGATAAACTGCATCCAATTTGTTGAGTAGGGTATTGGAGGCTATTTTGTAAATGACATCGCCAAAGTCGAGGATTGGTAGGATGGTCAGTTTTACGAGGGTATGTTTAGCGAAGTGAAGGATGCTTTGTTGTGAAATCCTCCTCTCCACCCTCTCCGAGTTGGGCATCTCCGGCGCGGCCCACGCTTGGATTGCGTCCTACCTGACAGGTCGCTCCTACCAGGTGGCGTGGCGAGAATCTGTCTCCTCGCCACGCGCTCTCACCACTGGTGTCCCCCAGGGCTCTGTTCTAGGCCCTCTCCTATTCTCGCTATACACCAAGTCACTTGGCTCTGTCATAACCTCACATGGTCTCTCCTATCATTGCTATGCAGACGACACACAATTAATCTTCTCCTTTCCCCCTTCTGATGACCAGGTGGCGAATCGCATCTCTGCATGTCTGGCAGACATATCAGTGTGGATGACGGATCACCACCTCAAGCTGAACCTCGGCAAGACGGAGCTGCTCTTCCTCCCGGGGAAGGACTGCCCATTCCATGATCTCGCCATCACGGTTGACAACTCCATTGTGTCCTCCTCCCAGAGCGCTAAGAACCTTGGCGTGATCCTGGACAACACCCTGTCGTTCTCAACCAACATCATGGCGGTGGCCCGTTCCTGTAGGTTCATGCTCTACAACATCCGCAGAGTACGACCCTGCCTCACACAGGAAGCGGCGCAGGTCCTAATCCAGGCACTTGTCATCTCCCGTCTGGATTACTGCAACTCGCTGTTGGCTGGGCTCCTGCCTGTGCCATTAAACCCCTACAACTCATCCAGAACGCCGCAGCCCGTCTGGTGTTCAACCTTCCCAAGTTCTCTCACGTCACCCCGCTCCTCCGCTCTCTCCACTGGCTTCCAGTTGAAGCTCGCATCCGCTACAAGACCATGGTGCTTGCCTACGGAGCTGTGAGGGGAACGGCACCGCAGTACCTCCAGGCTCTGATCAGGCCCTACACCCAAGCAAGGGCACTGCGTTCATCCACCTCTGGCCTGCTCGCCTCCCTACCATTGAGGAAGTACAGTTCCCGCTCAGCCCAGTCAAAACTGTTCGCTGCTCTGGCCCCCCAATGGTGGAACAAACTCCCTCACGACGCCAGGACAGCGGAGTCAATCACCACCTTCCGGAGACACCTGAAACCCCACCTCTTCAAGGAATACCTAGGATAAGATAAGTAATCCTTCTCACCACCCCCCTTAATGATTTAGATGCACTATTGTAAAGTGGCTGTTCCACTGGATGTCAGAAGGTGAATTCACCAATTTGTAAGTCGCTCTGGATAAGAGCGTCTGCTAAATGACTTAAATGTTAAATGTAAATGTAAATCGGAAGCCGGTTCTAGATTTAATTTCGTATTGGACATGTTTAATGTGAGTCTGGAAGGAGAGTTTACGGTCTAACCAAACACCTAGGTATTTGTAGTTGTCCACATATTCTAAGTCAGAACAGTCCCGAGTAGTGATGCTAGACGGGCAGGCAGGTGCGGGCAGCGATCGGTTGAAGAGCATGCATTTAGTTTTACTTGCATTTAAGAGCAGTTGGAGGCCACGGAAGGAGAGTTGTATGGCATTGAAGCTCATCTGGAGGTTAATTAACAGTGTCCAAAGAAGGGCCAGAAGTATTTACAGAATGGTGTCGTCTGCGTAGAGGTGGATCAGAGAATCGCCAGCAGCAAGAGCGACATCATTGATGTATACAGAGAAGAGAGTCGTTGTCATGACTTCCGCCGAAGTCGGCTCCTTTCCATGTTTGGGCCGCGTCCGGCGATCGACGTCACCGGCTTTCTAGCCATCTAGCCATATCCATTTGTCTTGTTTAGATACACACCTGATTTTCATTTCCACAATCAATCTACTTGTATTTAACCCTCTGTTTCCCATCATGTTTTGTGTGTAATTGTTTTCATGTCTAGTGATGTTCGTTAAGTGCTTTACTTTATTGTTCTGTTTTTTGAGCGTGTTTGTTTTTGTTGTGCTCCCGGTTTGGAACTATAATAAAGTGTGCTTTATTTATCATACTCTGCTCTCCTGCACCTGACTTCGCCTTCATACACAGCCTGACAGTCAGCCCGAGAATTGAACACTGTGGCACCCCCATAGAGACTGCCAAAGGTGCGAACAACAGGCCCCCCGATTTGACACACTGAACTCTATCAGAGAAGTAGTTGGTGAACCAGGTGAGGCAATCATTTGAGAAACCAAGGCTGTTGAGTCTGCCGATAAGAATGTGGTGATTGACAGAGTCAAAAGCCTTGGCCAGTTCGATGAAGACGGCTGCACAGTATTGTCTCTTATCAATGGCGGTTATGATATCGTTTAGGATCTTGAGCGTGGCTGAGGTGCACCCATGACCAGCTCTGAAACCCAATTGCATAGCAGAGAAGGTAGAGTGGGATTCAAGATGGTCGGTAATCTGTTTGTTAACTTGGCTTTTGAAGAACTTAGAAAGGCAGGGTAGGATAGATATAGGTCTGTAGCAGTTTGGATCTAGAGTGTCTCCCCCTTTGAAGAGGGGGATGACCGCGGCTGCTTTCCAATCTTTGGGAATCTCAGACGTTACAAAAGAGAGGTTGAACAGGCCATTGACATGATCCTGAATATGGTAGCACCATGGTAACACTAGGGTTGTCATGACTTCCGCTGAAGTCGGTCCCTCTCCTTATTAGGCCGGTGTTCGGCGGTCGAGGTCACCGGTCTTCTAGCCATCGCTGATCCACCTTTCATTTCCAATTGGTTTTGTCTTTGTTTTCTACACACCTGGTTTTCATTCCCCAATTACATGTTAATGTATTTAACCCTCTGTTTCCCCTATGGTTTTTGTGCGTTATTGTTTCTATGTTCAGTTCGGTACATGATGGCTGGTTTTGCAACGGGTGCTGTTGTAACAGCTTTCTTCCACCTCCTTCTATGACAAAGAGGTGGAACAAGGATCGGACCAAAATGCAACGTGGTTCGTTCGATACATCTTTAATGTTGGAGAACACGAACAATACAAAACAACAAACGTCGAAAACCGAAACAGCCCTGACTGGTTGCAACAAACACAGAGACAGGAACAATCACCCACAAACACACAGTGAAACCCAGGCTACCTAAATATGGTTCCCAATCAGAGACAACGATAATCACCTGACTCTGATTGAGAACCGCCTCAGGCAGCCATAGACTAATCTATACACCCCAGACAACCCCAAGACGAAAACACACTACAAATAAACCCATGTCACACCCTGGCCTGACTCAATAAATGAAGATAACATAATAAATATAGACCAGGGCGTGACAGCTGTTTTCACCCATGCGTAATATTTTACTGTTTGTATTTTGGTCAAGTGTATTTGTTACCTTGTGCCTTCATTTTTGAGTAAAGTACGTTGCTCACTCATTTTGCTCTCCTGCGCCTGACTTGACATGCACCTGCACTTGACATGCACCAGCTACACTCACCTTCTGACAAGGGTAAAACTATATTAGCACTAATGTAACACTATACTGCACCTGTACACAGCCCATCTGTAAATAGCCCACCCAACTACTACATCCACATATTGTAATCTTTTTATTTTTTATTGCTCTTTTGCACCCCAGTATCTCTACTTGCACATCTATCACTCCAGTGTTAATGCTAAATTGTAATTATTTCAACTCTATGGCCAATGTATTGCCTTATCTCCCTAATCTTACTACATTTGCACACACTGTATATAGATTTTTCTATTGTGTTATTGACTGTACGTTTGTTTCTGTGTAGCTCTGTGTTGTTGTTTTTGTCGCACTGCTTTGCTTTATCTTGGCCAGGTCGCAGTTGTAAATGAGAACTTGTTCTCAACTGGCCTACCTGGTTAAATAAAGGTGAAAATTAAATTTAAAAATAGTAGCACTATGGTAACACTATGGTAACTAGCACTATGGTAAAACCATGTGAGCACTATGATAACATTATAGTAGCACAATAGGTAACACTAGGATAGCACTATAGTAACATTATAGTAACACTATGGTAACAATATAGTAGCACTATGGTAAAACCATGTTAGCACTATGGTAACACTATGGTAGCACTATAGTAACACTATGGTAGCACTATAGTAACACTATGGTAGCACTATAGTAACATTATAGTAACACTATGGTAACAATATAGTAGCACTATGGTAAAACCATGTTAGCACTATGGTAACACTATAGTAGCACAATAGGTAACACTATGGTAGCACTATAGTAACATTATAGTAACACTATGGTAACAATATAGTAGCACTATGGTAAAACCATGTTAGCACTATGGTAACACTATGGTAGCACTATAGTAACACTATGGTAGCACTATAGTAACACTATGGTAGCACTATAGTAACATTATAGTAACACTATGGTAACAATATAGTAGCACTATGGTAAAACCATGTTAGCACTATGGTAACACTATAGTAGCACAATAGGTAACACTATGGTAGCACTATAGTAACATTATAGTAACACTATGGTAACAATATAGTAGCACTATGGTAAAACCATGTTAGCACTATGGTAACACTATGGTAGCACTATAGTAACACTATGGTAGCACAATAGGTAACACTATGGTAGCACTATAGTAACATTATAGTAACACTATGGTAACAATATAGTAGCACTATGGTAAAACCATGTTAGCACTATGGTAACACTATAGTAGCACAATAGGTAACACTATGGTAGCACTATAGTAACATTATAGTAACACTATGGTAACAATATAGTAGCACTATGGTAAAACCATGTTAGCACTATGGTAACACTATGGTAGCACTATAGTAACACTATGGTAGCAATATAGTAGCACTATGATAACACTATGGTAAGTAACACTATGGTAAAACCATGTTAGCACTATGATAACACTATGGCAGCACTATATTAACACTATGGTAACACTATGGTAAGTAGCACTATGGTAGCCCTATGGTAACACTATAGTAGCACTATGGTAACAATATGATAAAACTATGGTAGAAATATGATAACACTATGGTAGCACTATAGTAACACTATGGTAGGAATATAATAACACTGTGATATCACTATGGTAACACTATGATAGCACTATGGTAGAAATACGATAACACTGTGGTATCACTATGGTAACACAATGGTAGAAATATGATAACACTATGGTAGCACAATGGTAGAAATATGGTAATACTATGGTAGAAATATGATAACACTGTGGTAACACTATGGTAGAAATATGATAACACTATGGTAGAAATATGATAACACTATGGTAGCACAATGGTAGAAATATGATAACACTATGGTAACACTATGGTAGAAATATGATAACACTATGGCAGAAATATGATAACACTATGGTAGAAATATGATAACACTATGGTAGAAATATGATAACACTATGGCAGAAATATGATAACACTATGGTAGAAATATGATAACACTATGGTAGACATATGATAACACTATGGCAGAAATATGATAACACTATGGTAGAAGTATGATAACACTATGGTAGAAATATGATAACACTATGGTAGCACTATGGTAGAAATATGATAACACTATGGTAGAAATATGATAACACTATGGTAGACATATGATAACACTATGGCAGAAATATGATAACACTATGGTAGAAGTATGATAACACTATGGTAGAAATATGATAACACTATGGTAGCACTATGGTAGAAATATGATAACACTATGGTAGAAATATGATAACACTATGGTAGCACTATGGTAGAAATATGATAACACTATGGTAGAAATATGATAACACTATGGTAGACATATGATAACACTATGGCAGAAATATGATAACACTATGGTAGAAGTATGATAACACTATGGTAGAAATATGATAACACTATGGTAGCACTATGGTAGAAATATGATAACACTATGGTAGAAATATGATAACACTATGAAGACTGTGTGTGTGAATGTACTGTAGTTATGTCAAAGGAACCAATCTCATAATCCCAGGGTTGCATAAACCTTACAGTGTAAAGCTTGTGTACCACTCCTGACCTGAGTTATATCACATAACCTGCTCAAATGGATACAATGTAAACCAATTGTGAGCCCCATACAGACTGAGAATGAGATGCAATAGAGTACAATATAAAACAATACAACTCGGTGACTATAAAGTGTAAATGGATGGTCGTTTGGGAAGGGGTGACCTCACCGAAGGCGGCACAGCGGCAGGGGTCATGCTTGTCCAGATAGTGTTCTAATGTGTCCCATCCCCCGCCCACACGCACCATCACATGAGTACGTAGGACCTGAGGAGAGAGAGAGAGACAAGGTTACAACACTGACAAACATAGCATTCATTCACATATGCACTCTCATAATAAAAAGACTAGAGAGAGAGAGTTGATACTATGAAGCTTAGTGCACACACATGTACAAACACACAACTAAGCGCACATACACAACCACTCGGGCACACACATACATACAAAAGCACACACACGGTTTAAAAAAACGAAGTGATGTTTAAACCCAGTGACATGGTGCGATACCACACAGACCGCAGATCGAGTCAATAGATATGTAAATCCTACAAGTGGGGCAGCATGCTGAGCGCTTGGTCCTGAGTCCCTGTCCCCAAAGTTAGGTAACACTCCCATCAGATGCACTCCTGCTCGTGCCAATGCCTCCTCCCCCCTTCCACATGACCCCCAACTGCTGCCATTATGACCACTGTTCATCACCGTGCCAACACAATTAAAAGGAGAGAGGAAAACAAGAGGCACACTGCTATGAAAGACGCTCCTTTTCTCTCCTCTCTTCCCGTCAGCTGGCTTCCCCATGCTTTCAGAGTGGGGGAGTGACATCTCATCCTTCCCCTCCTCTCTGCTACGATTTCAGCTATTAGAGACGAGAGGAGGGTGAAAGAGAGAAGAATGGGGGATAGGAAAAGAGAGGAGAGCTCGGCACATTGAGGCAAAGAAGCCCAGAGTATGAAGAGATAGTGTCTCTATCTCTCCCTCCCCTGCAGGCAGACGTGTTCCTCACAGCAGAGAGGGAGGCTGTATATTTAGCCTGATGTGATGGTCCCGTGGATGCAGCCTCGCCGGCCTGCCTCCTCTCTGGGTTGTGTAACCACTGCTGCCAGCCACATGTTTCATTTAGGGGCTGTGGCCGTGTCTCTGCGGCCAGGCCAGGACACGAGGGTGCATCGGTGTGTGAGCTGGAGCTGGCAGTGAGCCAGGCAGCACCAAATCACATGGCCACACATGGCTTCCCAAACTCAGGACAGGACACTACCCACAGGACAGCTGCTCCTGCTCCACCACGTGTTGCTCTTCAACGTGCCCACCACCGCCAACACAATGTCTGTCTGCAAAACAGCTGTCCTCCTCTGCCTTACTTCTTCTTTTCTATCTATGGTACTGCTGCTACTCTTCTATTACTTACTATACTGTCTGTCCTGAGATGGTTAGTCTTCTTCATAGCCGTTCCCATGTGATGGTAAACAGCTAATTCTCTATTTCTGTCCTATTGCCTATAGCTGGTCCACTGCCTGACCTAGACCAACTGTGAGGACCATGATAAGGATGAGTTTATTCCCTGGACCAGTGATGCTCCAGTTGTCTGCCTCAGCAGCCATCTTTGAACCAATCCATCAGTGATGGGGGGGATATCCTACTCTCCACAACTCTAGAGAACTATCTCCTGTTTCTATGGCAATGGGGAACAGAGATTACTTGTAATTGCAATGGGGGTGGAGTAAAAAAATCCCTCCCAATTTAGGATTGAAGTTTTAAGCTCATGGCTCGTCTGACGCTGTACCACAACTCAAAGCACCCCTCTATTGTACAGGGGTGACCTCCCTGGGCGGGTCTGCCCCATTTGCTCTCCTCCATTTATTTATCCCCCTTTTTTCCCCTCACTTCCTCCCTCTCTCCTCTAGCCTGAGCTTATTGTGAGGCTTTGGCAGCTGAATGGGGCCTGTTGGCTTGATGGTGGCTGCCAGCAGGCTAGCTTCCTCCCTGCAGATGAATAGTGAAGTGTGTTGGCTAGGCTGAACTAGTGGCTGCTGGGAGATATGCATAATCACTGTCCTCCTCAGTAAGAGAGGGCAGAGACGGTGCTGAGGGGGGTTAATCTGACAGAGAAACTGCTCCCCTACACACAATCTAAAGGCAGGCTTCAAACACACTGGCACTAATACACTTGAGTTTACACTTTACCTGCTTTAAAATCCACTACACTTTGAATTTGAACACTTTAATGATTCCAATGCAGCCACTGCACTCGAGATAACACTTTAACATTACCTGCTTCCAAAACAGCCATTACACAAGTAAGATATTTCTAAAACAGGCACTCCACTACAAACCATAAAGCCAAACAAAGTCAGTCATACAAGCTTTAAGAAACTTAACATAAACGTCTCACTGAGGTGTAACCAATGATTTATATACTGAACAAAAATATAAATGCAACATGCAACAATTTCAATGATTTTACTGAGTTAAAGTTCATATAAGGAAATGAGTCAATTGAAATACATTCATTAGGCCTTAATCTATGGAGGGCATAGGCCCACCCACTTGGCAGTCAAGCCTACCCACTGAGGAGCCAGGCCCACTCAATCAGAATGAGTTTTTCACCACAAAAGGGCTTTATTATTATAGACAGAAATACTTCTCAGCAATCCCACAGGTGAAGAAGCCGGATGTGGAGGTCCTGGGCTGGCATGGTTACACATGGTCTGCGGTTGTGAGGCAGGCTGGAAGTACTTCCAAATTCTAGAAAACTATGTTCAAGGCAGCTTATGGTAGAGAAATGAACATTTAATTATCTGGCAACAGTTCTGGTTGACATTCTTGCAGTCATCATGCCAAAACTTAAGACATCTACTGTGTTGTGTGACAAAACTGCACATTTTAGTTGCCTTTTATTGTCCCCAGCACAAGATGCACCTGTGTAAGGATCATGCTGTTTAATCAGCTTCTTGGTATGCCATACCTTTCAGGTGGATGGATTATTTTGTCAAAGGAGAAATGCTCACTAACAGGGATGTAAACAAATTTGCGCACATTTGAGAGAAATAAGCTTTTTGTGCATGTTACGTTCCCCAGTTTCTGTGTTGTTTTGGGTTTGTATGTGTTTGAACGTGTGTATTTCAGGAAATGGCTACCTGAAGTCCAAAGCAGCTGATTGGTCGGCCCCATTGCAGATTGGAGCTCTGACCCCGCCCTCTCGTCAGGGGATACAGCTGTCTGCAATTACAAACTCCTTCTGCAGCTTGAAAAGACAGGGTTCCTTTGAGGTAGGGAGAGCTTCTTTGTATGTTGTGTATATGTATAATTTGCTGTAAAGTATTTTGTAGCCTGTCCTGCAGAGGTATGTTTATGTCAGAAAGACTGTTTTTGACTATTGAAATTGTTCTCTTTAGGTTAGTAATTATTCTGTTTTTGTTCTGAAGGGGAAGGAACCTTGGGGGTTTTTAGGCAAGCGGCCTGCGGGCATACATATACCCGTAGTATGTACTCGTGTCTATGCACACGAGGTAAGACTTGGGTGGACCACCCCCTGTATTTTGGTTAGTGCACCAGGTGGCATTAAGAAAAGTAGTGGGTAGTTAAGGTAGGAGACGGGGCTCTTAACTTTTACTTCCTTTGCTTTGGTTCTGTCCAGCCCCTTTTCCCCAAATTACTGTGTGAAGGTAGAATAAATTGACATTTTCTCTGCTTCTATCATCCTTACCTGCACCTAGTCACATACCTCTTTCACTCCACGGGAGTTGAGTGTAGCAGGGTGTTGCGTTCCCCCCTCCAAGAGGTGTACGTAACAGTGCATATGGATTTATTTTAATTTTTTTCATAAACATGTGACCAACACTTTCCATGCTATGTTTATTTTTGACTGACAGGGGGTGTTGAAGCCACCACACCATCTTGGCACTCCCCCCAGCCAGGTCACCTGTGATACAGGTCAGCCATGTCCATCTATGTCTAAGGACATCGGGGAAATGGTGTGTAAACCGGCATCTTGGGGCAGCAGAAAGCGCTGTTCCATTCAAGGCAGTTAACCCTACTGTTCCTAGGCTGTCATTGTAAATATTTTTTCCTTAACTGACTTGCCTAGTTATATAAAGGTTACATTTTAAAAAGTAGGTTTTGGTTTGGCTAGAGCAACGGGGATGGATGTAAGCATCTGCCATCGGTTGCATGTTCAAATTGGGCAATAAAAAAAGCTTTCTTTTAAGCCTATCCTTACCTGCTGCCAGTTAATTCCTAACCTTAAGATTTTGGCATTATTGCCAAACCTTAACATTCTTGAGATGATGCCTGAACTTATCCTTTAAACAATTAGATTTGATGTTTGGAACAACTTCATAATTTGTTTGAGAATGAATGTCTAATTCTGACATGACTGTGAGAGCGTGTTGCTCCCCCACCTTTTAAAACTTGTTATGGCTTGGGGGCAGTCTTTTGACATCTGGATGAGAAGCGTGCCCAAAGTAAACTGCCTGTTACTCAGGCCCAGAAGCAGGGATATGCATATAATTTGGATAGAAAACAAGTTTCCAAAACTGTTAAAATAATGTCTGAGTATAACAGAACTGATATGGCAGGCAAAAACCTGAGGAAAATCCATCCAGGAAGTGGGATATTTTTGATGTGTGTAGTTTTTAATTGAATGCCAGTACAGTATGTATTGGGATAGGAACCAAGAGTGCAGTTCCTATGGCTTCCACTAGATGTCAAGTCTTTAGACATTGTTTCAGGCTTGTTTTCTGAAAAATGAGGAAGAATCAGACCATTGTCTAAGTGGACTGTAGAATGAAGCAGAGCTTTTTTGCGCGCATGACCGATTGCCCGCCCTTCATTCTTTTTCCTTTCTATTGAATACGCTATTGTCCAGTTGAAATATTATCGATTATTTAGACAATAGACAACCTGAGGATTAATTATAAACATCGTTTGACATGTTTCGACAAACATTATCGGTACTATTAGGATGTATTCGTCTGCATGTTGTGACCGCCAGTGGATTACTGAACAAAACGCGACAAGAGTTTTTGGGACATAAAGATGAACTTTGTCAAACAAAACAAGATCATCAAAGGTAAGTGATTAATTTTATCGCTATTTCTGATTTTCGTGACTCCTACTTGGCTTAAATGTTTGTATGCTTTTGTAAGCGGGGCGCTGTCCTCAGATAATGGTATGCTTTCGCCATAAAGCCTTTTTGAAATCTGACACAGTGGCTGGATTAACAAGAAGTTCATCTTTAAGCCGATGTCTTTTTATGAATGTTTATGAGTATTTCTGTATTTTGACTTTGGAGCTCTGCAATTTCACCGGATGTTGTCGAGGTGGGTCGCTAGCGGAACGTCTGCGCCAGAGGTTAAAAATATTTTGGAAGCCATAGAAATTAATTTATTAATGTCTACATTTTGTTTTTGCCAAGTTTTATTCTATTATAGACACCTTAATGCATACTTTTGCATTGTCTTATGTGAACTAAACATGTAAATACATGTAATTTTGTCCTTAACATTTGAATGAAATACTGTAGAACTCCATTCATTTCCATGGAGGACTGTTTTCTGTGGAGTGCCAATATGGCTGACCGGTGGCTTCAAAGTCTCATTGCCCAAAACACGGCAATCTAGGGTTTATATACATCATTGGGTGTAACAGCATACCATAAATCCTAACATACACACTGCTTTTAAAGGACCTACATGATTCTCCATTTTAAACTATGGGCAAGTCTAAGCTTCCTAATACAGCAGTGAAAATATTGACAGCCTTTTGGCAGTAAGGCAGACATCTTGGAAATGCATACGATTTGGAATGGCATCCGTTGAGTCCATTAATTGGGCTTGGGAGGTACATGGGAGGTAAGTGAAACTGAATCGATCAGACAGACAGGGGCGAGAGAGTTGCAGTGGTGACACCAGGCAGGGCCCAAGGCCCCAGACTGAGGCACACAGCCCTGCAGAAACAAGCAGCCGAGCAGGCCAGATAAGGGCCTGCACAGGAAATGACCCAAAGCTCTATTTGTGTCATGCTGGACCAGCTTGTTTGGGAGAAGGGAGGTCTGGGTCAGCCTGTAGGGAGGTACTAAGAGGCAGAGCATACCACTGGGAATAGGTCAGATCAGTGGAGATTGTAAACAATATGCAGAGTGGACTGTGGAGTTAAATCACTGTAGTTTGGGGGACTTTAATCATATCATCCGGATGTTTTGTTTTGTTTGCCTCCGTTTTGGTTTTCCTTGCAGCAACAAGTTTTGCTACATGCCCACATTGTAATAGCGTAAGCAGCCATGAAAACAGCATATGAACATTTGACAGTCAAAAGGAAATTGCTCCAGGGCATAATATTTGTATCTGTGCAAAAATATTAACTGTTCCATTTTAAACTGTAACCCAATCTAAGTTATCATTTTAGAGCAATCCAAAACCATATCCATGAGCTGTGAAAAACACACAACCTATGAACTCTTGGACTGTGTAAAGGTGTAACTTCAATACTTTGGTTGACCTGTTCAATCCATAGTTTACTAATGCATCCAAGAACACTTTTCCCTAGGAGTGATCTCGAACAGTGGAGGCTGGTGGGAGGAGCTATAGGAGGATGGTCTCATTGTAATGGCTGGAAAGTACTTATGGAAAGGAGTCAAACGTGGTTTCCATATGTTTGATACCATTCCATTGTAGACAGTACAATGAGCCCGTCATCCTATAGCTCCTCCACCAACCACCACTAATCTAGAACCAGAAGGGTTCTGCGGCTGTTCCCATAGGAGGACATGTTTGGGTTCCAGGTAGAACCCTTTCAAAATAGGGTTCTACATGGAACCCAAAGAGTTCTACTTGGAACCAAAAAGGGTTATCCTATGGGGTCAGACAAATAAACCTGCACTCTTAAAATGTGTTTAGACATACTCATGCCAACATGCGCATTAACATCCACACACACACACACACACACACACAGGCCTGTAGGGAAGCAAAAGTAATTTCAATACTTAAGAATAACAAACCACCCTTTACTGTCTCAAACAATCAGCCTGGTGCCAACCCTTAGTAAACCTTTGGAAAAAAATGTTTGGCCAGATTCAATGCTATTTCGCAGTAAACAAATTGAGAACTGCACACTTATAGGGAAGGGCACTCAACATGTACGGTACTTGTAAAAAATGACTGACTGGCAGAAAAATCTATAAGATTGTGGGTGCTGTTTTAGACTTCCATACAGCTTTTGACATTATTGATCATAGTTTGCTGCTGATAAAAACATGTGTGTTGGCTTTATATCCTCTGCTATGCCGTGGATCGAGAGTTACCGGTCTAACAGATCACAGATGGTGTTCTTTAATGGAAGCCTCTCCAACATAATCCAGCTAGTCAGGCACACCCCAGGGCAGCTGTGGTGAATTCCCTGGTTTTCCTGAAATCCCAGTTGGCGGTTTCCAGAATCAGATTTCTGGAAAATCATTGAATTTATTGAAAGTTCCCAGAATTTTGCAAGCCGAACTGGCACTGACTAATATCCTATTGATGTCTTTGCACAGGGCTTTCAGAAAGTATTCATACCCCTCGACTTGTTACAGCCTGAATTTAAAATGGATTAAATTGAGATTTTCTTTTTGTCACTGGCCTACACATTACTCAACATAATCACGTCAGCTATCACAGCAAGTCACTGAAAGACTTAACAATGAGCTGCAGTCAGTTTTAGAATCAGTGGCAAGTAATAAGCTCATCCTAAATATTTCAACAACTAAAAGCATTGCATTTGGGACAAATCATTCACTAAACTGTAAAATATTGTCATTAAATGTGGAAATTGAGCAAGTTGAGCAGACTAAACTGCTTGGTGTAAACTGTCATGGTACAAAACATATTGATAAAATGTGTCTTTCTTGACGTTGCTATAAACAAATGTCCTGCAGGCCCTAGTTTTGTCACATCTGTACTACTGCCCAGTCATATGTTCAAGAGCCACAGAGAGGGACATGGGCAAATGACAGTTGGCCCAGAAGAGAGCAGAACGGCTGGCCCTTAAATGTACATGCATGTCAATCTCCCCCAACCTTAGAGTAGAGAGATTGACTGACTGCATCACTACTTGTGTTTGTGAGGTATTCACATGTTGAAATCAATATCTAATCCAATTCTATTTGTCACATGCTGCGTAAACAACAGGTGTAGACTAACAGTGAAATGCTTACTTACTAGCCCGAACTTACTTACTTCCCAACAATGCTGAGGATTTTTAAATAGTAGAACAAATGACTTGAGGAATAAATACACAATAAGTAACGATAATTTGGCTATATGCATGGTGTACCACTACAGAGTCTATGTGCAGGGGTACGAGATAATTGAGGTAGATGAGCACATCTAGGTAGGGATAAAGTGACTAAGCAACAGGATAGGTAATAAACAGTAGCAGCAGCGTATGTGATGGGTCAATGCAGAAACTTTTATGTGCGTATATGTGTCGACACCCCTTTCAAATTAGTGGATTCGGCTATTTCAGCCATACCCATTACTGACGGGTACAGACTATTGAGCACACTGCCATAATCTCCATAGACAGTCAGTAGAATGGCCTGACTAAAGAGCTCTGACTTTCAACGTGGCACATCATAGGATGCCACCTTCCAAGGCAGTTCATCACATTTCTGCCCTGCTAGAGCAACCCCGGTCAACTGTATGTGCTGTTATTGGGAAGTGGAAACGTCTAGGAGCAACAACGTCTCAGGGATGAAGTGGCCGGCCACACAAGTTTACAGAATGGGACCGCCGAAGTGCGTAGCGCATAAAAATTGTCAGTCCTCGGCAACACTCCCTACCCAGTTCCAAACTGCCTCTGGAAACATCAGTTTGTTGGGAGCTTCATTAAATGACTTTCCATGGCCGAGCAGCCGCACACAAGCCTAGTGTCACCATGCGCAATGCCAAGCGTCGGCTGGAGTGGTGTAAAGCTTGCCGCCATTGGATTCTGGAGCAGTGGAAAATTATTCTCTGGAGTTATGAATCATGCTTCACCATTTAGCAGTCCGACAGACGAATCTGGGTTTCGCTGATGACAGGAGAACCCTACCTGCTCCAATGCATAGTGCCAACTGTAAAGTTTGGAGGAAGAATAATTGTCTGGGCCTGTTTTTCCTGGTTCGGGCTAGGCCCCTTAGTTCCAGAGAAAGTACATCTTAACACTACAGCATACTGTCACATTCTGACCTTAGTTCTTTTATGTCTTTGTTTCAGTATGGTCAGGGTGTGAGTTGGGTTGTCTATGTTCTTTTTTCTATAATTTGGGATTTTCTGTGTTCGGCCTGGTATGGTTCTCAGAGGCAGCTCTCAATCGTTGTCCCTGATTGTCCCTACTTAGGTAGCCTGGTTTCACTTTTGAGTTGTGGGTGTTTATTTTCTGTTTAGTGTTGTTGCACCTTACAGGACTGTTCGTTGGTTGTTTTATTGTTTTGTTTCAGTGTTCATTAAAATATTTAAAATATGAGCACTTACGACGCTGCGCATTGGTCCTCCGATCCTTCTCACTCCTCAGAAGAGGAGGACGAGATCCGTTATACATACAATGACATTGTAGATGATTCTGTACTTCCAACTTTGTAGCAACAGTTTGGGGAAGGCCCTTTCCTGTTTCAGCATGACAATGCCCCCGTGCACAAAGCGAGGTCCATACAGAAATGGTTTGTCGAGATCGGTGTGGAATGACTTGACTGACCTGCACAGAGCCCTGACCTCAACCCCTTTGAACACCTTTGGGATGAATTGGAATGCAGACTGCGAGCCAGGTCTAATCGCCCAACATCAGTGCCCAACCTCACTAATTCTCTTGTGGCTGTGGTAGACTGTTTTCTCTGCTATCACTTGGGTGGCTAGAGTTGTTGACAATTACAGAGCCTTCCCCTGGCACCACCTGGTACAGAGGTCCTAAATGGCAGGGAGCTCGGCCCAAGTGATGTACTGGGCCGTACGCACTACCCGCTGTAGCACCTTGTGGTCGAGATGCAAAGCAGTTGTCATACCAAGCGGTGATGCACCCAGTCAAGATACTCTAATAGGTGCAGCTGTAAAACTTTTCAGCCTCTTGAGGGGAAGGAGGCATTGTCGTGCCTTCGATGTGTGTATGGACCATGATAATTTCTTAGTGGTGTGGACACCGAGGAAGCTCTCGACACGCTCCACGAGAGATCCGTTGATGTGGTTGGGGGCATCCTCGGCATTAGGTTTCCTGTAGTCTACGAACACCCTTTGTCTTGCTGACATGGAGGGAGAGGTTTGTCCTGGTACCACACTACCATGTCACTAACCTCCTCCCTATAGTCTCATCGTCAGTGATCAGGCCAACCACCGACGTGTCATCAGCGAATTTAATGATAATGTTGAAGTTGTGCACAGCCAAGCAGTCGTGGGTGAACAGGGAGCATAGGAGGGGATGAAGCACACACCCCAGTGTTGAGGTTCAGCTCTGCGGATGTGTTGTCTACCCTCACCACCTGGGGGTGGCATGTCAGGAAGCCCAGGATTCAGTTGCAGAGGGAAGCTGTTCAGTGCCAGGGTCCTTAGCTTAGTGATGAGCTTTTTGGGCACTATGGTGTTGAACGCTGGGCTATAGTCAATGAATAGCATTCTCACATAAGTGATTCTCTTGTCCAGTTGGGAGAGGGCAGTGTGGAAGAGAGATTGCGTCATCGGTGGATCTGTTGGGACGGTACGCAAATTGAGTGGGTCCAGAGTATCTGTGATGATGATGTGAGCCATGACCAAGGGTGTAGTGATGCCGGAGCCCGGAGGAGCAGTGCTCCCTCACCTTTTTCAATTTCACAACACACGGAGCTGGTAAAAATAATTCTGAAATTATTCAATTACCACAATTTCATGAAAAGCAATAGAATGACAGGCCAAATAACTATTTAGGCTACAGCAGCCTAGAGGTAGGTAAATGGTGGGTTCTTTTCTGTCTTCTCTTTAGCGGTGACGAGAATGATGAACTATAGGCTGTGTGTGTGTGTATGTGTGCACTGCAGAGGCTTGTCGGACACTTGACCACTGGCATATCAGAATGTTGAGAGAAAAAAAATCAATACTGAAAAACTATATGATACGCAACATGTAAAGTGTTGGTCCCATGTTTCAGGAGCTGAAATAAAAGATAATTGAAATGTCCCATATGCACAAAATGCTTATTTATGTTGTATGTTTTACTCATTTGTTTATATCCCTATTAGTGAGCATTTCTCCTTTGCCAAGATAATCCATCCATCTGACTGGTGTGGCATATCCAGAAGCTTTTTAAACAGCATGATCATTACACAGGTGCACCTTGTGCTGGGGGACAATAAAAAGGCACTTAAAAGTGCAGTTTTGTCACACAACACAATGCCACAGACATCTCAAGTTTTGAAGGAGCATGCAATTGGACAGCTGATGAAACTGAGGAGTGTTTCTGTATTAAAGCCCTTTTGTGGGGAAAAACAAATTCTGATTGGCTGGGCCTGGCTCTGTAGTTGGTGGGACTGGCTCCCAAGTCATGTCAAAACCATAGATTAGGGCCTAATGAATGTATTTCAATTGACTGATTTCCTTATGAACTGTAACTCAGTAACAATTTTGAAATTGTTGCATGTTGGGTTAATATTTTTGTTCAGTATGAATTCACTGTGTGTCTGCCTTGATGTTCATAAAACTCCACGGAACCCCTCTTGCGCAGTGGAACCCAGAACGATATGTGACCACTTGGTTACGGCTAGGGTTGCAAAGGGTCAGAAACTTTCCGGGAATTTATGCCTGGGAAGTTGGGGAATTGTGCTTAAATTCATCAAAAAAGTTAGCTTATAACAGTGAACCTTTTTTTGTGGGATACACAAGGCAATTCTAGGTCTTGTGGCATATTTTGGTTAAACTATCCCTAATTCAATGGAATTGCAACCCTCTGCAGGCGCAGTGCATTCTTCCATCACATGTACAGCTGATTCTCAAGATCTTGCATTACTGAGATGCTATTGGGCCCACACTACTACACTGTCTGAGCACTACATGCTTTCTGGTAAGTTTTGATTACAATACTGGGTGGGGTAAATATATTTTGTATGACACATGATTTTCTGTTAACTAGAAAATAGTAGCCTACAGCAAAGTGTGTTTAAATCATTTCTAACTTGTTAACAATTTATGCTAGTTTTTGCTACCATGTAGGTTTTAGCTTGCTTGAGTCTGCTTACTGAGGAGTGTTAATTCACCTGTTTCATTTTAAAACATGTATCTTACAAAGGAGTTGTTTCATCTAACTACTTATCTGTACATGGAATTATTTTTTTCAACTTATTTCTAACTTTTACAGGAAAGATGTGTGGAGACATTTCACTGCAGCTAATGTAGAAGGAAAAGCTGGGTACATTTGCAAATACTGTGCCAAATCATATTTTAAGAATGCAACTTTGATGCAGAATCATCTGGCCAAGTGCATGAAGTTACCTCAGCGCTCACAACAAACAACCTCTGAGAAAAGTCCCTCTACTTCTATTCAAGGTGAAAATGATGAATCAGACACCTTATCGATAGCAACAGCTCATGGTCCTCCTGGAATCAGAAGTGTTTGTTGACTCAGTGGAGGAATGTAGTCAAAGAAATGCTGATTGCTCGAGCTGTGTATGCAACTGGTTCACGTCTGGTGCTCACAGGCAATGTGTATTGGAAGAGATTTCTGAAAGTTCTTTGCCAAGCATAAACCCCTTCAACCAGACATGCTTTATCTACTCATTTGCTGGATGCAGAGTTCAACAAAGTTCAAGTGAAGGTCAAGCAAATCATAGAGAAAGCAGACTATATTGCAATCCTCTCTGATGGGTGTTGAATGTTCGTGGGCAAGGAATAATTAACTACATCTCCACCCCTCAACCAGTATTCTGCAAGAGCACAGATACAAGGGACAACAGACACACCGGTCTCTACATTGCAGATGAGCTGAAGGCAGTCATCAATGACCTTGGACCACAAGGTATTTGCACTGGTTACAGACGATGCTGTGAACATGAAGGCTGCTTGGTCTAAAGTGGAGGGGTCCTACCCTCACATCACACCCATTGGCTGTGCTGCTAATGCATTGAATCTGCTCCTCTAGGACATCATGGCATTGAAAACAATGGATATCCTCTACAAGAGAGCCAATGAAATGGTAGGTATGTGAAGGGTCATCAAGTTATAGCAGCAATCTATCTCCCCAAGCAAAATGAGAAGAATAAGAGCACCGCATTGAAGCTGCCAAGCAACACCCATTGGGGTGGTGTTGTCATGTTTGACAGTCTCCTGGAGGGGAAGGAGTCTCTTCAAGAAATGGCAATATCACAGTCTGCCGCTATGGATAGCCCCATCAAGACGATCCTCCTGGATGATGTATGTTGGGATAGAGTGGTAAGCAGCCTGAAACTCCTGAAACCTATAGCATTAGACATTGCATGGATTGAGGGAGACAATGCCATCCTGTCTGATGTTAAGACTCTGCTTGCAGATGTAAGAGAAGAAATCCGTACTGCCCTGTCCACTTCACTGTTGCTCTAAGCAGAGGAAACTGCAGTTCTGAAATACATCAAATCATGAAGACTTCTGCCTGAAGCCGATACACGCCGCAGCATACATGTTGGACCCCAAGTATGCTGGCAAGAGCATCCTGTCTGGTGCAGAGATCAACCAGGCCTATGGTGTCATTACTACCGTGTCTCGCCAACTTGGCCTGGATGAAGGCAAGGTTCTTGGCAGTCTGACGAAATACACTTCCAAGCAAGGGCTTTGGGATGGAAATGCAACATGGCAGTCGTGGCAACATATCCTATCAACCTGTGGTAAATTAAATTGATTGGACATGATTTGGAAAGGCACATGCCTGACTATATAAGGTCCCACGGTTGACAGTGCATGTCAGAGCAAAAACCAAGAAATGAGGTCGAAGGAATTGTCCGTAGAGCTCCGAGACAGGATTGTGTCGAGGCACAGATCTGGGGAAGGGTTACCAACACCACCTTTCTGCAGCATTGAAGGTCCCCATGAACACAGTGGCATCCATCATTCTTAAATGGAAGAAGTTTGGAACCACATAGACTCTTCCTAGAACTGTCCGTCCAACCAAACTGAGCAAATGGGGGGGGAGAAGGGCCTTGGTCAGGGAGGTGACCAAGAACCAATGGTCACTCTGACAGAGCTCCAGAGTTCTTCTGTGGAGATGGGACAACCTTCCAAAATGGCACCCATCTCTGCAGCACCCCACCAATCAGGCCTTGATGGTACAGTGGCCAGACGGAAGCCAATCCTCAGTAAAAGGCAAATGACAGCCCACTTTGAATTTGCTAAAAGGCACCTAAAGGACTCTGACCATGAGAAACAAGATTCTCTTGTATGATGACCTGAATGCCAAGCATCACACCTGGAGGAAACCTGGCATCCTCCCGACAATGAAGTATGGTGGTGGCAGCATCATGCTGTGGGGATGTTTTTCAGTGGCAGGGAGACTAGTCCGGAGCAAAGTACAGAGAGAGATCCTTGATGAAAATCTGCTCCAGAGCACTCCTTCCCAGTCTGAGGTCCTAAGGTTCACCTTCCAACAGGACAATGACCTTAAGCACACAGCCAAGACACCACAAGAGTGGCTTTGGAACAAGTCTCTGAATGTCCTTGTGTCCCAGCCAGAACCCGAACTTGAACCCCATCAAACATCTCTGGAGAGACCTGAAAATAGCTGTGCAGCAACTCTCCCCATCCAACCTGACAGAGCTTGAGAGGATCTGCAGAGAAGAATGGGAGAAACTCCCCAAATACAGGTGTGCCAAGCTTGTAGCGTCATACCCAAGAAGACTCAAGGCTGTAATCACTGCACAAGGTGCTTCAACAAAGTACTGAGTAAAGGGTCTGAATACTTATGTAAATGTGATTTCCTTTTTTTAAATACATTTGCAAACATTTCTAAACCTGTTTTTGCTTTGTCATATTGGGGTATTGTGTGTAGATTGAGGATTTATTTATTTTGAATCAATTTTAGAATAAGGCTGTAACGGAACAAAATTTGGAAAAATCAAGGGGTCTGAATACTTTCCAAATACACTATTTTAATTGTTTTGTGATGTAATTCCCTTAATCTTGCCTTAGCAGCAGCTAATGGGGATCCCTCATAAATAAAAATATATACACACACACTTGACCTAAGGATGGTTGCTGACTCTTATAGTCTGGATAATTAGATGGGGTAAAGGTTAATGGTCAGTTCATACCCGTATGAAAATCAGAGCGCTGGAGTCTCCCACTTTGTACTTCCCCTCAGACACCTTGGTCATTGGGAACTGGGCGGGGCAGGAGCAACGGCCCAGGATCTCCCGCACCTGGAGAAGAGACAACACAGGCCTGTTTAGCACCCACAACCAATGAAACATGACACTCCATATTCACACAGCTACAGAAAGGAACAACAAGAAGCACAAACTGTTCAGTCTCTGTTCAACCTTCCTTATTCTTCATTTCAACTCTTCCTATGAGATCATGCTTACTCATATCCATGATCATGACCAAATCCCCTCTGTTCCTGAGTTGTGTGTGTGTGTGTGTGTGTGTGTGTCAACAGCACAGGGACATTATTACATTAGGGTGAGACATGGCTAGCCCTGTTTGTCTATGTGTGTCTCAGCTTTCAGTAGAGCAGAGGTCCCTCAGTACCTGAGTAATGGAGGGCCCCTCCCCTCCCTCGCCAATTATTGCATAAGCTGCCTGGAACACTTAGTCCAGCTCGTTGCTGCAGTATAAAATGTCATCAAGGAATACACATAAAGCTAAATAAAAATGAAAAGAGTTCACATTACAACACACACACACACTGCTGTAGGGACCTCCTGACCGCAGAGTAGTACTTTGATGGGCAATAAGGTGAGGCTCTAACTAAAGTCAAAGGGATGACGTAAATGAGCCTGTGGTTCCAGTGGTGTTTTGGGATGAGAGAGAGAGACGGCTCTGGTGCTGTATGTGGTTGGGGTGCTTATTAAACACAGAGGAGTCAGACAGAACTCTAGGGTGGGGGCGAGAGAGGCCTGCATTGCAAGGGCTCTCTCGACCGGGATTGGCCAACTTTGATGTTATTCTTGGCAGCTCTCTCAAACAAAGGCGTGTGCACACTTGTGGACCGAGAGACGGTGAGGAGAGAGACCGACAACATCACAGAGGACAAAGGGAGGCGAGCTGAGCAAAGACAAGCAAACAGGATCTGCTGTACTCCATATGTACTGCATAGACAGGAGCACATGTCCAGTCTAAACACATTAGAGAAACAAGGGAAAGGTCGCTCAAGGAATTAATCACACTAAGAAAATAAATAAGATGAAGATAATTTAATTAGATCAACATAGATGAAATGATACCTAGCCAGGCATCCATTGAAGAAGACAGTATACCATCCATATATAGTATATTAGCTAGATGCAGCATCAGTGTTGCAGGTTATGACTGGCTCATTTTCCAGATTATGGCTTATTCAAGAGATTAGGGAGGGACCTTGTTATTTTCCTAAAATTGCTGTCTTTATTCCCCCTACTAATTAAAGTGAGGGTGGAATCAGTGAAGAACTCTACGTCTCACCTGTCTCCCCAGGACTACATACTAAATCATTAGCCTCCCACTGCCTTCTCTCTCTCTCTACTGAATTCTGTTTCCTGTTTTCTTTCTCCCACTCTCTCCTTCTTCATCTACTAGTCTATCAGTGCCTCTTCATCTCTTTCGATCGTCACTCCTGTCTCTCACAGAGTCTTTCTCGGTCTGTCATTTATTTATTTCACTGCCCTTTTCTGCTCTGCTTGCTCTCCAAGTCTCCTTTTAGTCTCTCAGTCGTTCTTTCACTATGTGGACAAACCCTGTTTGGAAAAACCCCAGCCAGTGAGTTAATGGAAATATCCCCCTGGTTACAGACACACACAGCCTTATCCTTCCTTTTTTTAACAGACCGTTTGTTTTCTTTATCCTTTCTTTAGTACAGCCTTTCAGCGGTCTCTCCTTCCAGCCCCAGAAGACACCTCCCACAACCCCTTTGGAATGAGGTCATAAGTTTTCCTCCAGAGGCGGTCATAGAGTTGAGGGTTGTAAAATATACAGTGAAAATATCAACCCGGTTACAAAAAGATCCCTCAACGACACATGGTCTGAGACATTCCAATCAATGACACCATTGAGCTTTGTTTGTTTAAATATCTGCTAACTATTTCAAATCATCGTTGTGGAATCTAATTGCATCATCCGAAATCACATTTTGGTGACTGCTGTGTCTTAGACAAAAAGCGAACCTTGTACAACACAACAAGCTCGGAGAATCACTCAAACAGACACAAGAGCGTGAGACTAAAACACTGATGTGGAACAGTGCTAGGGGAGGGAAAACGCGAGGTCACGCAGGAAGCATGTGGAACTGGAGCACTGTGAGAGAGAGCTAGGGGATGAATTATGGATGGGTGTCGGTCACATGGGGAACGTGCCGAAGAGCTGTGACGTGTGTGTGTGTGTGTGTGTGTGTGTGTGTGAGAGGGAGAGAGACAGAGAAAGAACCAAGGCCCTACATCTGCAGTTAGATTCAGACAGTCTCACAGTACACCCTTAACTAAACTAGGAAGGAATTTACTGTAAACATCTCAACATCAGCTGGAGAATGTTCACATGTATCTGTAGGGATGGTATGAAAACACAACACTGCTGTGATCAATGAACAACGAGAGACAGAGTTGTGAAACTTAGATTAATTAGTGTTCCTGTGTTTGCCTTGAAGCAGGGTGTAATTGCAGGATATGTTTTTTGTTTTTCCTTTGATAATTGAGTCCACACACCATATTCGTGGTCTCTGATTCTCTGCCTCCAACAGAGATTGAGGTAATCAACTCTTTATTACCTTCCTTCCTGTCCTACATAGGGACGGAGGAGAGCGGAGGGTAGGCCATGGAGGACATAAGGTGAGGGGTGAGGCTTTTCCAACCCCCAGGAACAAACCACTGTACCTCATTGGGACACAGAGGAAATGGGATTGGTGGTGAGTGAGTGATTTGTTTATGTCAACAATCCCTCTTCATGTAATATTTTTGGAATGTAGCAGTTATTGTTATGACGGTTGTGAAATGCCAGTAAATGACGGTCTAGCGGAGTTTTGAATCTGTTTCGTTGTGTTCCCTTAGCCACAATGTGCTAAGCTGCTTTTGCAATAAAGGGATGACTGTGTCCCAGCCTCTGCTTCATGGTGGGGATCTCTAGAAATGACTGGACACGTCCCAACACAAACCATACAATCAGATGAGCGATGGAAGCTTCTTGAAATTGAATCTAGGCCACAGGGAGTGGATTGGAATGGAGGAGCATATCTGGAACTTCAGGGGGGATTACTGCTTTAGCCTCTCATTTAGGCTACATCCTAAAAACACTGGATGCAGAAACCACTAAATCTTATTCAATCACCTTGTCTCAAAAGACAAATGGTCGTGGGTCAAAACAAAGAAAATGTGATTGGCCTACTCAGCCAGCATTTTTTCTCCTAGGCCCGAAATTGGCGGGACTCAGGACAGGTTTACGGTGATGAAAGGGTGCCGTTGAACCAACACCTGGGGGGGAGCAGCATTGTTGGATGGATCATGCGGGTGCTTGTAAGAACACTCCCTACTGCATCCGACACCAACAGGCTAGACCAGCTGAGGATGGTGAGAACAGGGACCAACCCTCCGGGTTATCCAGATAAATGAGAATGTCAACTACTACCAAGAACATTGACTTTGGGACTATGGATAGAATGGCAACACTGTTACTTAGAGATGAAAAGTACAGTTATAATTACATTTATTTAGCTTCTTTGTTGATGCTGCAGCCTTCGCAAAAGTGAGCTATCTTTTCGAAACAATAAACCACTCTGTATTTTAGTAAGGCGAATCATATAAGTAACCTTGCTCAAGGGGAAAAATGTGGGACATCACCTATAATTTAAACGAAGTGTTGTATTCTGGAAACCTATTTTTTGACCACATGACCACTCTTCTGCTTAGTGCTGTGTGACTAAATTAAAAACACGTGTCTACTCAGAGATTTGACAAGGGTTGGGGAAGAGGGGGAGGAGGTAGACCATCCGTGATAACATTGGACTGCCTCCATTTTAACACATCACATTGCCATGCAGAGGACATATCTGACTTTAGGAGAAACTGATGATTTCAGAAACAGGGTTCGGGTCATTTCCAGTTCAAAATGAAATGAAAGGAAGGATTTTTGAGCTGGTGAGCTGTTCGGATCACCATGACGAGACACCAGACAATCCTCATCTCCATCCATATCACATGATGGAAGAGTGCTTTATTGTCCCCCACGATGAAATCGAGGCGGGAACTGTGGATCGGTCTCTGTCCGTCCGTCCTTTCGTTAGTCACGCATGATATCTCAGACAGCACTGGACGAAACCTGGGTGAATGATGTGTCTCGCCATAGAGATCCGGCTTTTACAAAATTACACTGATTGGCCCAAGGTGGAAGATATAGTAAAGAACTGAAATGTGTGTGTATCATTAGTGGGGGACGACATGTTTACTGTTGCCTTGTTGTTTTGTTGTCATCAGTCTGTAGTCTAATTGTGGTCTGCCAATGTTATATGAGTGACTGGCTATAGACAGTGATTCCTAATTCCGCCAATCTACACCTGAGACTCCAGGCAGGGCTCAGCTGGGGGGGGGGGGGGGGGGCACAAAACAAGACTACTCAACCAAACAAAAACACACATGACATTAAGCATGTGCACAAGCAGTTTCCACTGTAAACCTAGCTAGACATTGCAATAATGAAATAGAACTGACAACGATCTGTGAAGTCAGCCCATTGGTCTGTTTCCTGCCACATGATGGAGAGCTGAGGCGAGAGAGAGAGAGGTCTGTTCTGTATTAGTCAGCTGGACTAATAAATAATCATAAAATGCTAAAACATTTAGGGCCCAGTTAGTCCGTGCACTGACCTCATGTAGAAAACTCTCCCAATAAGTGTGTGTGTGATGCTGCAAACAGAAACACTGAGATATGCTCCCCTAGCAAAGCCCATGAGCCTGACACTGCCAGCCATGATGACCTACTTTTCCTCACTCTCTCTCTCTCTCACACACACACACACACACACACACACACACACACACACACACACACACACCATCTATCCCTGTGTGTAAAATCTATCACAGTCGGCTGTAGCAGAGTGTACAGTAAAGACACTCCAGGCATTCTATCTGTTATTGTGTTTCTCTCTGTTTTCTGAATACATGAATTGGACCATAAGGTTAATGGGGCACAGTGTTCACAGAAGACATATAGCCCACGTCACCCCGCCTCCCACTCACCCTCCTGGTGTCTGCTCCTCTTCCTGTGTCGACACCCACACCATCAGGGCCAATCATTCCATCTCACTGTGAGATGACAGCCATAGTTTACAGTGTTGGCAACACTGGCAATCTCTTCCTTCTCATCTCCTCTGCCACCAATAAAGCATTGCCTTATCATCCCCAAGGGAAGTATTTGGGGGAAGGAATGGGGGCTGTGGGGGTTGTTGAGCATTTATTAAATGAATGACTGAGTCTTGGAGTCTGAGGGTGAAGACACATGAAACATTTTGTCTGAAAGAATGAGATAGATGGAGGGAGAGAGAGAGCAGCATACAAAGCATCCTTTTAGACCTGAGGCAGAGCTCCTAGGGTCTGCTGTTATTGTCTTTGAGGCTGCATGCTGGCTGGTAAATATGTGTGTCCCTATATGTGAAGCCTGCCTGTAGTATGTGAATATGTGTAGTATGTGAATGTGCATACGCATTAAAAGCTGTGCATGTGCATTCGTGGCCGAGTATGTTTTATGTATTCGTTGTTGTTCATGAGCCTGTATCATTGTTGTACGTAGGCCACTAACCTCAAGGCCTGAATGCTCTCCAAACCCACAGCTGAGACAACAACATACTGCAGGGCCAAGAAAACACACAGAAAAGGGTGTTTGTGTAGCTAGTTTGGCATGTCTTATACTTATCATTATCATAATCTCTGGAGGAGGTAGGCAAATATGGGATGGTTCATACTTGAGATAATCTTCTAATGTCAAATGATAAAAGTTGTTTAGACTGTATGCACAAGCCAGCAGCTGCCTGTCTCATTGTATCAAGGCACACCTGCAGGAATAGGGTCAAATGGAACATTCAGGGAGTTGAGATTATAAATGGCTGTAGGCCCCACTAGAGGTAGGAACTGAGGATTGGTGGGTGGGGGAATTTTCAGGATAGCATGACACTGGTTCCTCAAACTTCAATGGGAAGTCGTGTGTGTGTGTGTGTGTGTGTGTGTGTGTGTGTGTGTGTGTGTGTGTGTGTGTGTGTGTGTGTGTGTGTGTGTGTGTGTGTGTGTGTGTGTGTGTGTGTGTGTGTGTGTGTGTGTGTGATGAGTAAGAGCTGAGTGACAGGGCAGTGGGAATCAACCTGGGGTATTTATATCAGGGCTTTGTGGTAACCAGGAAAACAAACAGAGGAACTGAGTCGCCCTCTGACAACAGATACACTTCAGCTTTTCCCTGCGATATGACACCTATCTGGGGTTTCATCACACATCCTGGAGACGCTAGCCGACCTGCAGTCAGGGCAGAGGTTGACTGCTCACTGTCTAAAAACTACATTGGCCTATTTTAAAATGGGACCCTGAATCATATTTCTCACCTATACATAAGCCCATACCTAATGACTAAGTGTAGTATAGCGTAATAACACAAGGGATAAAAATAACAAATAAGTAAAGAGCAGCAGTAAATAACAATAGCAGGGCTATATACAGGGGGTACCGGTACAGAGTCAATGTGCGGAGGCACCAGTTGGCGAGGTAATATGTACATGTAGGTAGAGTTATTTAAGTGACTATGCATAGATAATAACAGAGAGTAGCAGCAGCATAGAAGGGGGGGGGGGCAATGCAAATAGTCTGGGTAGCCATTTTATTAGATGTTTAAGAGTCTTATGGCTTGGGGTAGAAGCTGTCTCTTCGACCTAGACTTGGCACTCCGGTACCGCTTGCAGTACGGTAGCCGAGAGAACAGTCTATGACTAGGATGGCTGGAGTCTTTGACATTTTTTCCCTCTGACACCACCTGGTATAGAGGTCCTTGATGGCAGGAAGCTTGGCCTCGGTGATGTACTGGGCCGTACGCACTACCCTCTGCAGTGCCTTGCAGTCGGAGGCCGAGCAGTTACCATACCAGGCAGTGATGCAACCACTCAGGATGCTCTCGATGGTACAGCTGTAGAACCTTTTGAGGATCTGAGGACGCATGCCAAATCTTTTCAGTCTAGGTTTTGTCGTGCCCTCTTCACGACTGTCTTGGTGTGCTTGGACCATGTTAGTTTGTTGGTGATGTGGACACCAAGGAACTTGAAACTCTCAACCTGCTCCACTACAGCCCCAGCGATGAGAATGGGGGCGTGCTCAGCCCTCCTTTTCCTGTAGTCCACAATCATTTTCTTTGTCTTGATCACGTTGAGGGAGAGGTTGTTGTCCTTGCACCACACGGTCAGGTCTCTGACCTCCTCCCTGTAGGCTGTCTCATCGTTGTCGGCGATCAGGCCTACCACTGTTGTGTCATGGGCAAACAATTTTTTATTTTTTATTTTACCTTTATTTAACCAGGCAAGTCAGTTAAGAACAAATTCTTATTTTCAATGACGGCCTAGGAACAGTGGGTTAACTGCCTGTTCAGGGGCAGAACGACAGATTTGTACCTTGTCAGCTCGGGGGTTTGAACTTGCAACTTACTGGTTACTAGTCCAACGCTCGAACCACTAGGCTACACTGCCACCCCAAGTGATGGTGTTGGAGTCGTGCCTGGCCGTGCAGTCATGAGTAGAGGTCGACCGATTAATCGGAATGGCCGATTAATTAGGGCCGATTTCAAGTTTTCATATCAATCGGAAATCGGTATTTTTGGACACCGATTTGGACTATTTTTTTTTTTTTTTTTTTTTTTTTTACACCTTTATTAAATCTTTATTTAACTAGGCAAGTCAGTTAAGAACACATTCTTACTTTCAATGACGGCCTAGGAACGGTGGGTTAACTTCCTCGTTCAGGGGCAGAACGACAGATTTTTACCTTGTCAGCTTGAGGGTTTCAATCTTGCAACCTTACAGTTAACTAGTCCAACGCTCTAACCACGTGATTACATTGCACTCCATGAGGACACTGCCTGTTACGCGAATGCAGTAAGCCAAGGTAAGTTGCTAGCTAGCGTTAAACTTATCTTATAAAAAACAATCAATCAATCATAATCACTAGTTAACTACACATGGTTGATGATATTACTAGTTTATCTAGCGTGTCCTGCGATGCATATAATCGATGTGGTGCGTATCGTTGTTCCAATACCTAACCATAAACATCAATGCCTTTCTTAAAATCAATACACAGAAGTATATATTTTTAAACCTGCATATTTAGCTAAAAGAAATCCAGGTTAGCAGGCAATATTAACCAGGTGAAATTGTGTCACTTCTCTTGCGTTCATTGCACGCAGAGTCAGGGTATATGCAACAATTTGGGCCGACTAATTTGCCAGAATTTTATGTCATTATGACATAACATTGAAGGTTGTGCAATGTAACAGGAATATTTAGACTTATGGATGCCACCCATTAGATAAAATACGGAACGGTTCCGTATTTCACTGAAAGAATAAACGTTTTGTTTTTGAGATGAGTTTCCGGATTCGGCCATATTAATGATCTAAGGCTCGTATTTCTGTGTGTTATCATGTTATAACTAAGTCTATGATTTGATAGAGCAGTCTGACTGAGCGATGGTAGGCAGCAGCAGGCTCGTATGCATTCATTCAAACAGCACTTTAGAGCGTTTGCCAGCAGCTGTTTATGACTTCAAGCCTATCAACTCCCGAGATTAGGCTGGTGTAACCGATGTAAAATGGCTAGCTAGTTAGCAGGGTGCGCACTAATAGCGTTTCAAACGTCACTCGCTCTGAGACTTGGAGTGGTTGTTCCCCTTGCTCTGCATGGGTAACGCTGCTTCAAGGGTGGCTGTTGATGATGTGTTCCTGGTTCGAGCCCAGGTAGAGGCGAGGAGAGGGACGGAAGCTATACTGTTACACTGGCAATACTAAAGTGCCTATAAGAACATCCAATAGTCAAGGGTTAATGAAATACAAATGGTATAGAGAGAAATAGTTCTATAATAACTACAACCTAAAAACTTATTACCTGGAAATATTGAAGACTCCTGTTAAAAGGAACCACAAGCTTTCATATGTTCTCATGTTCAGAGCAAGGAACTTAAACGTTAGCTTTCTTACATGGCACATATTGCACTTTTACTTTCTTCTCCAACCCTTTGCTTTTGCATTATTTAAACCAAATTGAACACGTTTCATTATTTATTTGAAGCTAAATTGATTTTATTGATGTATTATATTAAGTTAAAATAAGTGTTCATTCAGTATTGTTGTAATTGTCATTATTACAAATACATTATTATTTTTGTATTTTTTTTATTGACCGATTAATCGGTATCGGCTTTTTTTTGGTCCTCCAATAATCGGTATCGGCGTTGAAAAATCATAATCGGTCGACCTCTAGTCATGTGTGATCCATTACAATAAATGACATTACATGCTGTCATGTAACCGAATGGCATCCTAAGAGTGATCAGGAAACTATCCCTGAGCCAGACTCCTGTCGGTACTTAAATTGTTTATGTCAGTTAACCCACAGACCAAAGCTGATCACCAGGGTTAAAGAACTTCTGTCCTCAGCTGTCTTCCTAAACACCTCCTCTAAACAGCCTTCAATATTTAATGTGCTGGGTGCCAGGACTCTGGTCATTAATTAATAGAAGTGGAGTGTCAGTGATTGATAATTGCACCTATGATAACCCTTTGAACCACTGTCGTCAAGACAAACACAAACAATTTGTCAATGAAATTAGAGTGTAAAGGAGGGTTCAAGGAGAGTTTTGATGGATTTGCCGAGAGAGAGAGAGAGAGAGAGAGAGAGAGAGAGAGAGAGAGAGAGAGAGAGAGAGAGAGAGAGAGAGAGAGAGAGAGAGAGAGAGAGAGAGAGAGAGAGAGAGAGAGAGAGAGAGAGAGAGAGAGAGAGAGAGAGAGAGAGAGAGAGAGAGAGAGAGAGAGAGAGAGAGAGAAAAAGAGAGAGAGAGAGAAAAAGAGAGAGAGAGAGAGAGAGAGAGAGAGAAGGGAAAAAGAGGGCGAGAAAAACCCCTGACACGCCACAAGGCAAGCATGACTGCTCTGTACACTGCTGGTGTCACAGCTGTGGACCAATGAAAATATCACTAAGCCCTTCAACTTTATTTCTCTCCCTCTATCTCTCATCACTAGAGACAATGAGGTTTCCAGTAATTCCACAGAGACTAATCCCCTGGGAAGCTACTATATCGAGAGAAAAAAAGAGGGGAATGCCAGGGCGAGTGCAATGCAGAGAATACTTGCGACTACGGTTATGGATGACCCATGATGCTTTGCGGCATAGTGGTGATTCAGTGGCTGGCTTTGTTGATCGTTATTGAATCTAAAGCCCTCCAGTCATACGAAAGTTGGATTTCTGTTAATTTCCTGGCCTATATAGTCTGGATATGGGACGACATTGACTGGCCTGCCTCAGTATCGTTATGATCCAAAAGAGATATTAAATACTGTATGAGGAGATCTATCGACCAAAATGTATTTCAACGAGCTGCATTAATTTGAACAGTATGCCGTAGCACATTTACAGGAACACAGTGCAGTAGTGTAATGCTATACTCTTTAATACCATGCAGGACTGTGGCTAATAATGCTGCTGTGCTGTGTTCCTCCCCCTTTCTGTGCCCTCCTGATTTCTTATTGAGAGAACTGCCTCATGTTGCTGATGCAGGCAGTTTTCCTCCAGCACCCAGGCACTTTATTCAGATAGACAGAGAGAGGCTTTCGGCGTAGCAGAAATGTATGTAGTTCACTCAGCGTGCACGGTGAGTCATACTGCCCCTTAGAAAATGGGACACAGCAAGTGCATGTCCCTGACTAGCTCTTAGTGGTGTGGGCGGATGGGTGTGTACACTGTACACCATAATGATAAGGTAAGACACCAGGTCTCACCCCCCTTGCCCTCGCACATTCTCATAGGAACATCAGCAGTTAGCCTTGTTTAAAGAGGTCTGAAATAGTAATAATAGCGTATAAAACCGGTTATGGCAGTAAGTGTATGTGGGTACTGGTACTAGGTCAGAGGTTGGGTACATAGTACCTCTGTATGCCCTCAGAAGCCAGTGTTCATGGTTGTGATCCAGCAATTAGTGCTCGGCCATCTGAGTACTATAGAGGGCCAAGTGGGCATGAGTATGTCTGCTGACTGTCTCTCCCCTGCTCTCTCTCTCATCTGTGGTGTGAAAGGATGCCATTGTCCTCACTCGGCTCATCCGCACCAAAATATTAACTCCTCTCCCCCTCATAACCCAAGCACATGTTCCACCAGCTAACCCCTGTCTGCCTGTTAGTCTCTCTGTCTCTAACGATGTCTCTCTCGTGCTCACACACACACACACACACGTCTGTCTGGCAGCCAGGCCGCAATGTGGACCAGCCAGTGGGACTGGACGTTGAGAGGTAGAACACTGCTTTGCAGCCCAGGGGAAAACACTACACCCCACCTGAATGCAAATGGAAGCATCAAGTTATAAATGGATAATAGATTGTGTATAAAAGTGTAACGTCAGCATGTATCCATCTATGATAATACTTATCAAACAGCTGCACTGTTCCACATGAACAAATAACAAGGAGCAGTAGCTCCCCTGGCTGCCAACCACTTTGTAGAGGCAGGGGCTGAACTGACATTTCATCCTGGAGGAGTCCTTGAGAAATGTCACGAGATACCCATCTAACATTTTAGAGCCTGTGAGTGAGATAATTTGTGGAATTGGGAGGCAAACACGCCGACACAGATCAGTAAGGCAGCGTCCACCTTGAACACACACAGGAGAACAGGGTGTAGTGACATCAACATGTCAGGGAGATGTGTTTTTCAAAGAGGGCCCTTCACTTCTGGCACAGTAATGTTTTTAGTAATGTTTTTAACTCTGGGCGAGCATTACTTTCAACTGCTCCATGGGTTGCTTTGGCACCATGGAACACAACATAAATTGTTTATCTTGCACAAGGGCAGGGGAGGTCTTGTTTTAGGACATTTGATTTCTCTCATAACTTGTTTTTGGTCAATATGGGTGAATGTATTGAAGATGAAAACTTGCTGCATCCTAGGCCTACTGCACACTTATGGAAATGTAATGTTATGAGGGGATTGTGTGCAGTCCTTTCCCAAATGACATTTTAGGTATATCAGAAAATCAATACACCTGTGATGTTACTACTTACCAACTCATCTAAGTTTCTCATGTCACACAGCACCCTCTGTTTCTGTTGCCAATGTGCATAAGAGGCAGGCTCGGGTTCATCAACCACACTCTCCTTGCAAACGAAAGCCCTGCTTATTGGAAGTAGGCTTGGACTGGGCTCCCCCTGCTTCTCCTGGTCCCGGATCTCCTCCTCGATCTCCTCCTCCAGCTGGATCAGCATTGGGGCCAGCATGCCGAACTTGGCCCCGCGCCGCGCCACCTCCAGCAGGCACAGCACAAAGTTCTTCTCGTTGCATTTCTCCACTATGTCGTTGGTTTCGAACATCAGAACATCCTTGATCCAGAGCTCCTGACGACACCAGCCGATGAAATTGGACACGTTATCCCGAGCCAAAAACGACCCAGGGACCACGTTGCGCGACTGAAAAACCACATCCTTGGTTGGCATCCTCAATGACTGTGCAACCTCCGGGTACTCCATCTGGAAGTCCAGCGCTGCTCGATTCACATTGTTGGCATGCCGACAGAGGGCACAGCCAGTCTCCAGCCCTTCCATAAAGGTGTCTGCAGTTATATCCAGGTCATACAGCGTGTTAAACCACTCGGCCAAGTCCTCCTTCATGGCATACAGGTATTCCTCGCTGGACTTGAACGGCCGGATGCTTTTGGAAGCAGCAGACTGGATGTTACTCTGATCAGCCATATTGTCGTGATATGTATCAATGCAGGCTAGTCCTACTTAATAATTCCCGGTTGTCTCATTGCATACGCCTCCAAAACCATATGGAGCAGAGCAAAATAACCGCGTAGACGCACCCATGACAAGCGGGCATATGCGGTATCTCAATCGAGGTCCTTGAAGGAATACTTTGTATTGTTAAAACATATTGACATCATGCGAGGGAGCCGTGGCGCTTGGATGCGTTTTCCGGATGTCTGTGTGGTTCCCATTTCCTTTAATGAGCGCATCTCTATTTCTCACGGAGTTCCAACTGCGGGCGAGGAAGAAAAAGGTATGGTTAGCGGCAGATGGATACACACCCAACGCATAAATCCTCCAGGTATCCTTGACCTCATATGTCTGTGAATAGACAATGCGTCGCGATAATCATGTTGCTGGTTTGCATGGATGGTCCAAATCACGTCTTTGCAGTATCCCTCAATAGAATGACCCTCAGCACTGACCAGTGGCAGGCTTCACAGTTCACTTGCCGTGTAACAGTTTCCCTCGCTCCCATTTTGCACCGCCTCCTGTTCTGAACATGCTGAACTGCTCTAGTTTAGACAGGTTGAGCGATTCAGTGGCATATCCCATTATGAGGGATAAACGCCTGTACATGGGAGAAAAAAAGCGTAACACGGTATTACCGCCTGATAATTTAATATAGGGTTTATACTAGAGTGAAAAACTGTTATCTATTCGTAATTAAACACGTATAGCAATTGCTAGAGAACAAACAGTTGACCCGCGAACCACTAGTTCACGTGCCGATAAAAAAACATGACAGCGCTAGAATAAATTAAAATGTGATAAACAGGTGGCTGGATTAGCCAAGCAGCCAGGGTTTTAAAATGCACATCTTACACCTCCAAGAAAATACCATCATTCATCGATAGGATTTCAAATCGTGGTAATGACCGCACCGGGTGTGAATATGACCGATATTTTCGATAGGATTTCAAATCGTGGTAATGACCGCACCGGGTGTGAATATGACCGATATTTTCTATATAACTAACAACTTTTCACAAAGCAATAATTAGCACATTTCATTCTTACCTACCTTTGAAAATTGAATGTTTTGTCAAGAACGGACCGTTTTTCGATCAGACTCATTCAGTAAAACAAATCGAAACCAGCCCCACGAACAAAAGCTGTAATAGACTACAATTTGAATGAGTTCAAAAGTGTAAGACACAAGTCATTTTAAATCAACCCTCGCTTGTAGGCTATTTTTTCATTGTCGTCTTCAACGCCAAGTTACTTTCCTCCCAGGACACTGGGCAATAAAAAATGGGAGGCGAGTCCATTTCCTCGGGATTGAAAAAGCAGACAAAAACGTCAGGGAAACGTTATTAGCATGTCAACAGGCAGCCCACATGTTCGAAGTGCGTCAAATTCAAGCATAACCATTTAACATAGGAAAAATATGTCCAATTACTAATAGTTTATTGAAATCATTCCAAAGGAATCAAATGAATATTACAATGTAACGATGCAGCATTGAGAGATAGCAACAGTTACACTACTTCAATTTGCAACAATGTAGGCTACGAATGTTGCACGTTGGTCTGTCATATATATGGATTGCGGGAGCCGTCAGGCGAAAACAATTATATGTATGATTTTTTTTCCTGTGTGTACTGTGTATAATTGAAAACCGAATGTAAAACCGGGTGAGGAGAACGAAGTGTTGGGGAACCAGAGAGGAAGAGGCTAAGCGAGGATAACTGGGCACAAAATCTGTCTTCTCCAGGAGGTGGCGTTTTTTTGGTCACCGAACGAGGAGTTTTTTTATGGAGGTCAATGAGTGTCGAATTTGGTTCACAAAACAGATTGCTTATTTGATCGAATAGATGTTTCTGATTGATTAGGTTGTTACGAGTTTACTGACTTAAGTAGGGCACGTGACATCCCGGCAACTTTGAAAAAAACACTTTAGGCCTATATCGGTTGTGCCAGTAGTCACTAGTTACCACAGCCACAAAGTCATAAAGCAAGAAAGCAAATGTTTGTTTTCATGCATGTTTACGATATAGCCAATTTTGACTTTGTGGCTGCGGTGACTCGTGGAAACAGTTGAGCCACACTCTCATTGCCTACAATGGTCCCGACCTGATCTTGCCTCCGACCGACCTGCTTTCCATTTTTGAAGAAATGTATTTTAATTGTTCGAGTGGCCACCAGGGTAGGCCCGGTTTCCCAAAGGCATTTTAAGGTTACGTTCGTCGTTAGAACCTTCATAGGAGCGTCGTTAAATATCCGAGCTATTTCCCAAAACCATCGTTACTAAACTTGCTATTCAAAACGGTCGTTATTTAACGACTGGACCAGACCACTCGTAGAACAGCTAAGTAGCCTACGTCGTTAATGATTCTTCGCCCTTCCGCGTCACTTTATACACATAATAACTCCACTAAACACAAAATTAAGGTGTGTCTTTCTGTGACAATTTCTTTGCTGACAAGCGAACGATAGTTTTTTAATTAACCTAACAAACGAAGTATATATTTTTATTTAACTAGGCAAGTCAGTTAAGAACAAATTCTTATTTACAATGACGGCCTACCAGATGTCCAAATGCCTCATTTGGGGGCTGGGATTAAAAAATAAAATATAGGACTAAACACACATCACGACAAGAGAGACACCACTACATAAAGAGAGACCTAAAACAACAACACAGCATTGCAGCAACACAACATGGAAGCAGCACAAAACCTGGTACAAACATTATTGGGCACAGACAACAGCACAAAACGCAAGAAGGAAGAGACAACAATAAATCACGCGAAGCAGCTACAACTGTCTGTAAGTGTCCATAATGAAGAGATGGAGATAAAACGGTCCAGTTTGAGTATTTTTTTGCCGCTCGTTCCAGTCACTAATATAATAGACCAAATAATAAGATGAATACAGTATAGGCTACATAAATATTTGAACGATATTGAACTCAATTTAATGGTAATAAAATTGATTTATTTCGCTATTTGTCTCCTGTAGTCAGAAATGTTTGCCTCGATATAGCATATTTTATTATATTTAACATGTGCGCAATGATGTGCCTATTCTTGATTTAGTGCATTATTATTGGCTAAGCATTAGCCGCCTCAATATTTGTAGCCATAGGTGAAACAATACATGATTTAAAGTGCATCTCATTCCAAACTCCTGGGCATTAATTTGCTGCTATAACACAGTCTCCACTCTTCTGTGAAGGATTTCCATTAGATGTTGGAATACTGCTGACGGGACTTACTTCCATTCAGCCACAAAGGCATTAGTGAGGTTGGGAACGGATGTTGGGCAATTAAGCCGGGCCATAGTCGGCATTCCAATTCATCCCGGGTTGAGATCAGGGCTCTGTGCAGGCCAGTCAAGTTCTTCCACACCGATCTCAACAAACCATTTCTGTATGAACTTCGGTTTGCGCACAGGGGCATTGCATGCTGAAACAAGAAAGGGCCTTCCCCAAACTGTTGCCACAAAGTTGCAAGCACAGAGTAATCTATTATGTCATTGTATGCTGTAGCGTTAAGATGTCCCTTCTCTGGAACTAAGGGGCCTAGCCCGAACCATGAAAAACAGCCCCGGACCATTATTCCTCCTCCACCACCAAACTTTACAGTTGGCACTATGCATTGGGGCAGGTAGCGTTCTCCTGGCATCCGCCAAAGCCAGATTAGTCCGTCAGACTGCCAGATATGGTGATGTGTGATTCATCACTCCAGAGAACGCGTTTCCACTGCTCCAGAGTCCAATGGCGGTGAGCTTTACATTACTCCAGCCGATGCTTGGCATTGTGCATGGTGATCTTAGGCTTGTCTACGGCTGCTCGGCCAATGAAACCCATTTCACGAAGCTCCCGATGAACAGTTAATGTTGCTTCCAGAGGCTGTTTGGAACTCGGTAGTGAGTGTTGCAACCGAGGACAGACGATTTTTACACGCTACGTGCTTTAGCACTCAGCGGTCCCGTTCTGCGAGTTTGTGTGGCCTACCACTTCGTGGCTGAGCTGTTGTTGCTCCTAGACGTTTCCACTTCCCAATAACAACACTTACAATTGACTGTGGCAACTCTAGCAGGGCAGAAATTTGACTAACTGACTTGTTGGAAAGGTGGCATCCAATGACTGTGCCAAATTGAAAGTCACTGAGCACTTCAGTATGGCCATTCTATTGCCAATGTTTTTCTATGGAGATCTCATGGCTGTGTGCTCGATTTTATACACTTGTCAACAACGGGTGTGGCTGATATAGCCGAATCCACTAATTTGAAGGGGTGTCCACATACTTTTGTATATGTAGTGTAACTCTAGGAGCTGATCTTCTAATGTTATTATCATTTTTTGAAAGGCACAATTGGAAAGAGAGAAGGCTGATCCGAGAGCAGTGCTGCTTCTTTCGATCATATCAGTATTGACACTTCTCAACGACTCACTGAGCGAACCTCACTGCGTAGTGTTTTGGGATACGCGTGTTAACATCTTCGGCCGTTGTTAAGAAAGTTGCATCGTTAAAACATCGTATGCCTAAATTCCATCCCTAAAGGAAAACCGGGCACGGGTCAATATAATGGATCATCTGTGGGGGAACTCTACCAGCAAGGTTGGGGAGTAACGGATTACTAGTAAAGGATTACTTTTAAATTCAGATGTTAGCGGAAAAAAATCTTTGACACTTCTGTTTTCTCAATTACATTCAAATTTTAAAAAGGCGAAAGTTTAAATTTGTTCCACCTGAGCGAGTCTGACCACAAATCAGAGACCACCACTATGATGACACACCAAATGTGTTTGATGGATCGCGGGAAAAGATCAGGAATAGGCTTTTGTTGGCTACAGTCCAAGTAATGTCTTCCAATGGTGCAACTGCTCTCGGCATCCAAATATTATGCCATTTGATTTAAGGCTTGGAGGTAAGGATGACAGTAGTGGTGTAGTCTACGGCGATACGGATATCACTTATTGATATCTACATAGCGCATTGATGTGAATCACACTGCTGCTCTCTCATTTAGCTATTTGTACTTTACGGATTGTGGTTGTTGTGTGTGGCTGTTCAAAAATTCTAAATGTGTATTTGAACCTAATAATAGTTGAATTCAAGAAGTTCAGGCTGCCGATCAGTCATTGTTTTTGAAACCAGTGGAAAGCTAGTAAAAATGCGCTCTTGCAACAGCTGCGTAGTTCGGATCCAAGCCTATGGAATGAGTGTGGCTTTTATTGCTCAATCTAATTCATGCTGATTATAAAATAATCCATAGACCTAATAGACACATGCTCAAACTTGCACGATTTGATATACTTAAAAGGGCAATCTGTAGTTGCTACATTTTTTTATAAATTATATATACAGTACCAGTCAAAAGTTTGGACACCTACTCATTCAAGGGTTTTTCTTTATTTTTACTATTTTCTAGGTTGTAGAATAATAGTGAAGACATCAAAACTATGAAATAACACATAAGGAATCATGTAGTAACCAAAAACTGTGTTCAACCAAATATGTTTTATATTCTTCAAGGTAACAACCCTTTGCCTTGATGACAGTTTTGCACACTCTTGGCAAAGCATGCCATTCCATGAGCACAGCATTTATTTTTCAACTTGAATCAATGAGCCCAATCAATCCTCCATGACAACAAAATCATAAATAGAGTAGGGCTGGCTAATAAATTCTTTGTTTTGGGGGTCATGCTCAGGTGAAACAATTTGGCTAATCTATACTTCCATATTACCAAATCCTATTCTTGAAGTTCAAGGGATATAACATTTATTGGAATTCTGATAGACTTTGGTTTTTAATGTAAATATATAATTTAATCTTATATGTAGTAGAAAGCCATGGGTTAGAAGGAACCTATATAACCAACCCATAAAGTAACATGGGGTGGCAGGGTAGCCTAGTGGTTAGAGTGTTGGACAGGTAACCCTGGTAAGGTTGCAAGTTCAAATCCCCGAGCTGACAAGGCACAAATCTGTCGTTCTGCCCCTGAACAGGCAGTTAACCCACTGTTCCTAGGCCGTCATTGAAAATAAGAATTTGTTCTTAACTGACTTGCCTAGTAAAATAAAGGTTAAAAATAATAATTACATCCATATATGGCCAGCTATGTCAACTTTAACATTGATTTATCCTGCAACAGATGAAGTTCATTTGGTAACATTCTCTTCTAATGCCCCTCAAGGGGAAAGTAATCTAAAAGTAAATGTAATCAGATCATTACCCTGTCTACTAGTGATGTAATCATTCCCTCAAACGAGCATATGTGCACATCCCGTTAAGAATGCGGGGGAAATTAGTGAGATTATCCTTTTTATGGGTCAGACCCAAGTGTCAGGGCAGGACAAATTTGCTTCCCAACAAGAAGTGACACTTCAAAATAAGATTATAGGTCGCTCTTTGTCAATATGAAATAGATAAGCTTAGTAGTTACCTCTAGTCTGGAATACAAACTTGATTCTCTGCTAACTCCAGTTTTTACAGGCAGGGCCTGACAAGCACTGTCTGAAACAGCTGCCCCATGCTTGGCTCAGCACATGCTCTGCGTGCAATTTCAACATGGAAAAAGGAGGGCCTTGTTTTGATGGGAAAAATACTTTTTTCTTTGAGATATAGACGTGTTGGTCGAGAATTTTTTGGACTGTGATAAATAATTTTTTCTGTGTCAGACAACTCGCACAGTGATCTGTTCCCCAGCATGAGCAACTGGATACCAGTCCTCAAGGAACTCGGAAGCGTGAGCTGTGACCGGACTTCACCCACACACAATACATTGGGCTTTAAAAGGAAGTTAGAAGTTTAGGCTGGAGCATTTACTTTTCTCTGGATGACAACTACCACAGCACAATAAATGCACCCCGACTGTGCGGTCAGTGATTACAGGCAGACAAACATAACTGAATTATAAATAACTGACCCAACTGGTATATTTAAACAAAGCCAATAAATTCATTTTCATTGGGAAGAGTAGGGTGATTATCAAAGGGCTCAGATCACTGTGGACATATGCTGAACAGATGCAAATGTGGTATCAGTCAGACAGGGGTGGCTGACATCTGTGGTTAATAACATCCATTGTTTCTTGATTGGATTGGGAGGGTTCTCCAAGTCGAAAAGAAAATGCAAAGACATCAAGGCAATTCTATAAAGCAAAGCCTGAAAGCAGTTGACCTTCATTCTTACTGGTAAATGTGCAGTTTAGTTGTCAAACTCGTTCCACAAAGCAGTATTGAAAGTGTGTTCATTGACTATATGATTGCAATACAACATGAAGACAAATCCTCTATGACAGCTGATGTATCTTCAACAGTTGTTGGTCAAACAGATATCATGCCAGCATTCTTTCAAAGCTGAATATTACAGTGCCTCCTTGTTGACAATTCTGAAAGAGAACATTGCTGTAGAGCTGTACAATTCCTACTTTTCCCAACATTTGAGAACCAAGATGAAGACAAATGCAAAAAGTCAACCATTCATGATGCCTCATAACAGCAATGGATCTGAACTTCTTTTAGCATCAAATCAGGGTGGACATTTTATTTTCAAAATTGTTTATCATTACACAGCTATGGGAAGGAGAAGCAATTACAATTAAAAAAGAAGTGTCATGTTTTACAATAAACTGTCAAAATCAGTCTGTACATCTAAGAAATGCAAAAAATAAACTTGCACAAGTCAAAATAACTGAACCAAGGGTAAATAAAACTATAAAAAAACTAAACGTTTAACTACGAGTTGAATGAAACTGCACCAGAGTATTTCAAAAGCAGTTCTATAACCATTAATAAAAACGGAATCATAAATTAATTTCATTTTAAAAATCAAATCCTGCACTAAATGGAAAATTCAAATTGCTGTCTTTCAGTAGGGTCGGTCTCTGCGTTCCTGGCGATGGTCCCTATGAGTTGGAAAAGTAGTAATTTAGTGTCCAACAAACATAGTAATACATGAGTATGATGAAAGCAGTCCAACATGTTCCTTTACCTCATATCCATCTTGCCTGGGGGCCCCCCCATTCCTCCTCTCCCCATTCCTCTTCCTCGGTCCATAGGCGGTCCTCCCCTGCTAGACCCTCGGAATCCCCCTCGGTCCATTCCACCACGTCCCCTGAATCCACCGCCACGGTCACCTCCCCATCCTCCACGGAAGCCTCCAGGCCCTCCTGGCCCGCCACGGTCCATCCCTCTGCCCCCACGCATCCCCATGCCACCCCTGCCTCGCTCACCACCTGAACAAAATCACACAAGACCCAGTTAAGCTTGCCACCAGACTATCGTAGACATGCACACGTTAACAGGAAGGGAAACACAAGATTAAACGTAGTATTCCCAGTGCACACAGAGCAAACCCCTCCAACACCAAAGCTTTCAATTACAGTAAACAGACTGCTAAACATGGATGGTTTCATGTTTCCCCAGAGTTGACACTAATCTATACTGAACAAAAATAAACATGCAACAATTTAAGCTTTTACTGAGTTACATTTCATCAATAAATTGAAATAAATTAAATGAGCCCTAATCTATGGACTTCACATGACTGGGCAGGGGTGCAGCCATGGGTGCCCACCCACTGGGGATACCAGCCAATCAGAATGAGTTTTCCCCACAAAAGGGATTTATTACAGACAAATACTCCTCAGCAACCCACCCCCCCCCCCCCGTAGTTTATCCCACAGGTGGAGAAGCCGAAGGTCCTGGGCTGGCGTGGTTACATGTGGTCTGCGGTTTTGAGGCCAGTTCGACGTACTGCCAAAGTCTCTAAAACGACGTTGGAGGCAGCGTATGGTAGAGAAATGAACATTCAATTCTCAAGCAACAGCTCTGGTGGACATTCCTGCAGTCAACATGCCAATTGCAAGCTTCCTCAAAACTCGAGACATCTGTGGCATTATGTTGTGTGACAAAACTGCACATTTCAAAGGGGCCTTTTATTGTCCACAGCACAAGGTGCACCTGTGTCCTGATCATGCTGTTTAATCAGCTTCTTGAAATGCCACACCTGTCAGATGGATGGATTATCTTGGCAAAGGAGAAATGCAAACTAACAGGTATAAACACATATAAGCACATTTTGTGCGTATGGAACATTTCTGGGACTTATTTTAGCTCGTGAAACATGGGAACACTTTACATGTTGCATTTATAATAATATTTATTTTTGTTCAATTTAGTACAACTGCTAAGCATTGACCCTGAAGTCTAGGTGTTAAACCTGTTTGATTTGGCTGTGTTACATTACAAACATTAAGATTTGTGAAACAGGGAAGGGAATTCAGCCCCTGTTGCTCAAATAACACTATTTGTTATAATGGTTCCTGTCTACAGTTGAACCAGGCCCTAACAATAGTGCTGCTGTGCCAGTGACCGCTGTACCTGAAGGGGGCCCAAAGCCCTCTGGTTTGGGAGCTTTGCACTGGTTACACTCCATCCTCCAGGAAAAGTTCTGGTTGCCACAGCCCCTGAGAAGGACAACCATTCAGTGATATACACAAAAACCACTACCTGTACTGTAAAGTTACTTCAAAAAAAAAAATGGGAAAGGGTAAACTCTTTCTTGAGAGGTCCTTACTGGTTGGGGCACTCCCAGTCTCCAGCTCTCTGCTGCATGTTGCCACCTGGGCCACCTGGCCCACCTCTGCCCATACCATGTGGTCCTCCTCGTGGGACAAAACCTCCACGCTCTCCTCCACGGCCCATCATGCCTGATAACACACACCAGGGGTTGTTTCAATAGTTCATTATATTGCCATGGCAAATGTGCGGCAGCTATATATACTGAACAAAAATATAAAGACGCAACATGTAAAGTGTTGGTCCCATGTTTCATGAGTTGAAATAAAATATCCTAGAAATGTTCCATACGCACAAAAAGTTTCCCAAAAATGTGTTTGCATCCATGTTAGTGAGCATTTCTCCGTTGCCAAGATAATCCATTGAACTGAAAGGTGTGTCCTACCAATAAACTGATTAAACAACATGATCATTACACAGGTGCACCTTGCACTGGGGAAAATAAAAGTCCACTAAAATGCGCATTTGTGTCACACAACAAAATGCCAAAGATGTCTCAAGTTGAGGGGGCGCGTAATTGGCATGCTGACTGCAGGAATATCCACCAGAGCTGTTACCAGAATTGAATGTTCATTTCTCTGTCATTGGAGAATTTGGCAGTACGTCCAATCGGCATCACAACCGCAGACCACGTGTAACCATGCCAGCCCTAGGACTTCCACATCTGGCTTCTTCATCGGCGGGATCATCGGAGACCAGCCACCCGGACAGTTGATGATCCTTTGGGTTTGCACAACCAAAAAATGTCTGCACAAAAGGTCAGAAACCGTCTCAGGGATGCTCATCTGCATGCCCATCGTCCTCACCAGGGTCTTGACCTGACTGCAGTTCAGCATCTTAACCGACTTCAGTGCGCTCGCCGGCACGCTGGAGAAGTGTGCTCTTCACAGATGAATCATAGTTTCAATTCTACAGATGGCAGACAGCAGTGTATGGAGTTGTGTGGGTTAGCGGTTTTCTGATGTCAACATTGTGAACAGAGTGCCCCATGGTGGCGGTGGGGTTACGGTATGGGCAGGCATAATCTACGGACAATGAACAAAAATGCATTATATCGATGGCAATTTGAATGCACAGACATACCGTGACGAGATCCTGAAGCCCATTGTTGTGCAATTCATCCGCTGTCATCACCTCATGTTTCAGCAGGATAATGCACAGCCCCATGTCGCAAGGATCTGTACATAATTCCTGGAATCTGAAAATGTACCAGTTCTTCCATGGACTGTATACTCACCAGACATGTCACCCATTGAGCATGTTTGGGACGCTCTGGATCGACACGTACGACAGCGTGTTCCAGTTTCCACCAATATCCAGCAACTTCACACAACCATTGAAGAGGAGTGGGACAACATTCCACAATCAACAGCCTGATCAACTCTATGCGACGGAGATGTGTTACGCTGCATGAGGAAAATGGTGGTCACACCAGATACTGACTGGTTCTCTGATCCATGCCCCTACCTTTTTTTATAAAGACATCTGTGACCAACTACTGCATATCTGTATTCCCAGTCATGTGAAATCCATATATTAGGGCCTAATTTATTTATTTCAATTGACCAATTTCCTTATATGAACTTTACCTCTGTAAAATCTTTGAAATTGTTGCATGTTGCATTTACATTTCTGTTCAGTGTATTTTCAGTTTTGAACAAGGGTCATTCTCAAATAAACAGTTGACTTAAATATACCTCCAGGTCCTCCACGGCCCATCATGTCACCCCTCATGGACATGCCCCCTCTCATTCCACCCATCATGGGCTTACGGCGAGCCATGGACACCTTCAGCCTCCTGCCCTGGTACTCTTTCCCTGTTGAGGTCAAACAGAATGTAACAGGAATAAAGAGAAATGGAGAGAGAAAAGGCAATAGTTAATGGTCATTACTAGTATTCTAAAGTACATTTCAGTGCACATCAACACGTCCTGATATGCATTAATTTGGATGGTTCAAGGGTAGAATCAGAGTAGGCTGATGCAGGTTAAAAAGGGCCAGTATGACATACCATCAAATAACTCTACAGCAGCTTTGGCAAAGGAGGGCTCCTCGTAGGACAGTGTGGCGTCTCCCTTGGGCTTCCCGGAATCATTGTCTGTGTAGATGTTGATGGCAGGCTTGCCCAACCTCCGGTTCATCTGAACAAAAGAGGAATTCATCACTCAAAAGTCAACCTACCCCACTATTAACACGTATCTGCTGTTGCCATTCTTTTTGAGATTTTCTTTTTAGAGCATTCATTATCTGTTCAGTCATCTAATTAAATGAGAACAAGACAAAAACGCTGGCTAGACATACATTGAACAAAAATATAAAAACACATGTAAAGTGTTGGTCCCATGTTTCAGGAGCTGAAATAAAATAACCCAGAAACTTTTGTGCACAAATTTGTTTACATCCCCGTTAGTGATCATTTCCCCCTTTCCAAGATAATCCATCCACCTGACAGGTGTGGCATATCAAGAAGTTGATTAAACAGCATGATCATTACACAGGTACACCTTGCACTGTGGACAATAAAAGTCCACTAAACTGTGCAGTTTTGTCACAACACAATGCCACAGAGGGAGCGTGCAATTGGCATGCTGACTGCAGGAATGTCTAACAGCTGTTGCCAGAAAATGTCATGTTAATTTCTCTACCATAAGCCGCCTCCAATGTCTGCAGTACGTTGGATGCATATCTGTATTCCCAGACATGTGAAATCCATAGACTAGGGCCTAATTCATTTATTTTAAATTGACAGATTTCCTTATATGAACTGTAACTTCAGTAAAATCTTTTAAATTGTTGCATGTTGCACTTATATATATTTTTCAGTGTACATAGGCATGTTTTGGAAGAGACAAATACAACTTAATGTGTGTCTAAGTTGAGGTCCTTAGATTGAGTGTCCTCACCCTGATGGGTCCAGGGTCTTTGAAGAAGATAGCCATCTCCTCCAGAGTGGCGTTCTCTGTGAGACCAGTGATGTAGATGGTGCTGTTCTCAGAGTCATCCTGCTCCTCAGGGCGCCCTGAACAGAGAGAACTACCATTCAAAAAAACTGACAGGAAACACTACAGCTACACTTCCACTACACTGTCCTTATTCATCTCAGATTCATAGCATAAGCCATTAAGCCAAGAAGTTGGACCAAGATCAACGAAACAAAGCCTTTCAGGCAGATACAAACCAGTAAGATAAACGTTCAAAGGTTAGCAATTGATCCGTCAATACTTCTGATCTATGATACAAGTGTTGGTCATTTAGTATCTGCTTACCCATGTTACGCACTGCACCGTTGTTCATGGGTCCTGTTTGCCATCAGGCAAGGGGGGGGAAAAAAGAGCCAGTCAGTTTGTGTCACTCAAGTCCTCTGCTAAACTGCTGAAGAGTATTTGAAGTGATAACACAAGACACAGTCCTCCAGAACACAGGTGTCAGACGTTTTTGAAAATATATTGATCATGATGTAAATAAAAACCTCAGACCCGTTTGTATAAAAATGTGTGCCATAAGAAAATGTCCTAAGAAACCACATAATATTAACCCCCAAAAATACCAGGGGTTTGGCTCCATGAAATTGTAAATGCAAAACCATTTTTCAAAACTGACATTTTTTGGCAGCAGTCATTTGTCATTAATATGTCATTGTGAAATAAGAGTACCTTGCTCTTCAAGGTTACCTTAGGCAGTGATATAAACCAGAGTAAAAAGTACCCCTTTCCAAACAGATGTCTCAGACATTTAAACTGGACCCCCTTCTATTTCCATCCATTCTAATAGCCACCTATATATTTGGCTACCCCCCCAAAAAACGCTGCACACACCAACGTAAGGGCATAGGTAAATGCTCTGCGCGTACATGCTCTAGTAGGTAAAGGTCTGGAGTGGACAAGCCAGTGTAATACTCGTTAACTTACCACCGGGCTTATTGAAGCCACCTCTGTCTCCAGCGACGCTATGGGGGAATAAATGGAGATATGAAGGCGATTTCCCTTTTAACAGCCACTTCCATGCATGGAGCCCCATGGCTCGTTTGGGGAGGTTGAAGGAAACAGTTCTGACTAGTTCATTTAACAACCCCCAACATGCCTACACAGTCTATGCAATCCAGTTAATGGGAATGAAGGAATTAACAGCAACTATATGGCATCATTCCTTTACTCGAAGGCTTCTTAATGACAGCATTTGATAGCAGATACTGGCTAGTTTGGAGCTAGCTGAGGGGTGTTAAATCTCTACCTTTGGGGAAATATGGGACAGAATCCCAGGAATTTGTTACAAAGGAAACCTTTTTAGATGCATTCCATATGCAGTTTAATAATGACTAGCCTGGAGATACTATACTGACAAGAGATAACTTACAGACACAGTTAAATACGTGGAAAGCTAGTGCATTATGTCCAATTTACAGTTGAAGCAAATGCCTATACGAGTTAAAACAAATGGTTGACGTTGTCAAATGCAATGCATCTGAAATATTAAACAAAAAACAGGTGATTACAGTCACCTTTGAAATTAAAACCAAAAACACACCATCCATATACATTATTTTACAAAAACATGAATTGAAGTTAAAACAATTCTAATAAATACAGAATTTAAACTTGACCATGTTACAATGTTCACCAAGGTAAAAGTAATGATTTTACTATACAAATGTAATTATCATTTTAAAGAGTTTCCCAGCATGCTTTAGACAGCACCATCCTCATCTCTTGGATTTAAGGCAGAACCCAAATCTCTGTGGTTTAACCCCTTCGGTTGTTTAAGCTGCCGGCTCTGTATTGAGTACAGGTACTTTATAGAATATAGATGGGTTTACATGGCTCTCACTGTTACCTGTAGCGTAAATGTGACAAAGCATGTTAAAAAGGTGTTCATTTGATTAAACAAAACATTTGTAATCCAAACCACATTTTAAAAACGGAAACACATAAGGGGCTGGTTTCCCCAGACACAGATGAAGCGTAGTCCAAAGACTAAAAAGCATTCTGTGCATTATTTTTAGTCCAGGACTAGGCTTACCCTGGGAAACCGGACCCAAAACATTTTGCCCTAAAAGCTATAATTTATGAAAAAGTAAAACAGGAGTTACATATGAATGCCAAATGATAATTTTTCTCTTTACCCTTTTTCGTGGTATCCAATTGGTAGTTAGTCTTGTCTCATCGCTGCAACTCCCGCACGGACTCGGGAGAGGCAAAAGCCGGGAGCCGTGCGTCCTCCGAAACACAACCCAACCGCACTGCTTCTTGACACAATGCCGCTTAACCCAGAAGCCAGCCGCACCAATGTATCGGAGGAAACACTGTACACCTGGCGACCAGTGTCAGCATGCACTGTGCTTGGCCCGTCACATGAGTCGCTAGTGAGCGATGGGACAAGGATATCCCTGCCGGCCAAACCCTCCCCTAACGACGCTGAGCCAATTGTGCGCCGCCCCATGGGTCTCCCAATCGCGGCCGGCTGCGACAGAGCCTGGACTCGAACCCAGAATCTCTAGGTGGCACAGCTAGCACCACGATACAGGGCCTTAGACCACTGCACCACTCGGGAGGCCCATGCCACATTTCTTGACTACTTTAAGCAATGTTAACAGAGAAAAAAAGGCCACTTTCAACTTGAAAATAGGACAAAATCAATTGAGGTTAAGAAATGTGACAAGTGTCATGTAATTAATAAAAGATTGTGCTGAAGACAAAGGTGGAATTATTCACTTTGATCCTCTCTTTAGGGAAAGCACATAGCCATGTACTGAATAATATTAATATAATACAAGACTAGAGCAAAACATAATTAAACATATGAGTCTGGTGTGACCTAGTGAACATGCGCCAATTCTTTATTTTTTTTCTTGTTCCAGGGATATTACCTTCAGCTGTCTGATACTCAATGGGATCAACCTCACCTCAAACTCTACAATGAAAACATAGGTGTCATCATAATGCCCAGAAAGCTTGAACAATACATGTAAGGCTCCAGGTTGCCAGTTTAGTACCAATAACCTAGAAGGGGGATAACCTTAGTTCTGCATGGATGTATCCTGTAGAAATGTACTTTATCGGTTTTCCAGGGAAAAACTCCAAATCCCAAATGTGTATTAACCTCAACTTAGTATGCAATTCAACTCCTTGGTATAGGCAATCAATGTGTCTTGCTTATTAAACAAACTAAAGTTATTTTAGAAGATCTGCCCCTGGGGGTCATGAGCCAAACAGGGCCCCCGAAATATTGTCCAAAATTAGCTAATTGGACAGAAAGGGGCGCACCTCCAAACACTAATGAGAAAAAGCTTGTCTTGTATTGCAAAGGTTTGTTAGCTTAAAACTAAGGATTTTGTGGTTTCAAGATGTAATCAATATGACAACACAAGCCAAAATTTGAGGTAAATTAGTTAGCAACTAAACTTCCATAGTGCATACTCCCAAATACCTTCTGGGTCAGCTTTTTAAAAAGAAATCAGAGTTAGATTAAATAGGTACATTTTTATACCATTTAACCTCACAGCAATCATTTAAAAAGGTGCGGTGTGCCCACCAAATCATTGAAACCTGCAGCAGTAACCCTGAAGCCTTGTAAATAGATGGACAATAATCAATGCTATAGATTATATACACCCCTGTAAAGCTGTGGTACAGCAAAAAGGGATGTCTGATTGAATAGTTTACAACTCCAGCTTTCTGTTCACAAATGTCAGTCCCAGCTCTTTGTTTCATGAAATCATATTCCTTCTTACCTTTGGCCACTATGGCAGGGCTAAGAGTTTGTACCCACAAATGGAGGGTCCCTTCATGATACTTTTTGTAGGCATTAGATAATTGATCCTACACAAAGTAAACAGTGACTTTCCCCACTAATAAAAGAGATGTTATAACCCTACAAAGGTAAAATAGACGTGACCCAATTAATGTTTAAGGGGAACTTCAAACTCAGCCCTGCTCAGCCTGGCCGCAGCATCTGCAAGAATGGATGGAAGTTATGTTGAGCAATAAGGAGAGTGACTTACCCCATGCCTCCACGGCCCATGCCCCCACGTCCCCTGCCACCGTGCATCATGCCACCCCTGTCATAGCCATCCCTGGGTGGCCCACGGCTCTCCCCTGCCCCTGGGAACCTAGCAGGGTCAGAGCCAGAATAGCCAGAGCTGCCTCTGCCCTCCTGTCCATAGTTATCTACAGAATAACATGAGGATTAGCGGAAATGCCCTTGTGTGGAAATGAATGAACATCAACATAACTAAGACAATAACTAGCAGGTAGGCCTATTGCAATGCTTGTGTGTGTTAAAATAACAGGGGAGACCACTAGTCTTACTGTAATGGCTTGACTGGTTGTAACCACTTTGAGGCCCACTTTGTTGTCCATACTGGCTGCCTGCAGGCTGCCCGTAGGAACCGGAGGCCTGAGGAGGGTAGGCCGCGGCAGGGGCCTGTTGCTGCTGAGGTGGGGGCTGCTGCTGCTGGTACCCACTCTGCTGCTGCCCATAGCTTCCCTGCTGGGCCTGGTACCCACTCTGCTGCGCGGCATATCCCCCTGGTTGGGAGTAGCTGCTCTGGCTGTAGCCAGCTGGCTGGCTGCTGGCATTATAACTGAAGTGGTTAGGGACGGGCAGGGACTGAATAGGTCATAAAGAGTGCTCCACAACTATATGTTTCTTATGGGTTGACAGCTGCAACTTCTCTTCCACAGCGTACAAGCTAAAATCAAGAAACATCAACAAAATAGTGTAACATTCACTGCATCACTACCACCATTACACCCTTGTCCTAATGTGAGACTAGTTAGCCTACCTCGGAGGTGCAGTGGAAGCAGCCTGCTGGCTGTAGCCAGCGTAGGCAGACTGGGCTGCATAGCCTGGCTGGGAGCCATAGGAGGGCTGAGAGGCAGCGGGAGCAGCAGCAGGAGCACTCTCATATCCACTGGCTCCATAGCCCGCGGCAGGCTGGGAGTAGCCATGGGCACTGGGCTGGGCAGCAGGGTACCCAGCTGTGGTCAAACAGGAAATGGTTTAATTGAAGAAGGTGTAGATAGATCATTCCAGGTACAGCCCGGTTAGGATTTTAGATCACACTATAACCACTCTGGACTTATACAACCTCACAGAGCAGCACCGATGAAGAATATTAAATGGCACATAAGAATACCATTGTGTTATTAAAAGTGTGTTAGAATTAGTGTTAGATATCGGTAGATGAATACCATTCTGAAGGATCTATAGTCTTGTATTAGTAAGATGTCTTTTACAGTCATGATGCAGGAGGAATAAATAGTGTCAAAGAAATCTCTCTTCTCCAAGGTTCAATTAGTCTACTCACAATACTATTGTCTACTACACATGATGTGAAATATATTACATGGATCTATCCAGCCAGCCATGGAACACTTTGTATAGACTTAGCCTAAGTGGCATGAAATGGATAGAGATGAAAAGTAATCTGTGTCGAACCTGTTTTATTCCCAGCTGTAACATGAAAGCAAGAGGAGAAAAGGTTCACAGTTCAAAAATGGTGACTTAGGTTGAAAATGGTCCTTTAAGGTACTCAAAGCACATTTGCAGTAATATAAATACAGGATTGACATTACATGTGGTCAATAGTTAGAGGCATGATGGACAATTCTCATTCCCTTCCACCAAAATTACTTTTGGCCTATCATTTGATCAGTTTGAAACTGACCTGGTGCTGGTTGCCCATAGGAGGAACCATACTGCTGCGCATAGCCGCCCGCTGAGGGTGCTGCCTGAGAGTATCCGGTCTCAGCTGCAGCAGGCTGGGCGTAGGACCCATATCCTTGCTGGCTATAACCCTGCTGAAATACAAAATATTATTTTATAGGCCGATAGATAATGACAAGTACCTTGGGAAAGATGGCAAGTGTCCTGTGCTTCAGTTCAAACTGTATGCAAACATGGAATGAGATCAATGCAGTATTGTGGGTCTCTGCAGGTATGTGTAATTCATAAATGGCCTTGTCTAAATATAAAACTCACCTGGGCAGATTGTCCATAACCCTGTGAGGGCTGAGCAGCATAGGAGCCATACCTGCAGGGACACAAGATCAATCATACAATTAATTTTGATCAACAGAAAGGAGATGTATCAAATATCACAAACATTCCCATTCCTCTGGATTCATTAGAACACTTCTTAGTAGCACACAACCTGCATGTAGAAAGACTTACCCCTGCTGGGCACCGGCCTGGTTGTAGGAACTGTAATCTGTAAAAGAAAATGACAAAAGAAATTACTAGTCTAACATTCAACAACAGTCCTACAGGCTAGTACAGTATCAAAATCCACTTTGGACTCATGAGAAGAAACTACTCATGTTCACTGGGCAATAATCTTGTGTAGACCCTCGGCAGTGCCAACCAGGCCAGGCCACACAATGGGAAAATCTTTCAAGTTCAACAGTCCTTGAAAAGAGACAAAGCATTCCTGCTATTCAACTCTAGCAAGGACTGACTGGTGATAGTTGTTTGCCGTTGTTATGTTGTGGGGGCCATCACGCCTTTGCTTGCGGTAGTTGGCTAGCTAGCTACCTTTATTTAAACTATCTACACAAATTGGCCAACAAAGAAACAAAAATGTGGCTAGATTAGCAAGGCTGTACAGAAATGTATACACAGGTGCAAACCTCAGATCCTATTAAATTACTAGAGGAGCTATATCATGAAACCTCAAAGTCCCAGAATGGGGAGAAAACGGCAGCAGATGAAAGGTTAAAACAACGGCATACTAATATCCCATAACTCTTTGCAACAATGGGACCAGCTATGCTGGTTAGCAATGGCGCTGATTCAAGATTTGGAACAATGCCGTCTTAACCTGTATTTTTTTGACCAGACCCATGTTGAAGATAGAAAAATTAAGACAACGGTGTCACAATAATGCAGAGGTTCTACCACTCTGAATCAACCACGGGACCAGCTCAAGCATTGTAGCTAACGCTGCCAAGGTAAAGGGCAAGCGGTCTGAAGCCGATCATAAGGTTGGTGAAAAAAATAGCATTTTAAGCTAAAGCCAGAAAAAAGACAACTGCCTGCAAGCTAACGTTTAGGTTGAAGATTACAAGGTTAAGACAACAGGGTTACAATATTCCATGACCTTTTGCAATTCAAGGGACCAGTGTCGCTAGTAGTAATTTTTACGCACACAGAGTATCAATCAAAAGTTTGGACACCTACACATTCAAGGGTTTTTTCCCCATAAAAAATGACTTTCGACATTGCAGAATAATAGTGAAGACATCAAAACAATGAACAAATATGGAAATCTAAAAATATTTTAGATTCTTCAAATAGCCCCCCTTTTCCTTGATGACAGCGCTGCACACTCTTGGCATTCTTTCAATCAGCTTCATGGGGTAGTCACCTGGAATGCATTTCAATTAACAGGTGTGCCTTCTTCAAATATGTGGAATTTCTTTCCTGAAGGCATTTGAGTCAATCAGTTGTGCTGTGACATGGTAGGGGTGGTATACAGAAAATAGCCCTATTTGGTAAAAGACCATCCATATTATGGCAAGAACAGCTAAAATAAGCAAAGAGAAAAAGTCCATCATTACTTCAAGACATGAAGGCCAGTCAAACCTGAAAACATCAAGCACTTTGAAAGTTTCTTCAAGTGCCATCGCAAAAAGCATCAAGCACTATGAAACTGGCTCTCATGAGGACCACCACAGGAAAGGAAGACCCAGAGTTAGCTCTGCTGCAGAGGATAAGTTCATTGGAGTTACCAGCCTCAGACATTGCAGCCCAAATAAATGATTCAGAGTTCAAGCAACAGACATCTCAACATCAACTGTTCAAAGGAGACTTCATGAATCAGGCCTTCATGGTCAAATTGCTGCAAAGAAACCACTACTAAAAGGACACCAATAATAAGAAGAGACACTTGCTCGGGCCAAGAAACACAAGCAATGGACAACAGACCGGTGGATATCTGTTCTTTGGTCTGATGAGTCCAAATTAGAGGTTGACCGATTAATCGGAATGGCTGATTAATTTAGGGCCGATTTCAAGTTCTCTTAACAATCGTAAACCGATTTGGCCATTTTTTTTCCCCTTACACCTTTATTTAACTAGGCAAGTCAGTTAAGAACACATTCTTATTTTCAATGAAGGCCTGGGAATGGTGGGTTTGTTCAGGGGCAAAGCAACGTATTTTTACCTTGTCAGCTTGGGGATTCGTTTTTGCAACCTTCCGGTTACTAGTCCAATGCTCTAACCACCTGCCTTACACTGCACTCCACGAGGAGCCTGCATGGCAGCCTGACTACCTGTTGCGTGAGGGCAGCAAGAAGCCAAGGTATGTTGCTAGCTAGCATTAAAACTTCTTATAAAAAGCAATCTTAACATAATCACTAGGTATAATAATCACACATGGTTGATATTACTAGTTTATCTAGCGTGTCCTGCGTTGCATATAATCGATGCGGTGCCTGTTAATTTCTCATTGAATCACAGCCTACTTCGCCAAACGGGTGATGATTTAGCACTGTCGTTGCACCAAACCGAACCATAAACATTGTCACTTCACTTGCGTTCCCGTGCAAGCAGTCAGGGTATATGCAGCAGTTTGGGCCGCCTAGCTCGTTGTGAACTGTGTGAAGTCCATTTATTCCTAACGAAGACCATGTTTAATTTGCCAGAATTATGACATAACATAACACACATAACAGTTCCGTATTTCACTGAAAGAATAAACGTTTTGTTTTCAAAATTATAGTTTCCGGATTCGACCATATCAATGATCAAAGGCTCGTATTTCTGTGTGTTATTATGCTATATTTAAGTCTATGATATGATATTTGATAGAGCAGTCTGACTGAGCGATGGTAGGCAGCAGCAGGCTCGTAAGCGTTCAAACAGCACTTTTGTGCGTTTGCCAGCAGCTCTTCGCAATGCTTCAAGCATTGAGCTGTTTATGACTTCAAGCCTATCAACTCCCGAGATTAGGCCGGTATAACCGATGTGAAATGGCTAGCTAATTAGCGGGGTGCGCGCCAATAGCGTTTCAAACGTCACTCTAAGACTTGGAGTAGTTGTTCCCCTTGCTCTGTAAGGGCCGCGGCTTTTGTGGAGGGATGTGTAACGATGCTTTGAGGGAGGATGTTGTCGATGTGTTCCTGGGTCGAGCCCAGGTAGGAGCGAGGAGAGGGACGGAAGCTATACTGTTACACTGGCAATACTAAAGTGTCTATAAGAACATCCAATAGTCAAAGGTATATGAAATACAAATGGTAGAGAGAGAAATAGTCCTATAATAACTACAACCTAAAACTTCTAACCCGGGAATATTGAAGACTCTTGTTAAAAGGAACCACCAGCTTTCATATGTTCTGAGCAAGGAACTTAAACGTTAGCTTTTTAACATGGCACATATTGCACTTTTACTTTCTTCTCCAACACTTTGTTGTTGAATTATTTAAACAAATTGAACATGTTTCATTATTTATTTGAGGCTAAATTTATTTTATTGATGTATTATTTTAAGGTAAAATATGTGTTCATTCAGTATTGTTGTAATTGTCATGATTGGCTTTTATTGGGCCTCCAATAATCGGTATCGGCGGTAAAAATCACTCGGTCGACCTCTAGTCCAAATTTGAATTTTTTTGTTCCAACCAGTGTCTTTATGAGACGCAGTGTAGGTGAACGGATTATCTCTGCATGTGTGGTTCCCACCGAGAAGCATGGAGGAAATGGTGTATTGGTGTAGGGTGTTTTGCTGGTGACACCGTCAGTGATTTATTTAGAATATAAGGCACACTTAACAAGCATGGCTACCAGAGCATTTTGCTGCGATACGCCATCCCATCTGGTTTGCGCTTAGTGGGACTATCATTTGTTTTTCAACAGGACAATGACCCAAAACACAACTCCAGTTGGTGTAAGGGCTATTTGACCAAGGAGAGTGATGGAGGCCAGGTCATCTGATGCAGCACTCCGCAATCACCCGACCTCAACCCAATTTAGATGGTTTGGAATGAGTTGGACTGCGAAGGAAAAGAAGCCAACACGTGCTCAGCATATGTGGGAACTCCTTCAAGACTGATGGAAAAGCATTCCTCTTGGATCTGGTTGAGAGAATGCCAAGAGTGTGCAAAGCTGTCATCAAGGTAAAGTGTGGCTACTTTGAACAACCTCAAATATAAAATATATTTTGATTTGTTTAACACTTTTGGCAAACACCAAGCGGGCTGTCATGTGCCTTTTACTGAGTGGCTTCCGTTTGGCCACTCTACCATAAAGGCCTGCTTGGTGGAGTGCTGCAGAGATGGTTGTCCTTCTGGAAGCTTCTCCCATCTCCACAGAGATACTCTAGAGCTCTGTCAGAGTGACCATTGGGTTCTCTGTCACCTCCCTGACCAAGGCCCTTCAACGATTGCTCAGTTTGTCCAGGTGGCCAGCTCTAGGAATAGTCTTGGTGATTCCAAACATCTTCCATTTAAGAATGATGGAGACCACTGTGTTCTTGGGGACCTTCAAATGCTGCAGACATTTTTTGGTACCCTTAACCAGATCTGTGCCTCGACACAATCCTGTCTCGTAGCACTGCGGACAATTCCTTCAACCTCACGACTTGATTTTTACTCTGACATGTACTGTCAACTATGGGACCTTATATAAACAGGTGTGTGCCTTTCCAAATAATGTCCAATCATTAGAATTTACCACAGATGGACTCCAATAAAGTTGTAGAAACATCACAAGGATGATCTATTGAAACAGGATGCACATGAGCACAATTTCAAGTCTCATAGCAAAGGGTCTGAATAGTCATGTAAATAAGGTATTTAAATTAATATATACACCGTTTGCAAACGTGTTTGCTTTGTCATTATGAGGTTGTGCGTATTGAGGGAACTTTTTCTTATATCCATTTTAGAATAACGCTGTAACGTAACAAAATGTGTAAAAGCTCAAAGGGTATGAATACTTTCCAAATGCAATGCATGTGTTTATATTTGGGATGCACAATATCTGGGAACATATCGAAATCAATATGAGCAAAAAAAAAAAAAGCCAACATCGGTATTGGCCCGATATCTAGTTTAACGTTGATGTTAAAAACCAATGTCAAAGCTACCGTGCATACCTATATCACGTAGGTACAGGACGTAATGATGCCAAATAAAAGTGTGCTACACGTGCAACAGCATTCCTAACCTAGCCCACATTGTCAGCTGTGTGGATTGAGCAGTCAACAAGTCGAGCAGTCATTTGAAAGAGTAAGAAATTCTCAGCGAAACAACTCAAAGGCAAAATCCATTAAAGCCAAGATAATGGTATTCATTGCCCTTGACAATCAACCGTTCTCTGTCGTGGATGTTGGCTTTTGCCGACTGGTCGAGCACCAGTGCACACTACCAAGTGCGCTATTTTTCAGATGTTGCCCTACCGGGGATACACAGTAATAGCATCACTGCTATTAGCTTCACGACCCGTTTTGGGTCTTTGCATGTCAAAAAAAATACATTAATACTGTCAAAGCTGTACAAAAAGTCTGCAAACAAGCAAACACCGGCCACGAACGATGAGTTTATAATACCACGTAGGTAATAAAGCATGATTTGTTTGACCACAACTTCTGGGGTAGCTAGCTTTAGCTTGGTACCTAGCTAGCAATACAACAAGCCTGAAAACAATGAACAATAGAAACTGCAGTCATTTTCATTATTCTTAGCAATTATTTAGGAATCCTTGTGAGTAAGTATTAGCTAGGTAGCCAACTGAACCTCAGTTCATGAAAATAAATGGCTAGCCAGCTACTTAACCCTGTTGCCCACAGCTAACGTTATAAGCAGCCAGCTAGCTTCATCTGGCTAGTGACGCTCGATTAGACCGGGTTATTTGTTGTGAAGTTGGCCCCAATAAGGATTAGGCACAATCGTGGAATTTGCAGTATGCCTTAAAATTAAAGTACGTAATTGACAGTGACGCAAATGAATACAAATAGTAGAATTGTGCCATACTTTTATTTTGAAAGCTAAACCCAAAGTCCACTATTGTGGCTATTTTCACATAGATCGGTCCGACCACCAGTAATCAAATAAGAACTGTCTTATAAATGAGGGCTATTTTAGATGACACATAGCTATAGTTAGCCAGGTAACTATATAGCTATTGAAACAGATGTTTTGCTGTGTTTTAGGGGTAGAACTACATTGTTTTCATCCATGAGCTAGCCAGCTTTTTTTATGACCAGCACAACTTTACCAGCATCATAGCATACGTATCGATGAAGAATGGTTGTGACATATGAAATACGAGTGATAGCATAATCAATGTGTAATTGTGTAAAAAATGTATGAACGCGTTAAATTATTATTTGACGTGAAGTCATTATCAGGTCATGATTGGTCAACAAGCATAGACGACAAGTCAGTGTTATTTGGCGTGTATCTTTTTTGACACGCAAAGATAGAAACGGCGCTCCATAGAAATCCTGGTTGAGAATGAAACTGAACAACGAAACAGCACAGAAAGTAAATGAAATAGGTTTTGATTATGTTTTACTGGTAATGGGGAAATACGTAAATGCCAACAAAATAACTTTTTGGTCAGTGTGTGTGTGTGTAACCTTTATTTAACTAGGCTAGTCAGTTTTGAACAAATTCTTATTTACAATGACGGCCCGGACGACACTGGGCCAATTGTGCGCCGGCCGCCCTATGGGATTCCCAATCACGGCCGGATGTGATACAGCCTGGATTCGAACCAGGCCTCTTGCACCGAAATGCAGTGCATTAGACCGCTGCGTCCATGTGTCTGTGTTAACTATTTAACTGTGCTAGAATGCTTAAAGGGCCACGGGAAAAAATTGCAAGGAAAATATTGGATATCGGTACCGGCCAAAAATGTCATAGGTGCATCAGCGGTTTATATATATAATATTTTCTTTACACTCAAGGAGGAGGCTGCTGAGGGGACAATGGCTCATAATAAATGGCCTGAACGGAAGAAATGGAATGGCATCAAACACCTGGAAACCATGTTTGACACCATTATACTCAAGTCAATTAAGGTGCCCCCAACCTCCTGTGCTCCAGATACAAACAATGACTACATCTCATCTGCCCAGACCCACATGCTCACAACCATCCTTAGTGCCTGCATTATTGTTTGCTACTTGGCCTTAAATTGTACCAATTTGTTTTCCTTGGTCTCCCATGCTATTTCAATAATAAATAACTAGATTTTTTCATTGTGTCAATGATGGCAGATTGATTGACTTCCAAGTTTGTTTGAGTTAACACGTTTTTTTTTCAAGATGAGTGATGAGAAGAGAATCATCCAGCCAATTGGCTAGCCCACTACACCCCCCCCCCCATATGCCATGTCTTGAAATATGCAGACAGGCAGATTAAAAGTCTACATTGTAATACTTCTGACAGCCAACTTTCTAGCCCCACCCACAAATTCATAGCATTCCCAGAAAGTATGGATTATTGAGTCAATACTTTTACACTTAAAACATGACTGTAGAATTTCTGAATTTGATCTCTTGTATAATACATTCTAACATTAATTTATACTGGGTTAATCATACATTTGTTAATTATTTTTGTTAGTTATGCACCAAAGTTGCCTCCATCTTGTGCAAACATCAGTTCTTTTAAAGTCTTGGTGGTAAAAGTTGAAATTTAAAAAAATCTAAGGGCGCTAACATTATTAGGTATCAATGACGCATGCCAGGAAGTAAAAGCAGGAAGTGTACACTTCAATCGGTGCTGCGATTTTTTAAAAGTAAACTCCCATCTGACATTACAAAAATAAATTCCATTACATGAGAAACATCTGTTAGCATCATTTAAATGTACATTCTACGTTAACAAGGCAATCCAGTCGATAGGACATTCCAAATTATTTTGGAAATTGCATCAAAATTAACAGCCGCCATTGCGAGTTGACCGGTCAAATTTCCTGGGTTAGAGTTTACAATCTTGTTTTACTCACTTTATTTCTATGGTCCTATCATCAACTGATTTCAGACAGTGTGTGGAGCGACTGTATCGTTTGAATTGAATGTTGGCAGTTAATTTGAAACATTATGGATTAATTCATCTACAACTGGCTAACTAACGTTAGCTAACAAAGATACAGTGCAGATAACATTACATTCTTAAAATGCATGATTTCACACAATCATGTGTCTGGGAAACAATGGTTGACTAAGTTCCTGACCAAAATGGCTGACCTTTAGAGCATCATAAGAGTCATGTCGATCCTAGAATTCAAATTCGGCAGATGCACGTGTTTGGTCAGAGTTTGTGTCCCTCGGCCCGGCATCATGGCTAGATAGGGCCTACTGCCCGAGATTCTACATTAGCCAACGTCAACTATCGAAGTAAACTCGTTCATTCACCATTCTCCGGCTGGCCGATTAAACTCAACCCAATGATTTAAATCGAAGAGTTTCGTAAACTAGGCCAACGTTGGCAAACGCAACGCGTTAGCTAACTAGCTAGCTACCGGCTACTGAACATATATAAACGTTCACATTATACGTACATATTAGATTAAAACACATACATTTGATGTAACTATTGATAAATATGCAAATGTATTTACATGGTCGATAATATCTAAAGGATTCATGCAAAATGACACAATAAAATAGACCGAGAACGAAACCCACCAGGTGCTGACGCCATCTTCGTTTCGTCTGATGTTGGCGCATGCGCGTAAACGAGTGGATGGATGAACTTGTGCTGCGTTGAAAAAAACGGGGAACTCCGGAAAAAAAACGAGCTCCGAATTGGAAAAATAGATTTGAATCGTCGTCCAACTCAGAATTCCAACTCGGGAACTCGGGCTTCTTTCTAGAGGTCCGACCTGAAGACAACTGACCTCGTATTTTTCCGAGTTCCCAGTTGTTTTGAACGCGGCATCTTTCTCGAGCACCGACTTTCCAACCAGAATATCACTGAAGATTCCAAGAACACAGGATGAGATGTTACTATCCGTTGTGCAAGCACTTCCAAGAGTTAATAAACAATGAACGTGGTGAAATTTGGGGAGCGCATCGTCAGTAGTGTACCTTTGGTTCCTAGGGTGTTTCGGCCTTTCACACTATACACCCTCCCCAAAGGCGGCATTATGTAAAGAAGACATGACCTCGTATTTTTCTTCCTTGGAACAACGTTTCTGTTAATTTTGATGCTGCTGATGTGACATTCCAGCCAGGCTCAGTTTAGGCCCAGGTGGACGGATCCCAGGGTGCCGATTGTAGACTAAAAGCAGATATGAATAATTTGATATTACCCCTGAATAGGGGTATTTCTACTTACACATCATCATCTGCTAATTATCAACCCCGTGTTAATTTGCTAAACTGTAATTACTTCGCTACTATGGCCTATTTATTGCCATACCTCCTCACGCCATTTGCACACATTGTATATGGACTTTATTTTTATTGTCTGTACGCTTGTTTATTCCATGTGTAACTCTGTGTTGTTGTTGTGTCAGCACTGCTTTGCTTTATCTTGGCCATGTCGCAGTTGTAAATGAGAACTTGTCCTCAACTAGCTTACCTGGTTAAATAAAGGTGAAATTAAAAATAGAAAACAGAATGTGTAAATTTCCCTCTCACACACACAGATCTTTAACTCTACGCCTTCAGTCATGAAGAGCTGCCCTCTCTTCTCTACAATGCAGTTCTCCTACTGTTGCTTGGATCCATGCCAGGAGCAACGGTGGGGCATGGTGGCTTCCCTTTCACTCTCAGTGGCGGATTTTGGTATAGGCGACATGAGCGGCATTTTACCGCATACAAAAAAAACGTTGCGTCAATGATATAATGTCACCGTGTGGGGCTGTGGCTCAATTAAGCTTCTCCGGGTGGGCGCCCTGAGTCTAGTTTGTGAGCTAGGAAAAGCTAGGCAGAAACCTAGAGAGGAACCAGGCTCTGAGGGGGGGCCTGTCCTCTTCTGACTGTGCAGGGTGGAGATTATAACAGTACATGGCTAAGATGTTCAAACGTTCATAGATGAACAGCAGGGTCAAATAATAATAATCACAGTAGTTGTAGAGGGTACAACAGGTCAGCACCAGGAGTAAATGTCAGTTGGCTTTTCATAGCCGATCATTCAGAGTTAGAGATAGCAGGTGCGGTCGAGAGAGAGAGTGTCGAAAAACAGCAGGTCTGGAACAAGGTAGCACATCCGGTGAACATGTCAGGGTTCCATAGCCACAGGCAGAACAGTTGAAACTGGAGCAGCAGTACAACCAGGTGGACTGAGGACAACAAGGAGTCATCAGGCCAGGTAGTCCTGATGCATGGTCCGAGGGCTCAGGTCCTCTGAGAGAAGAGAAAAGAGAAAGAGAGAGGAGAGACAGAGAGGGGAGGTCATGAGCAGATTATGTCCTGCATTTTTCAGCATGTTCTTAAATAAAGACAGATTTACAGTTAGATAAACTTAGATTTTTTGTCAGGGACATATACAGGATGCTATCCTCTACAACATGACCTTCACTCCAAATCAAAACTCAAAACCTACAACCTGATTTTGGACAGAATTACAGAATCACATGTAAGGCTTACAACTACCAAAGATTACTATTCCAAAGCTATACTCTGGAAAATGCCCTTGAAAACAACAGAAACCAGATAACACCATCCAACCTGGAACTGAGTGAGTAATGTTTAGTCTGAAGCTATATTTTATTTCCAAAAGCCAAGAATAAAAATGCATTACATTACTTTATAAGGACTGAACGCTAAGTTAAGGCTACCAAGCTTGATACAACTTCAATTAGCACTGACGTGTCAAGTGAGAGATGTCAAAGCCTTTTAGCTCAACAATGGCAGGAGAGTCGCACAGTCTACTCCAACCAAATGGAGAGGCCTTAGAACCTGCCTCCCGCTGATCAGAGGTAATTAAAATACAGTACCATGTGTATGTAAAGAATGATAAGACAGGAAAAGAGCACAAAATGAAGCTCCTTATGGAAAATAAAGAGACACTTTTTGCTGACTATTATAAAAATGGAAACATCAGCAACTTCGTCTTCCACACAGACCATCCCCTGGAACAGTATTGGTACAGGGCAAGCCCAAACAGTTTCAGTTGAACTTTCACCTAATCAAAGAATTAGCTCAGCAGGAGAAGCTCTCCCTTGAGAAAGATAATCCCACCCCGAGCGGGTCAGACCAGACCTCCTCATTATATAACACCACAGACGAGCAACCCCAAGCAGAAAGTAAACCTCCCAGTACAGAGTACTACTCCCTCATTGAAATAAAGGATAAATTCATCCAGCTGGAGGTAAGGCAGGTGGAGCTGGAACTGTGGGTGATTACACTCCAGCCAGCACAGACCCAGACAACAGTTCAGCACAATAACGCCCCCTTAACCAGACCCGGAGAGCTAGAGGTGGAGAGAGACATATCTGCACTCTGGACTGTGGTGAGACAACTTCAACAGGAGAAAAAGCAAGGGCAGGAGAAGTACAGAGTACTAGAGGAGAAGACCAGACTGCTGGAGGAGAGGGTGAGGGGGATGGCGTGTGACAGAGAACAACCCACTAGAGTGGTGGCCACCCCCGCAGAGAAGCCTACCTCAGCTCCTGACAAAAATCTCAACACCATGGCAGAACAGTCCACCCCAGACTCTGACCACGTCGATGTCACAGCGGGACAGACAAATGAACAATCCCAAGCCCAGTGGATCTCACCCCCTCTGAGCACCCCCTGTCAACCACCCTGATAGCTCTCCTGACAACCTCCACACACCCACTGAGGACATACAAAATACACAGATTGTACTTCTTATGGGCTCAAATGGGAAATATATACAAGAAAAATAACTTTTTCCCAAACACAGTGAGTCTAAACTCTGGTGTCCAAGCACCCAGTGCGCCCTAGACCTTCTGTCTGAGGACCAACTAGGTTCACCTAGCCTCACCTAGCCACATAATAATACACACAGCAGGAAATTGTGGCCACAACACTCAAGGGAGTGATTGAAAAAGCTTCTTCCTTCTTTCCCCAATGCACAAGTGTTTATCTCCACCCTGCAACCAAGAAAAGACTAGTCATTCGACTAGTCATTCAACTGAAACTGCTCTTCTCTGTATCACGGAGGCGCTCCGCACTGCTAAAGCTAACTCTCTCTCCTCTGCTCTCATCCTTCTAGACCTATCGGCTGCCTTCGATACTGTGAACCATCAGATCCTCCTCTCCACCCTCTCCGAGTTGGGCATCTCCGGCGCGGCCCACGCTTGGATTGCGTCCTACCTGACAGGTCGCTCCTACCAGGTGGCGTGGCGAGAATCTGTCTCCTCGCCACGCGCTCTCACCACTGGTGTCCCCCAGGGCTCTGTTCTAGGCCCTCTCCTATTCTCGCTATACACCAAGTCACTTGGCTCTGTCATAACCTCACATGGTCTCTCCTATCATTGCTATGCAGACGACACACAATTAATCTTCTCCTTTCCCCTTCTGATGACCAGGTGGCGAATCGCATCTCTGCATGTCTGGCAGACATATCAGTGTGGATGACGGATCACCACCTCAAGCTGAACCTCGGCAAGACGGAGCTGCTCTTCCTCCCGGGGAAGGACTGCCCGTTCCATGATCTCGCCATCACGGTTGACAACTCCATTGTGTCCTCCTCCCAGAGCGCTAAGAACCTTGGCGTGATCCTGGACAACACCCTGTCGTTCTCAACTAACATCAAGGCGGTGGCCCGTTCCTGTAGGTTCATGCTCTACAACATCCGCAGAGTACGACCCTGCCTCACACAGGAAGCGGCGCAGGTCCTAATCCAGGCACTTGTCATCTCCCGTCTGGATTACTGCAACTCGCTGTTGGCTGGGCTCCCTGCCTGTGCCATTAAACCCCTACAACTCATCCAGAACGCCGCAGCCCGTCTGGTGTTCAACCTTCCCAAGTTCTCTCACGTCACCCCGCTCCTCCGCTCTCTCCACTGGCTTCCAGTTGAAGCTCGCATCCGCTACAAGACCATGGTGCTTGCCTACGGAGCTGTGAGGGGAACGGCACCGCAGTACCTCCAGGCTCTGATCAGGCCCTACACCCAAACAAGGGCACTGCGTTCATCCACCTCTGGCCTGCTCGCCTCCCTACCACTGAGGAAGTACAGTTCCCGCTCAGCCCAGTCAAAACTGTTCGCTGCTCTGGCCGCCCAATGGTGGAACAAACTCCCTCACGACGCCAGGACAGCGGAGTCAATCACCACCTTCCGGAGACACCTGAAACCCCACCTCTTCAAGGAATACCTAGGATAGGATAAAGTAATCCTTCTCACCCCCCCCTTAAATGATTTAGATGCACTATTGTAAAGTGGCTGTTCCACTGGATGTCAGAAGGTGAATTCACCAATTTGTAAGTCGCTCTGGATAAGAGCGTCTGCTAAATGACTTAAATGTAAATGTAAATGTAAGAAAAGACTTCCACCCTGCCACAATACAGCGGGTAAACGCAAGTATTTCCCATGACTGTGCCTCAAAACCAAATATTTACCTGGCCCACAGCTCCACCCTGGACTTGAACAGCCTTCATGACCAGGTCCACTTATTAAAGGCAGCAGTTCCCACCTTTGCCTGGTCCCTAAAGGACATCGCTCTCAAACTCAGCCCCAACACTTCACACAGGAGCAAAAGATCAATAGACGCCCAGACCAGCAAGACACTCTCCCAGACCAGCAAGACACTCTCCCAGACCAGCAAGACACTCTCCCAGAACTGCGCATAGAGGACTCATGCCAAGAGGACCTACATCCAGACCCCAACACCACCAGCCACATCAACACCCCCACCCCAACCAATCAACACCCATCCAAGTCAACCATGCCCACACCCCATTTAGGCCCCCTCAGATCAAACCTATTTTAATTTTTTTATATTTTTATTTCACCTTTATTTAACCAGGTAGGCTAGTTGAGAACAAGTTCTCATTTGCAACTGCGACCTGGCCAAGATAAAGCATAGCAATTCGACACATACAATAACACAGAGTTACACATGGAATAAACAAAACATAGTCAATAATACAGTAGAACAAAAAAACTAAACGTCTATATATACAGTAAGTACAAATGAGGTAAGATAAGGAAGTTAAGGCAATAAATAGGCCTTGGTGGCAAAGTAATTACAACATAGCAATTAAACACTGGAATGGTAGATGTGCAGAAGATGAATGTGCAAGTAGAGATACTATGCCCCTCCTTCCCATCCCATGCACCCCACCCCCGCAAAGAGGGCCTCAACATGGAAGTCACACGTACGCCCAGGCCGTGAGCAGGCAAACAGGCCCAACCCCCTCTCTTGCACTAGCCCAGCAGGCTCTGTTCACACTTATTTGCCTGAGGCCAAACCACACAACCAACAACATTGGACACTTTATGGAACACAAAGCCTTCACTATCTCATCCTGGAATATCCAAGGCCTGAGGTCATCTGCCTTTGGCCTACAGAGCAGGAACCTGGATTTCATCAAAGAAATACAGACATTGTCATCCTACAAGAAACATGGTATAGAGACGGACCCACTGGTTGCCCTCTAGTTTACAGCGAGCTGGTAGTCCCATCCACCAAACTACCAGGTGTGAAATAGGGAAGGGACTCAGGGGTATGCTAATTTGGTATAGACCAGACCTAACTCACTTCATGAAATTAATCAAAACAGGAACATTTTATATTTGGCTAGAAATTCAAAAGGAAATGATCTTAACTGAGAAAAATGTCCTCCTGTGTGCTACCTATATCCCCCCACTAGAATCCCCATACTTTAATGAAGACAGCTTCTCCATCCTGGAGGGGGAAATAAATCATTTCTAGGCCCAGAAACATGTACTAGTCTGTGGTGACCTAAATGCCAGGACCGGACAAGAACCTGACAGAAGGTGACAGAATTCTCTCCCCCATATGCCCCCCTAGGCACAACTATGACAACATAACCAACATAAACAGGTCACAACTCCTGCAGCTCTGTCGCACACTGGGTATGTACATAGTCAATGGTAGGCTTCGAGGGGACTCCTATGGTAGGTACACCTATAGCTCATCTCTTGGCAGTAGTACGGTAGACTACTTTATCACTGACCTCAACCCAGAGACTCTCAGAGCGTTCACAGTCAGCCCACTGACACCCCTCTCAGATCACAGCAAAATCACAGTCTTCTTGAACAGAGCAATACTCAATAATGAGGCATCAAAACCAAAGGAACTGAGTAATATTAAGAAATGCTATAGATGGAAGGAATGCAGTGTGGAAATCTACCAAAAACAATTAGGCAACAACAAATTCAAGTCCTTTTAGACAACTTCCTGGACAAAACGTTTCACTGTAATAGTGAAGGTGTAAACTTGGCAGTAGAAAATCTTAACAGTATATTTGACCTTTCAGCTTCCCTATCAAATCTAAACATTTCAAACAGAAAACTGAAGAAAATGAACAATAATGACAAATGGTTTGATGAAGAATGCAAAAACCTAAGAAAGAAATTGAGAAACCTGTCCAACCAAAAACATAGAGACCCAGAAAACTTGAGTCTACGAATTCACTATGGTGAATCACTAAAACAATACAAAATATACTGGAAAAAGAAGGAACAGCACATCAGAAATCAGCTCAATGTAATTGAAGAATCCATAGACTCTATCCACTTATGGGAAATTGGAAAACACTAAACAAACAACAACACAAATAATTATCTATCCAAAATGGAGATGTATGGGTAAACCACTTCTCCAATCTTTTTGGCTCTATAACAAAGAACAAACAGCAAAAACATATACATGATCAAAAACAAATCTTAGAATTAACTATTAAAGACTACCAGAACCTACTGGATTCTCCAATTACCTTGAATGAACTACAGGACAAAATAAAAACCCTCCAACCCAAAAAGGCCTGTGGTGTTGATGGTATCCTCAATGAAATGATAAAATATACAGACAACAAATTCCAATTGGCTATACAAAACTCTTTATCATCATCCTTAGCTCTGGCATCTTCCCCAATATTTGGAACCAAGGACTGATCAACCCAATCCACTAAAGTGGAGACAAATTTGACCCCAATAACTACCATGGGATATGCGTCAACAGCAACCGTGGGAAAATCCTCTGCATTATCATTAACATCAGACTTGTACATTTTCTCAGTGTACAGAAAATTGGACAGAAAATTTCTGATTTTTGCAATGTTACGTAGATTGAAAAAAAGCTGTCATTGAAACAGTCTTGATATGTTCGTCAAAAGAGAGATCAGGGTCCAGAGTAACGTCAAAGTCCTTCACAGTTTTATTTGAGACGACTGTACAACCATCAAGATTAATTGTCAGATTCAACAGAAGATCTCTTTGTTTCTTGGGACCTAGAACTAGCATCTCTATTTTGTCCGAGTTTAAAAGTAGAACATTTGCAGCCATCCACTTCCTTATGTTTGAAACACAGGCTTCCAGCGAGGGCAATTTTGGGGCTTCACCATGTTTCATCGAAATGTACAGCTTATCTTTTACATTCTGTGATTATATACCTTACCTTTGTTTAACGATTGTCCATCCTTTATTGGAGTGTTGCAGAAAATAAAGGATATTGGGATTTTCAACTTCCACCCTGCTTGGGCCTATGTTCATTTCTACTCCAGGCACAGAGGTGAGAACAACAGTAGCTTGTTCAAGTCTGACTTACTACTACCTAGCCTTGGAATGGCAGAGTTGGTTGCATGAGTGAATATTGTCACATGAGACTTTGTTGTTTATTACAGATTTGGGTCGTTCCCTCAGGCGGCTCCCTCTAACCTTTCACCCATGAACCCACAGCCTTGGCCAGCGCCTGTTCCTCAATGGCTGATGAATGGGTCTGAAGCAGTGTCAGAGGCCCAGTTATTGGAGGAGCAGATGCTGAGGGCGGGGGTACTGACCTCCTTACAGGATGTCCCGGAGGAACCAGGGGTCAAAGTGGAAGTGTCAATGTCCTAGTGTCCTCTCTGAAGTCAGTCAGGTTTACTAGGGTATTTACTAGTAAAGAAGAGCATATTTGTTGTAGCCTATATGTATTCTATTTTATGGAGTAATTTATCATATAATGCTTAGCTGATTCCACCCAAAAGCAAGCTGTGATCAAACATGCCTGAGTCATCAAATAAAATAATTATATTGAGCAAAAACATTATTGACATCTTTTTTTTAAGGCTTCAGCAACTGGAGAAGAGTTTCCTACACATAAAGCTGTGGTGGCGCTGGCTGCCACTAGACAGTTAGATGGCGCCATCTCCCTGCTCATTGATGACAGAGTTGGGGAGGAGGCTGTGATGACATCCAGAGAAAAGAGCCACCTGCCACAAAGGAATACCTGAGGCCTGTCAGCAGGAGCTTGGAACAGAAGGTATGATTTAGTATCATGATACTGTTATTTGCTTGGGTTTTACTGAGCTGAACTTGAGTACAAGAGTACTCAAATAAATGTAATTATGAAAAGAATGAGGACAATGAGCCTGTTAAAAAACACAAAACAATTATTTATTATACCAAGCATCTACAAGATTTTTTTGCACAATAACACATTAGCAAGCAATTTGAAATAGGCCCAAAATGGAAAATACATATGACGTTACATACAAAACAAGAAACTGCTATTGATATTTTATTATAAGATAAAGAAACACATTTGATCAATGAAGCCTTTTTCTTTACTGTGACAGATAAATCAGTCGAAGTATACGAAAAAAGTATGAAACATGTATACACTCACTACTGAAAGTCGCTGTGGATAAGAGCGTCTGCTAAATTACTAAAAGGTCAAATCTAAAGAATGAAATAGTGGTTCAAAGTTACGCAAAAAAATGTATTCAAGTTCCATCAACAAGTCCTCTACTCCTACTGTGTGCTTAGGACTGAAGTTGCTGTAGGAGAAAGGGTTTCTTAGAGATTACATTGCTTTAGCTTGTGGCTTTAAAATAAATGTGAGGTGTCTTACTACTGACAGTTTATGCACGAGCTGCAGCTTGGGGTTCGAAAGAAATGCAGGAATTTGATCACAAATCAGAACTTTGTAGAATATACTTTGCTATAAGGATTTGAGTTTTATATTTCGGCACCGTTGTTGAGAAAATACTGTCTAAAAATGTAGAAAGTGCAGAAAAGGGCAGCACAGAACTGAATTGATGTGCAACAACATAAATCTCAACTAGAATGTGATTAAAATAAATAAAATGACATCCCTTGTGTGTTTGATTTAAATGGGGGGATATCAGACACCAAGACACACACAAAGATATGCTTGACTTTTCATAACATGTTAACTGACACTTCAATGGGAACGGTGTGTAATTCTTCATCTTTATAGTGCACTTCATTTCAAGGATTAAAACAATATTATAGAACCAAAAGGAATATAAAGGGAAGAGGTTTGTTTGTGTATATGTGTGTCTTGTAGTCTGTACATGTTAAATATATTTAAATAAGTAAACCTCTGAGATTCCCGACATTGTTAAAGTCCAAACAAATTCTCAGAGCCAGTCTATTTTCTTTCACACTTGATTTCTCCTTTAATTGACCCTCATTTATACTATACTGCAATGACCCTTATAGTCCAGAATTGTTTCAGTTGAATGAGCACCATTAAACATTTCAAGGAAAACTCCCCGCAAAAATTATCATACGATGCTTAAATGCATCATACAGGGATGATTTCTGTATTTTGAAAGTTACATATCTTGAAAACTTTATTGCTGACAAGCAAAACATTTGGGACTATGTCAACAATGCACGAATGAAACAAATACCAACATATAGTTTTGGGGTGGTATTTTCCTTCAATATTGGGTTTCCTTTTATCTTACAAGAATCTTTGCATGTTTTCCGAGGCTGAAATATTTCCTAGCTGTAGACACAGGGACGGGCACAGGGGGAGCCATGGGTCTATGGGGAGGTGTGTATTGGGGTAGAGGGGGGTGGTACTGGTTCCCAATGGAGGTGGGAAGACTCCGGAGCACCAGTGGGGCTTCCCTGAGGTGTCCCCCACCTTTCATCTGATGGTACAGCCGACAGAGGGTATCAGATAAGGTCTGGATCAGTAGAGTGCCAGAGAGACCTAAGGGAGGGGTGGTTAGACCCCGTGATCCTCAGAGATGCAGGAGGGATGCTACTTCCCCTGAACCTTGGTGTCCGAGGACAGAGGAGGGGAGACAAGCCAATAGGGTAGGGTGCCTGCCCGCTTATTCCTGTAGAAACCGCCTTGGGACGCAGTGCTGAACGAACCATCTCCAGACCCTAGATCAGGCTCTGTTGAAGAAACAATGAGTTGGGGCCATGCTACCCTATGCATACATATATGAGGCATACATATAATATACTTAGTTAATAGAGCACATTATTAAATATCATAAAGCATTTATTATGTTGCCATAGGAGGCTGATGAGATATCCATCATTATCATGTGTCTAGAGATGAAAGTCATTTGAGTTACATGCATTTATTTAGTGAAGAAATCAACATTTACTGGTAGATGTCTACTAATGTGAGTCCACATAGAGCAACAACTTTTAAAGCAAAAAAAATACATAAAATAGTATTTTAAGTATGATCCCTGCATGCCAAATGCAGTAGATAATGTAATCTAGCCTGAATGAGGGGTGAGGATGGTTACCAGCGTTACCTGGCCAGATGATAGCCTCCAGCAGTGTCACCCTGCGAGCCAGAAGCTCCAGGTCTGCCTGCAAGTCTTGGAACATCTTCAAACTAATGTCCTATCGGAGAACAGTGACAAGGGGACTGGGTGAGGGGTGGAGAGTGGACACACCAGGCCTGGTCCTGGGGCTGTTCTACCTCTGTCCATACCCCATGTCCCACAAGTGGTGGAGGGTGGGGTGAGATCCAGCCTCATCTGACCCCTGCCTAAAGCTGACCCTGCTGCCTCAAGCTGACCCTGTTGCCTCAAGCTGACCCTGCTGCCTCAAGCTGACCACGCCTCCTACTCACCATGAATACCGATCATAGTCTCGAGGATTAAAACCCTCTCGGCTAAGATCTTCAGCGCTTCTCTGATCTGATGTATCCCGTTCCCCTGTGAAGATAGATACAGCCGTCAAGGTAAGGAGCACAAGCCAAACAAATTGCCCGCCAAGGTGCAAGTCATTTTCTCTCCGTCAATCCATTACAGCAGTTAGCAGGTTAAAACCAGTCCACGCACCCAGCCCGCATCCCTTTACCTCATCCCTCCCCTGTATCTCTCTATCTCCCTCGTTCTCTGGCCATGCTGCCATACCAGGCCAGTCTTTGCCATGCTGGGTAAAAACAGCATGCACATCACAACACATTCCTATGTTGTTGACATAACAAAAGTGGAGTAGACTGTCCAAGGCTTCAGGTTTGACCATGCCATCCACATTCCCTCTGGACTTGATCAAGATGAGCAGCTATTCAACCAGGCAAGTATTTCTGAGGGGTTGCATGACAAAAAAAGTGATTTTCTAAAACATTTGTAAAGTCTTATTCTTAGTCTGAAGTCTCAGTATATTGTATCTACATGACTGTTAATACAGCTGTGGTCATAATAGCTGCCAATCCATCTCTCACTGTGTTAAAATATGCTCACCAGATAAAGCCAGTAAGTCTTTAGTCTTTTTTAAAGTTTCTGTTTAAAACGAGAAACAGATCAATATCTACTTTTCAAGAAAAACCTACTGGCTTTATGAATAATCCCCTAAGAAAAAATATGAAACATAGAAAATAAAAACACAAAGATAACACAGACACAAGCAATCATGTCAGTGACAGTTGATAAAGAACGCATGCACACGATTTTGTTAACGTGGATGCCTGAGTACTTTTCTCTTGGGTCAAGAAATAAACTGATTAACGAGTAGCGGACAAATCTCTACGGAACAAAAGGCAAGATTTCCTTAAGCTACAGTACTGTATATCTATAGATCATAACAATGTCTAATGTCCAGTGTATTTGTGTTTTTCCAGGTTGTATGGCTCCACAATAACAAGCTCCTTTATGTCATGGTTGATTGATGAGGAGCAGATGGGAGCAGAACAGATAATGGGGCTGTAGTGAGGCCGTTGAGGAGATAAAAAATATATTTTGGGTTTGCGATACATTTTAGAGTAATCTTGCCTGGTTCCTGTGTTATTGCTGCATTTTTTTGTTATTACACTAAGTTAAACACAGAGTTTACATATGAGTTTGGCAAGCAAAAAGAGAAATGGCAAACAGTGCAGTAACTAAGGATGGGAGCATGCAGCCATGCATTGTGGGACACTGGAGGATAGCTGTATCCACTCACATTTCCAACCCCAATCCAAAACACCCTACCCCACACACCCAGCACTAACCCATCACCACTGTTCCCACAACTGTAAATGGAGTGATTTGGCATATACATTCGACACATGCTTAAGCAAAAAAGGCCCGAGGGGGTGTGGTATATGGCCAATATACCCCGGCTAAAGGCTGTTCTTATGCACGACGCAACACGGAGTGCCTGGACACAGCCCTTAGCCGTGGTATATTGGCCATATACCACAAACCCCCGAGGTGCCTTATTGCTTTTATAAACTGGCTACCAACGTAATTAGAGCAGTAAAAATGTTTGTCATACCTGTGATATACGGTTTGATATACCACGACTGTCAGCCAATCAGCATTCAGGGCTCGAACCACCCAGTTTATAATAACATTTATACTATGTATACACAATATGTGTTGTACACTAGTTAAATTAACATATGAACATGTCATCCTTTGCAAAATGTATATAATTTGTAGAAGGGTTTGTAAAAGCATGGCATGATCAAATATTGATCCTCAATACAACTATATCTTACATGCCACTCAACAGATTCTTATAGATTCCATGATCTTTCCCTCAGTCAGCAAATGACTTAGTGTGAGGTTGGAGCGTCAGGCAGGCGTGTGTGTATGTATATGCCAATGTCAGATTCTCAGAATGTGACTGTGAAAGGTAGCCATGGAGACAGTAGCTTGCAGAGGGAGTCAGACAGCTTTAGGGTCGGACAGGAGTAGGACAGTGTTTTCAACGAGGGGCAGCATTCTACAGCACACCCCAAGGACCAAAAAACCACATGATCATAAAATCATCATGAAACAGAACACACACAAACAACAGCAACCATAATCCCACATGCAGTAAACGGACATACTATAAAGTAAATAAGTATTTCAAAAAACAAAACAAATGCAGGACCATTTGCAGAACAATACTAACAGTCAACTTTATCAAAAAGTGAAATCGCAAAGATAAGCATGTAAACGTGGTGATTGGACATGGATCATAGTGGTGACTTGCTGTCAAAAATCATTTAGATCACTTACATTTAGATTGTTCTTGTAACATAAGAAAGATGCAAAGGAAAATCAGTGATTAGACAGACACAATTTTTGTCTATACAGTAAACAGTATTTATACAATTTAAGTACACTGTGGGGAAATTGACTCTTTCTCAATTCGTTTTCCCACATTTCTCGCATCCTATATCCTCGCTTCCTTCTCAAACACCTTTGGAAGAGAAGACCCCAAGGTTCCTCCCCTTGGACATTCTCCTCCTATGGCTTTGGTGGATGCAAGGAGAGAAGACACAAGGAATCAAAGAAAGACTAATTGAGAAAGGGCCCCAGTTTCCTCTCCTGCCTCCTGGTCTTATGCAGCCCAGTGGTGTACAGCCCATATATTTTAGTCTTACCGGCAGGCCTTTCTCTCCTGGTTCTCCCTTGGCTCCTGGTACTCCCTAAATAGAAATATTAAGTAAAGAGTAATGGAACACCTGGGATGTCACTTCAATTGCATGACAGTACTGTCTTTGAAAAAGCAGCAGAAGAAACCCATTATCTGAGTTTGTGAGAATGCTGGTTTGTATAGTTTACCATGCTGTATTCAGAAGTGATGTGTAGGTTTTCCTCACACTAACGCATCTTTATGAAGGCCATACTCATCAGGGCCACAGATATACAGGAAGTAGGTGTCTTACCGGATCTCCTATGAATCCTCTCTCTCCTGGATATCCCAGAGGACCCTAAGAAGCCAGAGGCAAGTTAGGAGTTTTGTCTCTCTATCTAGGGGATGGAAAAAATAGAATGGAAACATTAGGTGTGGTTGGGCCCTGGCTGGCCTGTGCATTGTTCTCACTCTCTCCCCACGTTCTCCTTTTGGCCCCACTGGGCCGTGTCTCCCAGGGGCCCCCGACTTCCCCTGTTGAGAGACCGGAGATAATGTTGAAAAAGACACATCATTTGTAGAAGTGTGCAGTAAGTGGATCTAATCTCACTCATATGATGATGATTATTTCTATTGCACCATTACACACTGCCTACTGTAGTGCTAAGGCAAACACCTACGTTCTGTCCTGCTGGGCCAGGGGGTCCCATGGGGCCTTTGGGGCCTGGGGGACCTGTATGATGGGACACATAAGGAATGTGAGCATTAAGGTAATAAGCAGCTTTTAGGTTGGGTTGCCTTTATAGGCCTAGATAGGTTATTATCAGACACACAAGGCGAATTGAGAATGAAAGGAGAGACAAAATAAAGGAGAGAAAAAAAGATGAATTATGGATAATTGATAGGAAAGGGTTTCATGTTATGTGTGTTTTGGAACAGCTAGAACAAGATAAGACAATCAGATTATGCAAAGGCATTTGGACTATAACATAAACCACGGTTAAAAAGTCAAACAAACAAGAAGAAGTCATTTTTCAGATGAATACTAACAACTGTGTCTTCCTATTCCTACCTCCACCGTAGGCGTGTAAAGACTTACTGGACTGGGAAAACCGTTACATATACAGACATGCTTGCTACAATGTTATATTGAACACACTTAAATCTGCCTTGGTTGGTCATGGTAGAAGGGATGCTAGATATGTCTTATCCAAAATGTGATCAATCATAGGAGCTGGCCCAAGCTCACTCTTCTTACGGCTCACTTTAAACACGGGATTGGAAAAGGCTCTTCTTGACACATAATTCGATTGAACGCTGTTGATGCAAACTAAGGCAGGAGGGACAGGCAAACAACAAATCAATCCAACGTTTAAGAGACAGGAAGCAACTCCCACTTCCTCTAATGAGGAAATCAGGAATTTCAAGATGAGAGTTGGGGACAGGGGAGATGTGTTTCAGTGAGAGTTGGGGACAGGGGAGATGTGTTTCAGTGAGAGTTGGGGACAGGGGAGATGTGTTTCAGTGAGAGTTGGGGAGAGGGGAGATGTGTTTCAGTGAGAGTTGGGGACAGGGGAGATGTGTTTCAGTGAGAGTTGGGGACAGGGGAGATGTGTTTCAGTGAGAGTTGGGGACAGGGGAGATGTGTTTCAGTGAGAGTTGGGGAGTTGGGGACAGGGGAGATGTGTTTGTGTTTCAGTGAGAGTTGGGGAGTGTGTTTCAGTGAGAGTTGGGGACAGGGGAGATGTGTTTCAGTGAGAGTTGGGGACAGGGGATGATGTTGTGTGTTTCAGTTGACAGGGGAGATTGGGGACAGGGGAGATGTGTTTCAGTGAGAGTTGGGGACAGGGGAGATGTGTTTCAGTGAGAGTTGGGGACAGGGGAGATGTGTTTCAGTGAATCTGACAGAGAACGGAGACTTCTGTTCATTCTTATATTCAGACCGGTGGCATAACTGGTAAGAGAACCCAAATGAATATGCAATTGAATCACTACACTGACATGATATTGAAACCGATATGTTTTCTGGCTGGGGACCAAGACAGAGAGACGGAGATACTGACCAGCAGGTCCAGCAGGGCCTTGGGGGCCCTGGACAGGAGCCCCTCGTGGGTCAGGGAAGGTGTTGGAGAGGAGCAGCTTGCCCTGACCTGGAATACAGAGGACATGCACACAGGCGAGTGGTTAAAAAGGACAATGGCAAGAGGACTGATGGAGCACTTCATTTACTGAACTGCATTACTGACAGGTGCCTATAGGGGGCAATGCTCTCACACAAATGTCCAGGCTTCTTTCAGAACCATCACACGGGCCCATCTTCTACATAGATAGGTAAATGTATGGCTAAATATCATATCATGATTATCACATTGTTTGCACTCATGTGTATGTGGAATTCATGTCCTACAAGTACACATGGTTCACTATTTAAGAATGACTTGAGTCACCTCCATTGACATTGTGCTGACAGAGCACTTCTGAGCTGCTCTTCATCTGTTGGGAAAGAGAGAGGAAAAAAGGTAGGAAATGTCCCAGTGATGTGTAAGTGTGTGGTTTTCAAGGGTTGTCTCAGGCTGACAGGGGGCACAGTGTTGATGGAGTGCCACAGAAGAGGAGAGCAGGGAGGAGAAGGCCTATCAACGAGACACATCCTCCAGCTGCCACACTGACTCTAAACTCTGTTCCAGTCCCACACAACCCTTGCTAAAAATAGCTGCGGAGGTGAGGTGTCTGCCTGTTTTTCTGTCTGTTTGTCTGTTCTTCCAAGCCTCCCACTAGTCCGTCCTTCTGTCTGTCTGCCTGTCTGTCTCTATTGAAACATTCTTTATTTTTCTCTTCATTTCCAGCTCCTGTTCTTCCACACCTTCTCTGACATGGAGTCCATGTCCCTCTACTTCCAACCCCACAATGTCCTGGGTTTACAATAGTGTCCTACATCTGTAATGTCTATGATCTTCTAAAACGGCTAGGTTCACACTTCCTCTCCTCTCTACCTGTGACCCTGTCCCACCTGAAGATAGGAGGGTTTATTCCCATTCTGTTGCAGGAGATTCCAGCCTCCAGATCAATACGGGGAAGCCAATAAGCCAGTGTTTTCCAAAGGAAGCTCAGCACAGAACCCCTGCTTCCACTTTGATGTGAAAGAAACGGCTCATAGTGTCAGAATTCTCAATGCCAACTCTGATTTACTTACAGCTAGAATTCTCCATCTTTTCAACTACACAGCTGACACTCTGCAGCCCATTTCCTCCTCTCTATTTTAGCCATTCAGCCCTCATACCTTCCCATATTGCCTGAGCTCCAACCTTGCGGGAGGTTGTATGAACCCCTGTTTCAGCTCCACATCTGGAAATGGTTGAGTGACATCATTGATGGACAGGCTCTTATCCCAGTTTGTGTTTTCACCCCTCCCTCTGTCTCTCTCTCTCTCTCTCTCTCTATATATATATATATATATATATATATATACATATTTCCCTTCCACAGACTCAGACCCTCTCAACCGCCACTCAATCACCTTCCTCTCAGGCCATTTTGGCAAGTAGACATGACCTGGGGAGAGGGAGTACCTGTTAAAACACATTGCATACATTTGTATCGTTCTAATATCCTTACATTTATTCCCTCAGCCATCCTCTCTGTTTCTCCATCTCTCTCTTCTAACTCAAATAGAAGTTCAACATGACTCTATGTGTCAAGGTCGTTGAATGAAGAGGACCAATGTGCAGCGTTGTGAGCGTACATATTCTATTTATTAGAAAAGACGCCAAACGAAACAATAAACACTGCAAAACAAACCGTGAAGTTAAAGGCTATGTGCCATAAACAAAGTCAACTTCCCACAAAGACAGGTGGGAAAAGGGGCTACCTAAGTATGGTTCTCAATCAGAGGCAACGATAGACAGCTGTCCCTGATTGAGAACCCTACCCGGCCAAAACATAGAAATACAAATAATAGAACATAGAATACCCACCCCAAATCATACCCTAACCAAACCAAAATAGAGACATAAACAGGATCTCTAAGGTCAGGGTGTGACACTGTGTAATGTAAAAGACATGGGGAACATGGTGATTTTCAGTGGAAGTGAGAGCATCAACAGGTATTTCTCACCTATTTAAAGACCAAAGGAAGGTGGCATCCTCAGCCCACACGTCTCAGTAAACTACTGCCTCTGCAGATCCACTTATTTTGGACTCATGGCAAATTGATTCTGTGTGGACTGAGGGCACTTCCTCTGGTTTGGCACAGAAAAAGACTACCTATTGTGAGAAGGGGAGGGGTGAGGGTGGTTGTCTGACAGGGGCCGACTATGCACCTGGTTTTTCACCTCATGAACTGCACTAGAATGGTCTACCATTTTCATACAAACCCACTGAATGGAAAATTGACCCAGATGAGCATGAGCGATGGTGACAAAGAGCAATTAGGGCTGTAAGGCACACACATTGGCCTACATGACATCATAATTACAAACAAATTATTTGAGTGGGAGGTGTTCCATAACACTACTGTTAATCTGATGAATGGAGTGTGTGTGGTGTTGGATATGGCTGTCTGTTGTAGTGGTGCTCCCCTTACCCCGGTCTGGCTCTGGGATGTGGGCACTGGTAGTGGCTGGGGGTCCAGGGGGTCCTGGAGGTCCAGGAAGCCCAAGTAGACCCCTCTCTCCTGGGAGACCTGGTAGACCTTTGGGTCCTGGGGGGAGAGGAGATACACCACACTGTTATGCTGAGGGACAGCATTGGCATGACAATGACGGAAAGGGTAGGTGAAAAGTCAGCGACAAAAACAAGAATCAACATTGGGCCAGCATTGGTAAACAGAGAAACTTTTCATCTCTTTTGCTATACCAATGGATTTTTTATTGAGTATTTTCATAATTTCAAAGGGCACCAGAGGTGATTCCTTGATGAAGAGGTTTCACCCAGTGTTGCCTTTCCTGGCATGCATAGCAGTAGCAGGGGAACGCTGGTGAACCTATAATTAAGGTGATGGGTACAGAGCAATAAGATATATAGTAGAGAATGTAAAGGGAGGGAGAGTGCGGGAGAGACAGCAAGCGCTGCATGGTGTATTAAGTTTCAGTGCTTGGCGGTTGTGCGAGGCAGGCTAATATCAGCAGGAGCAGGAGAGGAGAGGAGAGGGGGCTGAGAGACTGACTGGTGTTCAGCTGTAATTAACAGGAGGAGGCCTCTTAATGGCCGTGTGCTGGGAGCTCAAAGGGAGACTTGGGAAAGCTCAAATAAACACCATTAAAGCCGGAGCGTATTAGCGGACTATTGCGCAATAAATTACATTCTGCCTGCGTCTGCACGAGCCGGAGTGGGAGCGTGCGCTGTTGTGCACGTGTGTGTGTGTGTGTGTGTGTATAAATAACTTGTCCCGACAAGCCAGCCAATGTTTCTCTCTCCCTCCCACAACGACTTCTCCTTTTGTTGAAAAGAGGTCGAGAAAGAAAAGCTGAGATGTGACTTGTCCCTGTGGCCCAGCTGGATTGGGCTGTTCCATCCACAAACCCAAACAAAGTGCTTCACCTCCCAACCACAACATCTGACCTCATTGTTTGCACTTTCCTGAGGTAATGCTGTGCTCAACATGACCCCTGACCTCCCCATCCCCAAAGCGCAAGCACACATAACCCTCATCTATTAATCTCCTTGTCTTGTGACCTTGAATAAGGCTCTGGAGGTTTTACAATTATTGTATTATCAACTATGAATAACTTGGCATAATATTTTTTAATTTGTAACTGACTGCGTTGTGGCTCTGCACTAGCTCAACCCCACCTGAAGGACCATGACCCTTGGTCAGCAGTATAGTAGCACAGCTGGGTAGTCAAAGTGGGCTCTCCAGAGTCTGTGTGTTCCCATGATGTTAGGGCAAACAAGGCTCTATTTTTCCTGCAGAGTAATGGGGCCCTGATGCGGCTGTGGGCTACGGTGTCAATGTGTGAGTAAAAGTGTGTGTGCTCTTGCATGTGTATGTGTGTGTGTGTGTGTGTGTTAGGGAATCCTAGTTCTTCTATACAGGAAACATGTCCTTTCTGTGCGCTGATTAAGAGAAAAACAACCCAAAACACAACAATGCAAGGCTGCACACGCCCCAACCCCAACCTCACACTGCTTCCCTCCCTGCAGAAAAGTAGCAGCCCCCTGTTAATGTCATTCAATCTCCCCTTGAGTCTCATTGAATCGGTCTTTACTGTGTTGTCACCCCTCCTGAGTTCATTACGTTCCCTTACACTTACACCTTACCCCCCCTGGACCTATCGCCACCGAACACGCTCTCATAACACTCAGGTTACATCAAACACATTCTCGTCAATGGTAACATTTGTCTTACATGCAACGGACAGGAAGAATTCTGCATGTGGAGAGAGAACATAGTTTTGGATAGAAACTCTAGTGCACTCTGAGAATACACATAATATAATGGAGACAGGGAAAACAACAACACCGCAGACATATGGAAGGCATAAGGAGACAGGACTTGTATACACAGCTCATGTTCATTTCAGATTGGATTCACATGGTGCTTCTCCGAAAGGGGTTTTGTAGTTGAACATTTGCTCTACCTCTCATGCCTATCCGGCAGTAGTAGGCACAGAGCAGAGTTCATATATCCCTCGGAGAGGGAAGGACACACACTGTCTAAATGTTCCACACGGAGAGGAATCAGAACCACCGCCGCCAGCTACAACACGTTATGACAAACTTGATTTATTTTATTATCATTAAACTTGTAACTGCCTGGGGATGCCCGGGGATTTCTTGTTTCACGACTGTTATTTATTATTTGTCCGTAACCATTTAGCCTCAAATATAAGATTTTTGCTTTCTTTATGTTGTTGAACGAACGACTCTGGTTGGTCAGCAGGCAGGAACAACAGCGAGTGTTCCCGAGCCATAGGGGAGTTTTGTGTAGTCTGAGGACAAATATTTTGGCAGCCTGCTGGAAACCATGCTGAATCAGCAAACTCTGTATTTAGTAAGTATTGTGTTTGAAAAGTCGAAGTTATCACCGTGCTGTCCACTGAGGAACAGCTGTGTTTTTCATGGACTACAGCATAGGTTTGTGGAATGGCCGAGTGGTTTCACAGAAACACAAACACTCTGATGCAGGACGTCAAGATGCAGTTTGTTGCAGTTCGTTGAGATAGTTCTGAGGGACTTTTCCACAATTGTTTCAGGTCTTAAAGTGAGCAACACTCAGGGTTCTTGTTTGCGCTGGCCTAGTGAGAGTATTGTCATAGTTTTGTCAGAGACAATGGGTTAAGTGGGTGGGTATGCATACAATCCCTCTGTGCCCACAATGATCTTCACAACATGCGCATTTATTGACAAACAGTGTCATCGTCTTGTTTGACATCGGCGCACCCTGCTTGATCAACTGTAAACATGGAGTTATCTTCATGTGGTATTCATGAAACTGCAATCATTCATACTGATTACGGTCCGTTATTATCATACTTCAGCCAAAACGAATGACTGTCACATGTGTTTATGTTTAGGTTTATGACATCTTACAGTGAAATCAGTGGTTGTTTAATTAAATCATACAGTCTGCCATCATCTAGTTACAGTAAGTATCTTACCCACTGGTCCTGGGGCCCCCTTAGATCCTAGGGTCCCTGAGGGGCCCCTCACCCCAGCCTCGCCCCTGGGTCCCGGCAATCCCTGAGACCCTGGCTTCCCTGAGCAAAGACAGGGGACAGTAACCATGGAGCCATACTGATACAGCCACAATATTCTGTGTTACAAAAAAAGTCATGACTGAGCTGACAACATCTCAAACTTACCATCTCGTCCAGGGGTACCGTCTCTGCCTCTTTCACCCTGTGGACCTGTGTGTTAGGGAGGAAACAGACAGACGTCAGACAGCAGACCGGGGAAAGAGGAAGAGAAAGGGGTCGTCCATTGCCTGGTGTGGAGAAATGGACTAGAGGTTGAGTGCTTCCTGAGGTGAAAGGTCACTAGATGGAGGTGGCAGAGCAGCTGCGCTGTGCTCTGGATTAGACAGACTCGCTGACAGACTAAGCACTGAGATGTTAATTAGGGCCACAGAGGTGCCAGTGAGGAACGAACCCCTCAGCTTGTCATGGGAACTAAAACCCAAAACCCAAGCCCATGCAGGGCGAACATTTCAGCCAAATTATAGCTCTAATATTGTAGGGGAACTAAACACCTATACCAAACAGATAATGTCCTTCTCTCTCTAAACCAGTAAGACATCGACTGTGTGTTAGGGTGCCCATAATGGGGCATTTACATTCTTCAACAGGCCTTAGAAGGCCAGTGATGATCTTAACCTGGAAGCCTTTAGCTAAAACAGATTTCAATGTAATTGGATGGAAGTTGATACACTACTGAAAGGTCTTTTGAGAGTACAGCAGCAGAGCACCTTCTCTTTTCAGCTGCAGCCAAGGCTAGGCTGAGCTCCAGGGAAGGAGAGGGCTTTCATGCCCTAAACTGTTCACTTTCCACACACCATCCCTCCCTCCTTCCCACAGAACCCTGAAAGTGAGCAGTGCAGACAACTGGACTCTGACTAGTCAAAGAAGAAATGATTGTGTGTGTGTGTGTGTCTCCATCTCTCTCTCAGCGACAGAGGAAATAGGATATGAGGGGAGGAGAGGAGGTAGAGAGGCAATGGAGAAAGAATTATGGCATGTGCAGAGTGATTTCCTACTCAATTATCAAACATAACCACTCCACTCAAAATAATAGGCAATTATGGTTGCTCCTCAAACCTGTCCATACATGGGCATAGGAGACTTGTACATACCTATGGGTCCCTGCTCGCCAGGGGCTCCTTTGGTTTGTGGATCCACCATCTGTGAGGAAGATTCCCGTGCCAATCCTCCTTTAACCTGTCGGTGGCGGTGAGAAGCGGAGGCGGGAGAGGACAGCACCTGGACCTAGTGGGATAAAATGGTGAAGAGAGAGAAAGAGAGAGATTTAGAGAGTAACGCCAATGCCTTTCAAATGGACTCCAACACTGTTGTTTATGATGAGAGACGGTGTAGTCTCTCACTGCAGCACATTCTTCAGTAGAGGAGTCACCCCTGTACCTTTGCCTCCAGTGAGCTGAGTCTGTCTGTCAGGGCTGTGATTCGACTACAGTTGAGGCAATCTGGAGAACGGAGAAAGAGACAGATATTATATGTGGACAAGTATCGATATCTGCAAAAAAACGCTTCTAAAATGTACTTCAGGGAATTTGAGAAACATGGGGCCTGAGTATTAAAACAGAAACAGTGTAAAGGAGAGAAATGAAATCCCAGGTGTTCTGAGTCTGACGATATTCAAGAGAGAAATATGGTTCCAGGTGTTATAGTACTGTGTAAGAGAGTGTTAGGGTCCTGGTTGTTACTGGTGGAGAGCTGCTCCCCTGCTCCCGTGCGGGCCTGGGCAGGTGGCCGGCGGAGAGTAGACGGCTTCCTCACCGCCTCCTGAGCCACCAGCTGGTTTCCTGACTCTGCAGAGGAAGAGGAGGATGAAGTGGAGTCAGATCGATGGACCACACAGTGAGGTCATACAGACGTCATTCCGTTATGAGGCACATAGTCAGTCACGCAAATGGCACTGATGAGCAGCGAGGCTTCCAGGCAACAGAACTTCATTACACAACTCAATCAACAGAAAAAGAAAACAAGTAACCCCCCCCCCCTCAAAAAAAAATATTTTCACTCAATTTCTGAATGCTCAGTGGAGCCAACATTCTCTTGTCATTTCAAATGATCTGGCACTTGCTCTGAAAGCCCCGTACAATAACTCTCTGGTGTCCTGTGACAGTAAGGAGACAGGGCCCCTCTCCACCAGGTGACCTCACCAACACCACAGTCATGGTGGGCAGAGACCCAGCCGGTGAGGGCCACGAGGGAGAGGGATGGAAAGGGATGGTGCCAGATCAGACACGAAAGGCCCACAGCATGCCTTCTGCTCTCCAAAGTCCCACCCATAAACATCATATTCTGCAATTGTATCAAATTCACACACAATAAACCGCTTTCATTCTGGCATGATTTTATTGAGTATAAAAACACAATGCCTGGGAGAGAGTGAGTTAGACAAACAATAGCTGCCTTGTAGTAGGAGAATGAGCCATTTCAGCTCTGAGCTCGATGTTCTGTCTTTCCTTTATTTGATGAAGTGTGGGAGAATGTGGTCCTGCGGGTTGGGGATGTTTTGAATGGGCAGACCTTTGTGAAGACCTAGACTGTGTGGTTCCGTCTGTATGACCCAGGTGCTCCTGACAAAAACAAGAGCCTGGGCTTAGCACCTCGTTAGAGGACAGCCAACATCTCCTCTCCTCTCAGAGTCAGCTGGCTGGAGCCAAACACACTGCAAGACACTGCCCAACATAGCCTGGGAATAGCACCTACAACCCTTTCAGGGGCAGGGAGAGGAGACAATTATACTCCTCCAAGAGCTCACTCAATCTCTCTCTGTCAAACACTCACAGTCAGCCACACATACTGCAATATATCCTATGCGCTACAGATGCTTGTCGGAGACAGCACAGAGAGACACGGAACAGAGAGTTCATGTTCTGTTTAGAGTTTGGTGAGAGTGAGTGGGAGAGAGAGGACAAAGGAGAGCCCTAACAGAAAGAGTTAATGTGCATAAAGAGAGAGAAGGAGAAAGGAGAGCCCTAACAGAAAGAGTCAATGTGCATAAAGAGAGAGAAGATCAAAGGAGAGCCCTAACAGAAAGAGTCAATGTGCATAAAGAGAGAGAAAAGGAGAAAGAGAGTGCATAAGAGCCCTAACAGAAAGAGTCAATGTGCATAAAGAGAGAGAAGGACAAAGGGAGCCCTAACAGAAAGAGTCAATGTGCATAAAGAGAGAGAAGGAGAAAGGAGAGCCCTAACAGAAAGAGTCAATGTGCATAAAGAGAGAGAAGATCAAAGGAGAGCCCTAACAGAAAGAGTCAATGTGCATAAAGAGAGAGAAGGAGAAAGGAGAGCTCTAACAGAAAGAGTCAATGTGCATAAAGAGAGAGAAGGACAAAGGAGAGCCCTAACAGAAAGAGTCAATGTGCATAAAGAGAGAGAAGGAGAAAGAGAAAAGAACAGTGTGAAAAGGCTTTGTGTAAATGGATCCTGCTCCAGGCACTTTCCCTCAACCTTTGTGGTTTTGATTTTCTATGTTTTGGGTTGTAAAGGCTTTCTCAGCGGGTTACTAATAGTGCATGTGGAAATGAAACAATGTTAGAGCTGAGACTGTAAAGTATTGGTATGTTCAAAGGCATGTGTAAATAAAAACTGCTATGAGCCTTGTCTTCTTCCATTTCAGTAAGAATGTAAAATGTGTGGCGAACTTCGATCGGGGACTAAACACACTCTGTTCTGCTCCATGTCTGTCTATGAGTGTGAGCGTGAGCTTGTGCGTGTGCGAGTGTGTGTGTGAGGGTGTGTGTGTGGTGGGGGGGGACTCAATAGAAGTTTCCTATGGAGACCGACTCATAATAATAGCTGTGTCCGATTTCAAATGGGCTCGGGAATTGAAAATATACCCCTGCACCAGAACGCACTGAAGGCACCTCTAACCCAGCGTCCCTCTCTTCTCTGACAGACAGCACCTCTTTTCTCCTCTAGACTATAGACCATTCAAGTGCCAAGTTCCCTCCACCCACACTGAAACACATTGATAAAACATTCTGCTGGCTTTGCACACAGACAACCGTCCCCCACCCCAACCGCCTAACTTCCATTCTCTTACTCTCTCTTCTATTCACTCTGTCTCTCCATGTCTCAAGTTTTAGAAATCACAGGATAACAAGAAAACTATATTCCTCTATATCCCCATAGACAGTGTCTGTTAACCAGGGTGTGTGTGCATGTCTGTGCGTGTGCGGGATGGGTGTGTGTTGACTTAGATGTGCTGATTGGGATCCATTCATTTGGGCATATAGTAATAATGTCAGGGCTAATGACTGGCCCCTGACAGACATGGTTCAGTGTGTCCACTCTCTCTCTCTGTCTCTCTCTCTGTCTCTCTCACTGTGTCTCTCTCTTTATCTCTGTGTCTCTATCTCTGTCTCTCAGCTAATTGGCCCACTAGAGGGGGTCAAAGAGACTTGCGAGTGCGTTTGGCCCTTGACCCTGCGCTCCTCTGGGCCGTAATCAGTGATTGAATCAGAACTCTTCATTAGAGGAGACCTCTGTGGAGAGAGGAGAGGGTAGAGGTCATCCTGACATCAGCTCTGTCTCTGTGTCTGGTTCCAGGCTCTGGGGCTGACAGGATAGGACACACTGCACAGCACAGCAGAGCACAAGGGGAGTTTTCCACTGTTTACAAACACACTGACAAGTCATTTCCTCCCCACTGGCCTGGCCTGCCTGGTGCAGCCCTCTCAGGATAAAGAGGGAGAGGAGCGAAGGTCACACCACTGCAGTGTCAGGGTTACCTAAAACCTATGTGTGTGTGTATGTGTGTGTGTGTGTGTGTGTTGTGTGTGTGTGTGTGTGTGTGTGTATCACAACTTTCACATAGCCACAGAAATAATGTATGACACACACACACACACACACACACACACACACACACACACACACACACACACACACACACACACACACACACACACACACACACACACACACACACACACACACACAGAGAGAATGGCAGTAGTAGGGTTGGATGCTTTTCCTACTTGATAGGGCAGATAAATGGCAAGTCTCACTCATACCTCCTTTATATGTGTTCAATGTCTTTCTCATATGAAGAAGTATAAAGTACATACAGTATGTGTACTGGCGCTAGGAGCAGGGGACGGGGTCTTGGCATTCTTGCTGACAAGCCTCCAAAAAGCATAACACGTTCCCCCTCTGTGACTGGGTTTACCCAAATAACCCCCTTCACCACCCTTTAAGCATGCCCCTGAGGGCCCTCTGTGGCAGTCCGGAGGAGACCCCTGCCAGCACACGGTCAGAGGGAGAGGGGCTGGGAGCCATCACACTCAGAGAGGAGGACAATGTTTAACCAACCAGCAGGCTGGTGTGTGCACGCGTGTGTGTGTGTAGTCATTTTCCACAGGCTCTTTTTGTTCTCCTCTCCTCTGCCTGCAGTATTATTAATGGTCCAAGGTCAGTCCTCCAGTAATACTACCAGTGAAAACAAACCAGACCATCCTGCAGAGTGCCCAGTCAGCCCAGAGAGCACGCTTCCCCCTTCCTCTCTATCTACAGAGCCCATCCGTGCTCCCTCTCCTCAGCTCATTATTTGCCCTGGTTTATTTATTCTCTCTTTCATATGGATGTAAGATAAGTAGCACTGTGCAGACATACACAGTCCTTGTGCTGGTTTCTGCCAGGAAGGCCTGTCTTCTGGAGGTACTTCAATGGCTAAAGCGTCTATTTGTTTCATATGGTCTGTAATGATTGACGGTTGACTTTATGCAAGCTCATACACATCTCGTCTCAGTGGTGGCCTTGCTGGAGTTGAATCAAAAACGAGGTGTGAAGTGAAGCTCTGTGATTTCACCAGTCAGACCTGAGAATGAACCCTGTGACATGTCACTGACTGAGGCTCTGGCTGCTCCCCCCCCTCCTCCTTTTGCTTGAGTTTCATAAGACTGGTTTATCTTAGAGCTAGAGGTTCCCATGGGGAGGTATGGGATCTGAGGAAGTGTGGGCAGCTGTGGACACACAGACCATCCAGTCAACAAAGGGCAGGGGAGGGGAGGTCAGTGGAGGGGGGTGCAGGGCAGGGGAGGGGGGTGCAGGGGATGGGAGGGGAGGGCAGGGCAGGGCAGGGGTGCAGGGCAGGGGAGGTCAGGGGGAGGGGGTGCAGGGGATGGCAGAGCAGGGCAGGGCAGGGCATGGCAGGGCAGGGCAGGGCAGGGCAGGGGAGGGGGAGGGCAGGGGAGGGGGAGGGCGGGACAGGGGAGGGGTCAGGGGGGGTGCAGGGGATGGCAGGGGAGGGGGGGTCAGGGGAGGGGGTGCAGGGGATGGCAGGGCAGGGCAGGGCAGGTCAGGGGAGGGGGGTGCAGGGCAGGGGAGGGGAGGTCAGGGGAGTGGGGTGCAGGGGATGGGAGGGCAGGGCAGTGCAGGAGAGGGGAGAGCAGGGGAGGGGAGAGGAGGGCAGGGGAGGGGAGGGAAGAGGGGAGCAGGGGGAGGGGAGGGGGAGGGCTGGGCAGGTGAGGGGAGGGCAGGGGGAGGGTCATGGGGAGGGGGGTGCAGGGGATGGCAGGGCAGGGCAGGGGAGGGGAGGGGAGAGCAGGGAAGGGGAGGGCAGGGGAGGGGTGGGGAGGGAAGAGGGGAGCAGGGGAGGGGGGAGGGCTGGGCAGGGGAGGGGGAGGGTCATGGGGAGGGGGTGCAGGGGATGGGATGGGATGGGAGCGGAGGGGAGGGGGGAGGGGAGAGCAGGGGAGGGGAGAGCAGGGGAGGGGAGCAGGGGAGGAGGGGAGTGCTGGGCAGGGGAGGGTCATGGGGAGGGGGGTGCAGGGAATGGGATGGGAGCGGAGGGGAGGGGAGGGGAGAGCAGGGGAGGGGAGAGCAGGGGAGGGGAGAGCAGGGGAGGGGAGTGCAGGGGAGGGGAGAGCAGGGGAGGGGAGAGCAGGGGAGGGGAGTGCTGGGCAGGGGAGGGTCATGGGGAGGGGGGTGCAGGGAATGGGAGGGGAGGGGAGTCCTCCTGATCTGATCCATCTCTGTCTGCTCAGAGAGCTGAGCTCAGCACTACAACACCATTAGTGACCAGGTGCTGCTGACCAGCCAGGCCACGGAGTTTGTCTCTGTCACAATGCTGTTTAAGCCTTCAGGAAGACTAAAGACCACTGCTGCATGTGGACAAAGATATGGACACTTCTGTAGAAGCACTACTATTAGACAACCCTCTGATCCTACAAATATGATTTATATCCAGCAGTTTCCATAGTCTATTATTTTGACCTAAAATGACATATGATAACAAATTGGGGTGATGCTCATCCAGTTCTCTCTGTGTCTCCCTCCTTCCATTGGGGTGATGCTCACAATCTCCCATTGGGGGGCTCATCCAGTTCTCTCTGTGTCTCCCTCCTTCCATCTCCCAGGCTGCGTTGGGACCCGGGCTCATCCAGTTCTCTCTGTGTCTCCCTCCTTCCATCTCCCAGGCTGCGTTGGGACCCGGGCTCATCCAGTTCTCTCTGGCTCATCTCCCAGGCTGCGTTGGGACCCGGGCTCATCCAGTTCTCTCTGTGTCTCCCTCCTTCCATCTCCCAGGCTGCGTTGGGACCCGGGCTCATCCAGTTCTCTCTGTGTCTCCCTCCTTCCATCTCCCAGGCTGCGTTGGGACCCGGGCTCATCCAGTTCTCTCTGTGTCTCCCTCCTTCCATCTCCCAGGCTGCGTTGGGACCCGGGCTCATCCAGTTCTCTCTGTGTCTCCCTCCTTCCATCTCCCAGGCTGCGTTGGGACCTCATCCAGTTCTCTCTGGCTCATCTCCCAGGCTGCGTTGGGACCTGGGCTCATCCAGTTCTCTCTGTGTCTCCCTCCTTCCATCTCCCAGGCTGCCCCGGGCTCATCCAGTTCTCTCTGTGTCTCCCTCCTTCCATCTCCCAGGCTGCGTTGGGACCCGGGCTCATCCAGTTCTCTCTGTGCTCCCTCCTTCCATCTCCCAGTTCCCGGGCTCATCTTCTCTCTGTGTCTCCCTCCTTCCATCTCCCAGGCTGCGTTGGGACCTGGGCTCATCCAGTTCTCTCTGTGTCTCCCTCCTTCCATCTCCCAGGCTGCGTTGGGACCCGGGCTCATCCAGTTCTCTCTGTGCTCCCTCCTTCCATCTCCCAGGCTGCGTTGGGACCTGGGCTCATCCCTCCTTCCATCTCCCAGGCCAGTTCTCTCTGTGTCTCCCTCCTTCCATCTCCCAGGCTGCGTTGGGACCTCATCCAGTTCTCTCTGTGCTCATCTCCCAGGCTGCGTTGGGACCCGGGCTCATCCAGTTCTCTCTGTGTCTCCCTCCTTCCATCTCCCAGGCTGCGTTGGGACCTGGGCTCATCCAGTTCTCTCTGTGTCTCCCTCCTTCCATCTCCCAGGCTGCGTTGGGACCTGGGCTCATCCAGTTCCTCTCTGTGTCTCCCTCCTTCCATCTCCCAGGCTGCGTTGGGACCTGGGCTCATCCAGTTCTCTCTGTGTCTCCCTCCTTCCATCTCCCAGGCTGCGTTGGGACCTGGGCTCATCCAGTTCTCTCTGTGTCTCCCTCCTTCCATCTCCCAGGCTGCGTTGGGACCTGGGCTCATCCAGTTCTCTCTGTGTCTCCCTCCTTCCATCTCCCAGGCTGCGTTGGGACCTGGGCTCATCCAGTTCTCTCTGTGTCTCCCTCCTTCCATCTCCCAGGCTGCGTTGGGACCTGGGCTCATCCAGTTCTCTCTGTGTCTCCCTCCTTCCATCTCCCAGGCTGCGTTGGGACCTGGGCTCATCCTCAATGGTCCAACACAAACCTGCCTGTGCCCCAGTGTATTATGCTTTCCCAGGATTCCAGCTGTACCTTTATTAGGTGATTGGCTGAGAGGGAGGGACGGCCTTCCTTATTTCCTTTCTTTTGCAGAGGAACTGCCACATCCCATCGACACCTGACCTCAGCCTGCAGTGATGCGGCGACCCACACTCTCTTCTCACACTGCAGTACCCACTGGGTTCCTGTGGGCAGGTGTAAGGGTGGGGGGAGCTGAGGGAGTCTTTACACTCACATATTTGGCTACACACACAAACACACACTGCTATGGCTGTTGTGAGCAGACCTGTTGCAGTGGTGTTGGGCCAGCCAAACTGCAACTGAAACCAGACGTCGCCTGTAGGATTCTGAGGCGAGGGTTGGAGTGGTGGGGGGTCAGGGAAGGGGCGGGAGGAGCTCTCACCTCCTACAGACACATCTCACTTCATCAGTCAACACACCAGCAGGCCGAGTGGATGACAGACAGGAGAGCCCTGGTCTGCAGTCAGACCCTCCCTCCCTCCACCTCCACTAGGCTATAGACCTGAATCACTAATAGTTCTGAGAACAGACTCAGACTCCCTGGATTATTTGACAAACACTTGGCATGCATGGCCACTCAGCGTAGTGTGGTAACCTGTGTGGCTGCAGTTACTGACTGAATTCTATTGTCTTCCTCTTGAACATACCCATGTGTTCTGATTCCAGATGAGCTGTTAACTGGCCTCCACAGAGCAGGTACCGACAGACTCAGCTGGATGGCACTAACCCACACCAGCTCCTCAACAGAGAAGGCCAGGCCCTTGTGGTCCCATAATATGGAGCGCACACACACACACACACACACACACACACACACACACACACACACACACACACACACACACACACACACACACACACACACACACACACACACACACACACACACACACACACACACACACACACACACACACACACACACACACACACACACACACACGGTAGGAGGCAGGGTGAATGAGAGCATTCTTCCTCAATGGTTCCTATAGTAGTGTAGCACTGGCCTCTGTTCTCAGATCAGAGCTATCAGCTCATGTAGTCAGATGTGCACACAGACAGACCTCTAATCTTACACAGCAAGAGGAGGTTTTCTATCTCTCCTCCTCCCACATCCCTCTCCCAGACAGGAGCTGCTCCTCCTGCCCCCTCTACCTTCCTCTACCTCAGCTCCCCCACCCCCCAAGGATGACGCATCTCAACACAGCCTAATTTCCCTCCCCTCCCCTTTCCTCTCTAAGCCCTTGCTTATTATTTCCCATCAGCCTGGTCTGTTGGTAGGGTACCATCCTGAAGTGCAGTCCCACTGCTGAGAATCGCTCCAAGGCACTCTCATAAATAATAATGACTATAATGAATACAGGAACAATGAGCTCTGCTTCACATCTCCCTCTCTCCTCACTTTCCCTCTGACCTCTGACCTCTGAGTACTGAATACAGTACCTCCCTCTGACCTTTGAGGACTGACTACAGTATCTCCCTCTGACCTCTGACTACTGACTACAGTACCTCCCTCTGACTACTGACTACTGACTACAATACCTCCCTCTGACTACTGACTACAGTACCTCACTCTGACTACTGACTACAGTACCTCCCTCTGACTACTGACTACAGTACCTCACTCTGACTACTGACTACAGTACCTCCCTCTGACTACTGACTACAGTACCTCCCTCTGACTACTGACTACAGTACCTCCCTCTGACCTCTGAGTACTGACTACAGTACCTCCCTCTGACCTCTGAGTACTGACTACAGTACCTCCCTCTGACCTCTGAGTACTGACTACAGTACCTCCCTCTGACCTCTGAGTACTGACTACAGTACCTCCCTCTGACCTCTGACTACTGACTACAGTACCTCCCTCTGACCTCTGAGTACTGACTACAGTACCTCCCTCTGACCTCTGAGTACTGACTACAGTACCTCCCTCTGACCTCTGACTACTGACTACAGTACCTCCCTCTGAGTACTGACTACAGTACCTCCCTCTGACCTCTGAGTACTGACTACAGTACCTCCCTCTGACCTCTGACTACTGACTACAGTACCTCCCTCTGACCTCTGACTACTGACTACAGTACCTCCCTCTGACCTCTGAGTACTGACTACAGTACCTCCCTCTGACCTCTGACTACTGACTACAGTACCTCCCTCTGACCTCTGACTACTGACTACAGTACCTCCCTCTGACCTCTGAGTACTGACTACAGAGTACTGACTCCCTCCCTGACCTCTGACTACTGACTACAGTACCTCCCTCTGACCTCTGAGTACTGACTACAGTACCTCCCTCTGACCTCTGAGTACTGACTACAGTACCTCCCTCTGACCTCTGACTACTGACTACAGTACCTCCCTCTGACCTCTGACTACTGACTACAGTACCTCCCTCTGACCTCTGACTACAGTACTGACCTCTGACAGTACTGACTACAGTACCTCCCTGACCTCTGAGTACTGACTACAGTACCTCCCCCTCTGACCTCTGACTGACTACAGACTACACTACAGTACCTCCTCTGACCTCTGAGTACTGACTACAGTACCTCCCTCTGACCTCTGACTACTGACTACAGTACCTCCCTCTGACCTCTTGACTACTGACTACAGTACCTCCCTCTGACCTCTGAGTACTGACTACAGTACCTCCCTCTGACTACTGACTACAGTACCTCCCTCTGACCTCTGACTACTGACTACAGTACCTCCCTCTCTTGCTGCCTGACCACTTTATTTATTTCACTGTCCAAAATATCCCTTTCCTTTCCTAACATCTGCTTCAGCACTGTTTCAGTCCTCTCAGCAAGTTTCATCTCACCAACATGATACCTGATGCCCACAACAACAACTGTGTGGGTTCATAGAGCAAGCCACAGAAAACAAAATTATTCTGAAATAACAAACAGATGTGAAAATGCAAGGCTAAACATGGTTTTAAAAAGATTCACCACCCCCCTTCAAAAAAATGGTTTAGATTGTTAGTTTATGGCAAAATGGAAACAATTATATTGGTGCTGCGAAAACAAACAACGCTGCGGTTTGTGTAAAATGGCTAAAATTAGCGTCAGGCATTTCTTGGGAAGTGAAGCATGCTGGGTTTGAGGCGGCATGCGGTTGTGCACCACAAATCCGCCCGACACTTTTTCAACATTTCCTCCACTTGAAGGTAACAGATGTCCAATAAAAACATGAGGCAAAGGCTGACGTTACCAACTCCCACCCATCACTTTTTTACTAAGACACAAAACACTGGAAAACTATAAAAAATACATCCTTTCATGTCGCTGTTTCGTGACCACAGTCGAAATGCAGATGCTTCTCTCAAACCAGGAGCACTGTGCTGCTGACAGTGCCTGGGTAAAACCACACTTGCCTCATCTGCTCTGTTGTGTATTTAGAGTGGCAGGGAGAGGACCGTCTGTGATCTCCTCCTGTCCCATCCCGACACACCACATCAATTAAAACCCTCTCCTCTAAGCCAACACACAGCCACGAGTGGCTGACAAACAAGGGCTCCAAAAACAACTGGGCCCAGGAATAGACCTGCTTACTGACCTCCATACGTACACATCCTCTCCCCAGGCCCAGGAATAGACCTGCTTACTGACCTCCATACATACACATCCTCTCCCCAGGCCCAGGAATAGACCTGCTTACTGACCTCCATACATACACATCCTCTCCCCAGGCCCAGGAATAGACCTGCTTACTGACCTCCACCTCCATACCTGCTTACTGACCTCCATACATCCTCTCCCCAGGCCCAGGAATAGACCTGCTTACTGACCTCCATACATACACATCCTCTCCCCAGGCCCAGGAATAGACCTGCTTACTGACCTCCATACATACACATCCTCTCCCCAGGCCCAGGAATAGACCTGCTTACTGACCTCCATACATACACATCCTCTCCCCAGGCCCAGGAATAGACCTGCTTACTGACCTCCATACATACACATCCTCTCCCCAGGCCCAGGAATAGACCTGCTTACTGACCTCCATACATACACATCCTCTCCCCAGGCCCAGGAATAGACCTGCTTACTGACCTCCATACATACACATCCTCTCCCCAGGCCCAGGAATAGACCTGCTTACTGACCTCCATACATACACATCCTCTCCCCAGGCCCAGGAATAGACCTGCTTACTGACCTCCATACATACACATCCTCTCCCCAGGCCCAGGAATAGACCTGCTTACTGACCTCCATACGTACATCATAGACCTGCTCCCCAGGCCCAGGCCCAACCTGCTTACTGACCTCCATACATACACATCCTCTCCCCAGGCCCAGGAATAGACCTGCTTACTGACCTCCATACATACACATCCTCTCCCCAGGCCCAGGAATAGACCTGCTTACTGACCTCCATACATACACATCCTCTCCCCAGGCCCAGGAATAGACCTGCTTACTGACCTCCACCTACATACACATCCTCTCCCCAGGCCCAGGAATAGACCTGCTTACTGACCTCCATACATACACATCCTCTCCCCAGGCCCAGGACCTGCATAGACCCATACACATCCTCTCCCCAGGCCCAGGAATAGACCTGCTTACTGACCTCCATACATACACATCCTCTCCCCAGGCCCAGGAATAGACCTGCTTACTGACCTCCATACGTACACATCCTCTCCCCAGGCCCAGGAATAGACCTGCTTACTGACCTCCATACATACACATCCTCTCCCCAGGCCCAGGAATAGACCTGCTTACTGACCTCCATACATACACATCCTCTCCCCAGGCCCAGGAATAGACCTGCTTACTGACCTCCATACGTACATCCTCTCCCCACCCACATCCTCCTGCTTCCCCAGGCCCAGGAATAGACCTGCTTACTGACCTCCATACGTACACATCCTCTCCCCAGGCCCAGGAATAGACCTGCTTACTGACCTCCATACATACACATCCTCTCCCCAGGCCCAGGAATAGACCTGCTTACTGACCTCCATACATACACATCCTCTCCCCAGGCCCAGGAATAGACCTGCTTACTGACCTCCATACATACACCTCCCCCAGGCCCAGGAATAGACCTGCTTACTGACATCCTCTCCCCAGGCCCAGGAATAGACCTGCTTACTGACCTCCATACATACACATCCTCTCCCCAGGCCCATGAATAGACCTGCTTACTGACCTCCATACATACACATGCTCTCCCCAGGCCCAGGAATAACCACACAATAACCAGGCAAACACTTTGCAATGAGCTATAAAGTCTATGTTCATGATTCATACATCTTTTTTTTTATTCCACCAGTTGAGGAATAGAGTAGCTGAATTTGACAACACAGTAAATATACACAGTACTCATGTGTTGTGAGAGGCAAGTATTGCATTGCACTCTTGGCTTGAATACTAGAGAAAACTGTGAGGGTAGGAAAGAGAGAAATATGAAAAATCTGCTTCCAAGCTAAGAACACTGATCTACAACCTCATGTAAGAACCGTGGTGAACTATAGGCTGTTTCACACACTGTGGTTTGCTGCACCATGACACCTTGCAACAACAAAATACTGGGGGAATTCTTGGCCAGTGAACCATGTACTCTGGCCTGGCTCATTACCCTGGAGATGTGACATGGGCTGAGCCCCAAATGCCACCCAATTCCCTATGTAGTGCACTACTACTATGGGCCCTGGTCAAAAGTAATGCACTTTATAGGGAATAGGATGCCATTTGGAACTCAGCCCCCAACTCTGCCCACTCTGCCCACAACACCAGCCAAGCGAGAAGCAGTTCAGGCCACAGGCCTGCAGCTAAACATTCGGCCCCATGTCCTGTGGCCTAAATCTTTGAATGACACATCAGCTCCAACACACATCGTTTATATGCCACAGTAAAACCCAGAGTTTGCTTTGATTACTTGTTGTAGCTCTGGGGCCTGCTGTTGCTCCATCAGTCCATAGCACTGTATGTTTTCTACGGACGGGGAGCTGATCTGTACATGAGAGCAGATGAAGGCAAGCGAGGCGTATTAAAAAGGCTTAAAACACCCTTCCCTCCCATCACCACCCACCTAAACAACTGAAATAATTAAGAGCCCCCTATGACAACCTCGTAACTGTACCCATGGCAACCAAACACAAAGGTTGTGTTCTAATGTATTGACTGACTATATGATAGTGATTGCACAGCTCCCCAAGCCAGGCAGCGGTTGCCAGGCGTAGCTATTCCAACTCCCACCTCGGTGATATTCTGTTCCAACAGCAAACCGTAAACCTGCCTTAATCCAGTGTGCTATAAATGAACTAGAAGCAGCAGAGACGGGCACGGTGAGGGGGGCGAAGCTCGCCCTCTTTCTTCTTTACATTTTCCTCAGGATTCAGCTCCTTTTAGAGAACATTGTCCATTTCCCTCATTCGCTCGGCTATTATTTAAATGTACATGTTCCTATGGGACTTCTCTCACGGCCCCCAAATCTCTCTATTGTCGTTAAAAGCTTGGATCATTGCACCGTTCAGAGATTTTAGCCTTGCAGTGGAATTTCCACTGAAACTCAGTTCTCTCAGGAAAAACAAAAGATTTAGTATTGTGAAAAAAACAAAACACCAGTCCTTTTAAACATTCCTTCTTTAAAGTTTAGACAGAGTAGAGGGAGATTGCCCAGACAGAGTGCCAGGCACACAGCACTCACTGGTCTCAGAATACCCTGTATTCACTGTATTATTGCAAATTCAGTACCACGCATCAGTAGTTGCAGACATAACGCTGATGTCTAAGTCTCCCAGCAGGGTGGGAGTTTTTAGATTGAACTACAGATGGCGACACGTTGACAGGTACAATAGCACTAATGGATGATCTGTGTATAAAGCTCTGTCCTCCAGGTCCCCTGGTTCCCTGACTCCCGAGCAGAGGATGTGGCCAAGGAAGACAGACATGGACCACAGGATGATTAGAGTGCTGTGTCCGCGTGCCAGGCAGTAAGGCAGAAAGACAGCCAGTCAATATGTTAACAGAAGAAGCTCTTTGCTGTGGTCCTGACTCAGAAAGACACAGACTGCAGTGCTCAGACAGCTGGGTCTCAGAGGCCTTGATTTAGTTGGCCTATATACTCTCCACAGATAAAAACGTCACTGTCTATTTGGGCCGACTGTAAAACCATTACACATAAAAAAGCAGGAAGGAAGAGCTGCATGTAAAAGAAACGTTTGGTACATATAAACAAACGGATAAAAATACATGTCTTTTCCACTAGACAATATAAGGAACCCGTACTTGTCAGCACTTACTGTAGACTCGAGAATATACACACACCCACACGCACACCCACACACACCCACACACCCACACACACACACACACACACACACACACACACACACACACACACACACACACACACACACACACACACACACACACACTTAATTCCATGGACCTGGGCCAGGATCAACATAATTCCCTCCACTCTCATGGTTCTGGTCCAGATTGATGGTCCTCCTCCAGATTGATGGTCCTGCTCCAGATTGCTGCCTCATTGTTTTCACCATCTGCTCTGGGCCAAATCGCTACATCAATCTCTACAGTCATGCACACGTGTGCGACTGTATGCCTGGTGATACACACACTTGCACACACACACACACACACACACTTACATGCAGAAACACATGCACGTGCCTGCATGTCAAACACACACACACACACACACACACACACACACACACACACTTACATGCAGAAACACATGCACGTGCCTGCATGTCAAACACACACACACACACACACACACACACACACACACACACACACACACACACACACACACACACACACACACACACACACACACACACACACACACACACACACACACACACACACAGACAGACACACACGCACACACAAGGTTCCCAGCAGGCCATCTCATACTTGTTGAGTGGGTCAGGGCAGGGAGAGGGGAGCTGTCTGTAGCTGAAGGGTAGAAAACAGAAGGGGAGTCTGGGCTGGGATCCCTACACAGCAGAACACTCTGCAGGAAGACACTGGGTATGCATCCTAAATGGCACCCTAGTCCCTACAGTGCACTACCCCATGGGCCCTGGTCAAAAGTAGAGCAATATATAGGGAATAGTGTGCAAATTGGGATGCAGATGATGATACGCTGGTTCCCATGGATCTGTGACATGAGTTTCAAACCCACTCTGAAATCAGCCAGATCCACTGTGTCCAGCCTCCTAGTACACATGAACAGGCGAAGTACTGCCATATGGACACCCATGAACCAGTTATATAAAGGCTAAATAATATAAATATCCACAGAGAAACCATCAATCCACTATATACGTGAGTGTCCAAGAGTTGACCTCTTATAAGGGTTGAGAATGACAGAGAACCTCTGGGCCATAGACACCTAAAAAAACATCTGAAACATTCTCACAACGTTTTCCCTACAGCTGCTCTACGTTTCAACTGGCACAGCAGGTATGGATGAACTATCAGTCTAGTGTGTGGATGGACACACTCTCTGTCGCTTAAGGTTTAGTTTCATAAAGGGCTAATAAGGGGATGGAAGCTATTATCAGATGTGTGGTCACTGATTCTTTACATACACAAAACTGTGTTGAGGAATCAACACCCTCACTGCTCAGGTCACTCAAATACACTCACATATGCCTGCACGCATGCAAGGACACGCACACACAGGGGTTATGGCTGTATGAGACTGAGCTGCTTTCTGTGTAATCCCTGGTTGAATGGTCTCCTGTGTGCCAGACATTCCTCTGTGTCTTATAGGGCTTTCTGGGGATTAGACCCCACTTACTTCCAGGGGCCGCGGGCGGGATCAAAGCTGATTGGACTATGGCGTCCAGGGTGGTGGTGTGAGGGACACTGAGCCCATACTCACCTGAGATTGACTCACACAGGGGGACATGGGAACACGACACCACAGCAGAGACATGAGACTCTAACACAGGTCTCAAACACCCAGTGGGGGTAAATTCTGACCTAATCCATGTCACTGCTAACCCAAGCTGTGATGACTGACAGCTGGGCCCTGGGAGATAGGACCTGGGTCTGGGATTACACTTCAACAATAAATTAAGTATTCTAGACCTCAGTTACTGGAAGTTACACAAACAAGGTACACAAATGAGAAATAATTCAGATTTAAATCTGGGATCACTTTACACACTGTGTGGAGAGTCATTCCACAGGTTAGCGTTTTTTGTCATGAATCTTGTTCTGGAGGCAGCTCTGCAGAATGGTTACTTGCTGACATAGCCACAAAGTCAGAAAATCAGAGTTTAAACTTAACCCTAAATTTAACCACACTGCTAACCCTAATGCTTACCCTAACCTTAAATTAAGACCAGAAAGCTCATTTTTGTTTTCATACATTTTTACAATATAGACTCATTTTAGTTTGCAATTGGAACATCTAACGAAATTGCTAAATTCTGCCTCCAGGACAAGACTCATCCCAGTAAACGTCAACCTGCAGTCATTCATGGAGATGGTTTATGAATGAAAGGTAGCCTTGTTCAATGAGTGAAGCAATAGAGCTGAGCCACAAGCGAACAAGTCCCTGATAATTCTAATGACGAACAGTTATTGTAACACTGTCTTGGCCCACACATCTGTCTCCTTAAATGCTAAACAAACATCCAACGGGACTGATCAAAGATTACAACAAACACTAGGACTGATCTCTGACAAAATTACACAAAGGAGAACAAAAAGGGGAATGGACTTTACTTACATGTGTATATATCCTGTTGTTTTTTACCAAACAAATGTGAATGATTTAAACGGACATGACCTTCGACCTTTACCAAGGTAGAATCACATGGCTGTCTATTGCGCTCTCAGAGGAAGAGAGAGCGAAATACAAGATTACTCAATAGTATGTACATCTGAAGGGTTTTCCTCTGTTCTGCAATGACAACACATGGGATGTGGAGGAGTCGTTATCATGGAAGTAGACAGTGTCAAAGACAGGAAGTAAAGCAACTCAACCAGAGGTAGAGTTGGCAGAGATCTCAGGCCCCTGTCTGTCTCCCCTCCGACCGCAGCACATGGAGAAACACAAGAGCGGGATAAGCATGGCCACACATAAAGGAAAACACACACACACTTATGCACAACCTTGTTCTCTTTGCATGCTAGAACTTCAATGGCTTATCTACGTATAGCCTTGGATATCCAGAGCATCTCCACCTCAACCGAAATAAACACACACACACTTGTGCAGCTCTATGGCTACGAACAGATCGGGTAGATATAAGAAATCATTAAAATATGTTTTTTTATTTTTAAAATTAAAGCAACAGCTGTGCTTGGACACATAAAACAGACTGGCAGGTAGGTGTAGTCACTACAATAGTATTCACAACACACTCTCCTGTATTGGTGGGTAATGTGGATGCTGAATTAATGTAACAATACTATGGAATAGTAAGATAAATACATACAGTATTTCGTAAGAGTAACACTGCTTGTTGAAATGGTGTTATGAGAAGAATAGCAGTGAAATGACCTTTAAAGGACCTGAGCTTTCAGTACCAGGCGAGCGAGACCAGACAGGCAGGCAGGCTTGAGCTGCCCCCCCCATCCCCTGGCTTTAATGAATGGGTAAGCCAAAGCAAATACTCAGACAGTTTTGTTTGTGTGTGTGTGTGTCTGTGTGTGTGTGATGGTTGTATAGTGCTATCTTATCTTACTGATGTGATGTGCTGCTCTCCCTGATATCAGCCTAGATGAAAGCCTCGCTCATCTCATCTCAACTCCACCATGGTCCTTTGTGCTACAGATGTATGCATCCACACCTTTTATCTCACCCCTATCTGAACCAGCCACCCCAGTTCCGCCTCTCCTGAACCCAGCAGCCAAGGCCTGAGTCTGGGCAGTGTTAGAGAGGCTTGTGGGTCTGTATCTCATCTGGTTCCTTTGACAGACAGAAATACAGAGAGCCCTCTTGCTCACCGGGTCAGTAGGCTGTTTGTGTTTTGCAGGGGGAGTGCAGGGCTGGGGGAAAGAGCAGGGCTTGGGGAGAGAGGGAGCAGGGCTTGGGGAGAGAGGGAGCAGGGCTTGGGGAGAGAGGGAGCAGGGCTTGGGGAGAGAGGGAGCAGGGCTTGGGGAGAGAGGGAACAGGGCTTGGAGAGAGAGGGAGCAGGGCTTAGAGATAGAGGGAGCAGGGCTTGGGGAGAGATGGAGCAGGGCTTGGGGAGAGAGGGAACAGGGCTTGGGGAGAGAGGGAGCAGGGCTTGGGGAGAGAGGGAACAGGACTTGGGGAGAGAGGGAGCAGGGCTTGGGGAGAGAGGGAGCAGGGCTTGGGGAGAGATGGAGCAGGGCTTGGGGAGAGAGGGAGCAGGGCTTGGGGAGAGAAGGAGCAGGGCTTGGGGAGAGATGGAGCAGGGCTTGGGGAGAGAGGGAGCAGGGCTTGGGGAGAGAGGGAGCAGGGCTTGGGGAGAGGGGAGCAGGGCTTGGGGAGAGAGGGAGCAGGGCTTGGGGAGAGAGGGAGCAGGGCTTGGGGAGAGAGGGAGCAGGGCTTGGGGAGAGTGGGAACAGGGCTTGGGGAGAGAGGGAGCAGGGGCCAGTGGATCAGGAGAGAGGACTGGGGACGGGGCTACTCGGTTCAACATGGGGCCTTCCTCAGAGTTAAATCTCCAGTTTAGGATCATTGAGTGTTTCCCCAGTGGCAGGCTGCAATGTGGTCGCTTAAATAGCTGGAAGGAAAATAGCCAGAGTTGTCTGTCTGTGTGTGTGCCATCATGTGTGTGTGCGTGCTAGTTCCCAAAAGCGATTGGCATGTAGGCTATTTGGCATACCGTTATAGGCCCTAAGGCTTACACAGTAATGCCAGATCGCCTAAAATAATGAAAGAAAAACCTCAATGTAGCCTATAGATATAAACTGCACAAGAATAATACATTTATGGATTTTTTAAGCTGTTGTTTTCTCTTCATTCAACACGCCCGCCAGCCACCCGCCCTTCATCCACACAGTATTTAATGACCCTATGAGTCAAACCGCTCATCACTAGCGTGCGGGTGCATGTGTGTACGTACGTGTGTGTCTAGATGCCTAAACTGCTCTGCATCCTACAAGCGCAAATAAAACAAGGCGCAGACACGCACGCACGCACACACACCTACTACACATACACACACCCGCACACACACATGCATACACAGACCCAATGCCCTCCTCGCATGCATGCATGCACCCCTCCCTGTCGTTATTGTTTTACTGTGTCTAAAAGAGGGAGTAGTTTCTTTTAAAGGCCAAATTTATTATGCGTGTGATGAGTGCTCTCAGAGTCGTATAGCAGACGTGGGGGTTTGGGCTTTCAAAGGCTTCTTGGCTGAAATACACCACGGCCAATAGGGGACTGAGAGAGAGGCCTATAGAGACAGCCTACCCCCCCCCCGACTCTCTCTCTCTCTCCCTCTTTCTGTCTCTGTTTTTCTCTCCCTCTTTCTCTCCCATCTCTCAGCCAGAGCTGTAGAGACAATGCTGTAGTGATGAAGTGCTCTAGCTTTTCTCTGACATCCATTATCATTCTCAGTCCCAGTGCCAGGGCCAGTCCCAGTGGCAGTCCAGGGCCAGTCCCAGGGCCAGGCAGCAATACAGCTAAGGCCGAAGCTGGGGTTCAAAAACAGCATGACCGAGACACATGCCTGCTTTCTCAATACGCTGGACCACCAACACAGGAAGAAACAGAAAGAAATGGAGGCAGGGAAACTGAATGAGAGTGAAAGAAGGACAGGGGTGAGAGAGAGAATAAAGGAGGATTCTGTTTGTGTCTGTGCCTCTTTCTTGTTCACTTCTCTTCCCAGAAGGCAGAATGATGAGAGTCTTATCTCTGAAAGGCACTTGAACACAACATGCCTTCAGACAGAGCTGTGTATGTGAAGACATGCAGGGATAAATGACACACACACACACACACACACACACACACACACACACACACACACACACACACACACACACACACACACACACACACACACACACACACACACACACACACACACACACACACACACACACACACAGATCGGAGGTTCCCATGCAGGAGTGTGGAAGAGGATCAGGAGAGAGGGATGACAGATGAGGCAGATCAAAATGGAAACGAAGAAAAATGGCAGAACTATCATGGGCTTTACTGTAAAGAAAACGACAAACAAAAGAAATTCAAAAGAGCGATCCAGAGCCATCAATTGCTGTTCTCTCATCAGCTTATAAAAAGGCTTGTGTGATCACAGCTCAGGGTCAACAGGGTTCAGCTCACCCTCAGGGGCCCAGAAGGGGAGGACATGTTGGATGGTTCTATGGCACACTGGTTCTATGAAATCATCATAGCAGAGTAGAGGATTGGGTAAAATGTCATTATTTTATTGGACACAAATATGATCACCAGAGAAAATCCCCTTAATTTATGAGTAATAAGAGGCTTGCATTTAAAGGGGTGTTTTCTGGCTGCTAACTGTAACTGTGTGTAAGGTCTAAATAATGTGCAGGCTGGGTGAGTGGTCCCATGAAACCACGTCCAGCTCTACTCTCCACTCCAGAGACAGTACTGTGCCTGTGACACACGTACAGAGACCTTATAAATCATTGGGCCAAAACTTTCTCTGTCTGCTCCACTGTACCTCTGTACCTGTGTATGTGTGTGTGTGTGTGTCCTCCTGATGTGTCTGGCAGTATGTGTTTTGTTCTGGAGGAGGCCCAGAGGTCATGGCTGGGAAAGACCTGGGTCCCTAGGCGTATGAGAGTGGAGTGTAGTAAAGCAGAATGGATATACAGTATATTATCCCTCACACTGACATCTGGCCCAGGAACTGGTGAGGCAAGAGAACTAAATCAAACATAGTGCCATCCAGGTACAGATAAAGGGAGTGAGTGTGAGTGCTTCTGTGCACATGCATGTGTCTCTGAGTGAGAGAATGTGATAGCATATGTTTCATACCGTAAGTAGGACACGGTGTGTGAATGTGGATTAGTATGAGGGTGTGAGTGTGTGGTAACGTGTCCATGTGTGAGTGTGTGAGACAGTGTGAGTGTGTGAGACAGTATGAGTGTGTGTCTGCATAGTGAGTGTATGTTTGAGTGATGGGGAATTACAGGATCCAGCTGTCATACAAACCATTGGAGAGCAACTCTAATTTAAACAATACAGGAGTGGTAAGATGAAAAACACTACTGAAGAGTTCACACTAGAGTTATTCACCGGGTCCAAAACGTTGGACCTGTTCCGAACTGAATTAGTGGCTTTCCCACCCCACCTGTTATGCATAAATACATTTTTATAAAACTGAGACCCGTTCCGAATGGACCCGAGAACAGCCGGTTCGGATCTGAGAGAAAAAAAAGAACAAAACCTCAGACCGGTGCTGCCAGCGCCATCAATAATGACATTCATATCTTTATACTTGTCAGATAGGCTACTACTGCTATACAGATATAATCATACAGAAGGAGGCTAATTTGTTATTATTCTTTTTTTTATAAAGATAAGCATTATACAGTGCATTCGGAAAATATTCAGACCCTTGACTTTTTCCACATTGTTACGTTGCAGCCTTGCTTCACCGTAGGGATGGTGCCAGGTTTCCTCCAGACGTGACGCTTGGCATTCAGGCCAAAGAGTTCAATCTTGGTTTCATCATACCAGAGAATCTTGTCTTTAAGTGACTTTTGGCAAACTCCAAGCGGGCTGTCATATGCCTTTTACTGAGGAGTGGCTTCCGTCTGGCCACTCTACCATAAAGGCCTGATTGGTAGAGTGCTGCAGTGATGGTTCTCCCATCTCCACAGAGGAACTCTAGAGCTCTGTCAGAGCAACCACTGGGTTCTTGGTCTCCTCCCTGACCAAGGCCCTTCTTCCCCAATTGCTCAGTTTGGCCAGGCAGCCAGCTCTAGGAAGAGTCTCAGTGGTTACAAACTTATTCCATTTAAGAATGATGGAGGGCACTGTGTTCTTGGACTTTCAATGCTGCAGAAATGTTTTGGTACCCTTCCCCATATTTGTGCCTCGACACAATTCCTTTGACCTCAAGGCTTGGTTTTTGCTAATACATGCACTGTCAACTGTGGGACCTTTTTATAGACAGTTGTGTGCCTTTCCAAATCATGTCCAATCAATTGAATTTATGACAAGTGGACTCTAATGAAGTTGTAGAAACATCTCAATGATGATCAATGGAAACCATTGAGCCAGATGAACTCGTGGATACCATTTGTATGTCTCTGTGTCCAGTGTGAAGGAAGTTAGAGATAGTTTTACGAGCCAATGCTAACTAGCGTTAGCGCAATGCCATGAAGTCTATGGGTATCTACTAGCATGCTAGCAGATACCAATAGACTTCCAGATACCCATAGGCACAAGATGCCTATTTTTAATCTTCAACTAAATATAGCACTAAATTAAAAAAGACAGTTCAAACTTAATTTAGCCAACGAAAATGTATCAACAAAATGAAACAAAACACTTTGTGCATATATAAAGAAATGGCTTAGAGTCTTAAATAGGTCTACAATAATAATAATAATAATAACGGTAAAACAAATTGTAATAAATACGAAAATAAATACATAAAAGTTAGGAAATTGCATCAAACCTGATTAGCGAGCTGCACACACAGTCCATATGACCGTGCCAACGTTCTTCTCATCTTTGTCCAGTGCAATATTAAAAGTTGTCCCAGAGGACAGTCCCCTTGTCAGATTCTTTTCACTATACTCTTTCTCCTCTAACTTTAATTTTACTTCAATGAAAAAGGCCTCAATTTTCGCAATCAACAGTAGCCTAGGCCAAGGCTCCTTCCACTCGCTCTCTCTCTCCTCAGCACCAGGCGCATATGTCATAAGTAGCCGGAACCAGTTTCAGCTACAGGTTTTATTGAGTTGCAACTGGCTGACAGATAACAAGCTCACGCAGTTCTCATCGACTCACACACATTAAATTAACAGAGGTTGGGTCCAATTGGAGCAAATCTGTAAATATATTTTAATTGTACATACCTGAGACTCGTGGCAATTATATCAGGCCCAGATCCGAGACAAAAGTCCGAATTTAGGATCAGGACCCACTCTCGTGTTGGATCTCGAAATTTCAGATCTGTTGGACTCATGAAGACCTCTTGTCCTCATCCTCTCCGTTACCCACCCTCTATCTTCATCTGCCCTATATCTCCCAAACACTTATCCTCTTTCTCCCTTTCTCCATTTCTCTTTCACACTCATTCTTTGTCTCTTTCTCCCTCTCCGTCAAATCAAAGCAAATTTTATTTGTCACATACAACAGGTGTTGACCTTACAGTGAACTGCTTACTTACAAGCCCTTAACCAACAATGCAGTTTTAAGAAAAATAAGAGTTAAGTCAAAAATAGATAGGTAAAATGAGAATGGGTGCATGCTCGGTCCTCGTTTTCCTGTAGTCCACAATCATCTCCTTCGTCTTGATCACATTGAGGTAGAGGTTGTTATCCTGGCTCCAGGTCTCTGACCTCCTACCTATAGGCTGTCTCACTGTTGTCGGTGATCAGGATTGCCACTGTTGTGTCGTCTGCAAACTTAATAATGGTGTTGGAGTCGTGCCTGGCCATGCAGTCATGGGTGAACAGGGAGTAAAGGAGGGGACTGAGCACGCACCCCTGAGGGGCCCCCATGTTGAGGATCAGCATGGCAGATGTGTTGTTACCTACCCTTACCACCTGGAGCCTGCAGCCCGCAGCCCGTCAGTTGCAGAGGAAGGTGTTTAATCCCATGGTCCTTAGCTTAGTGATGAGCTTTGAGGGCACCATGGTGTTGAACACTGAGCTGTAATCAATGAATAGAATTCTCACGACGTAGGTGTTCCTTTTGTCCAGGTGGGAAAGGACAGTGTGGAGTGCAATAGAGATTGCATCATCTGTGGATCTGTTGGAGCGGTATGCAAATTGGAGTGGGTCTAGGGTTTCTGGGATAACGGTGTTGATGTGAGCCAAGACCAGCCTTTCAAAGCACTTCATGGCTACAGACGTGAGTGCTACTGGTTGGTAGTCATTTAGGCAGTTTACCTTAGTGTTCTTGGGCACGGAGACTATGGTGGTCTGCTTGAAACATGTTGGTATTACAGTCTCGGTCAGGGAAAGGTTGAAAATGTCAGTGAAGACACTTGCCAGTTGGTCAGCGCAACGCTGATGCTCTCATGCATGCTTCAGTGTTGCTAGCCTCAAAGCAAGCATAGATGTAATTCAGCTTGTCTGGTAGGCTCGGGTCACTGGGCAGCTCGCGGCTGTTCTTCTCTTTCTAGTCTGTAATAGTTTGCAAGCCCTGCCACATCCGACGAACGTTGGAGCCGGTGTAGTAAGATTCAATCTTAATCCTGTATTGACGCTTTGCCTGTTTGATGGTTCGTTGGAGGGCGTAGCAGAATTTTCTAAGCGTTTGGGTTAGAGTACCGCTCCTTGAAAGCGGCAGCTCTACCCTTTAGCTCAGTGCGGATGTTGCCTGTAATCCATGCCTTCTGGTTGGGGTATGCACGTACGGTCACTGTGGGGACGACGTCATCAATGCACTTATTGATGAAGCCAGTGACTGATGCGATGTACTCCTCAATCCTATCGGAAGAGTCTGTGCTAGCAAAACAGTCCTGTAGCTTAGCATCTGCGTCATCTGACCACTTCTTTACTGACCGAGTCACTGGTGCTTCCTGTTTTAGTTATTTCTTGTAAGCAGGAATCAGTATGATATAATTATGGTCAGCTTTACCAAATGGAGGGCGAGGGAGAGATTTTTATGTGTCTCAGTGTGTGGAGTAAAGGTGGTGTTGAGTTTTTTTCTCTCTGGTTGCACATTTAACATGCTGGTAGAAATGCTGGTAAAACATATTTAGATTTCCCTGCATTAAAGTCCCCGTCCATTAGGAGCGCCGCCTCTTGGTATATAGTGTGTTCTACAGCTTATCATGAGATACTCTACCTCAGGCGAGCAAAACCTTGAGAATTAATATTACATTTCATGCACCAGCTGTTGTTTACAAATATACACAGACCGTCACCCCTTGTCTTACCGGAGGCAGCTGTTCTATCTTGCTGATGCAGCGTAAAACCCGCTATCTGTATGTTATCCATGTCGTTGTTCAGCCACGACTTGGTGAGACATAAGATAATACAGTTTATACATGTCCCGTTGGTAGAATAGTCTCGACCGTAGATCATCCAGTTTGTTTTCCAGTGATTGCAAGTTGGCGAATAGGACTGATGGTAGAGACAGATTACCCACTTGCTGTCAGATCCTGACAAGGCACCCCGACCTGCATCCCAGATATCTCTGTCTTTTTCTCATGCAAATGACTGGGATTTGAGTCTTGTCGGGTGTCTGAAGTAAATCCTTCGTGTCCGACTCGGTAAAGAAAAAATCTTTGTCCAGTACGATGTGAGTAATCTCTGTCCTGATATCCAGAAGCTCTTTTCAGTGGCAGAAACATTATGTACAAAATAAGTTACAAATAACGCTAAAAAAACACACACAATAGCAGGCCGTGAAACGGCAGCCATCTCCTCCGGCGCCATTGTATCTGAAAGGGTCTTCAACCCTTTTTAGGACTTTATGGGGTTTATGAAGGTGATAATTTAACTGAAGTCTCTAGGTCATTTTTGAGGGAGTATAATATAATTGGTAGAGTTTAATAGGAACAAGGTCCTTGACTTAGCAGACCATTTCTGTTTTATCAGCAGCCTGTTAAACTACTCATGAAAGCTGTAAAAAATCACAAGTAACAATTTAGGACAATCATGTTAAAATCATTACACTCCCGTCTACATAAAAATGGTCTTTACATAAAGCTGTCGTAAAAAATATTTCACTTATAATCTTTATGAAATCTTTATAATTATAAATGACATCACTTGGTGGTGAGATGATGAGATGCTGAAGCAAGTGGAAAATGAAAGTAACAGTGCAATTTCAGCACTAAAGCCTTTTACCATATTTCTGCGGGTGGATGAGGGTGGAAAGAGGAGCGAGGGGGCGAGTTTTCATAATTGAGACGTGTGACTCCTTGGCTGCTTTCATAGCGACAGGGTTCATTGATAATCCCTTTCTCTGCCATGACTGACTCATATAAAACCCTATCAGTCAGGCTTGGTGGAACGATTTCCCAGTTTAAAAGTTTAAAAGACAGTAGTCTAGAGAGCACACACACACCACATTGACACACACACACACACACACACACACACACACACACACACACACACACACACACACACACACACACACACACACACACACACACACACACACACACACACACACACACACACACACACACACACACACTACTGCATGCACAGTGCAGACGATGGGTGTTGATGTTAGTCTTTTATAGGGTGATGATGCATCTCTGCCCTTTGTCTGACGTTCAGACACATTCACAGAGGAGGGCAGCTAGCTGCCTGGCGCTGACATGCTCTTTCCCATTGTAAGACCCTTCTACTGTGTAGCTCTATGAAACGCTGTGCAGCTCTATGGAACACTATGGAACACTGTGCAGCTCAAAGGAACCCTATGGAACTCTATGGAACACTGCTCTATGGAACACAATGGAACACTGTGTAGTTCTATGGAACACTATGGAACACTGTGTAGTTCAATGGAACACTATGGAACACTGTGTAGCTCAATGGAACACTGTGGGACACTGTGTAGCTCTGTGGAACACTATGGGACACTGTGTAGTTCTATGGAACACTATGGACCACTGTGCAGCTCTATGGAACACTATGGAACACTGTGTAGCTCAATGGAACACTGTGGAACACTGTGCAGCTCCATGGAACACTATGGAACTCTATGGAACACTGTGAAGCTCCATGGAACACTATGGAACACTGTGCAGCTCTATGGAACACTATGGAACACTGTGTAGCTCAATGGAACACTATGGAACACTGTGTAGCTCCATGGAACACTACAGAACACTGTGTAGCTCTATGGAACACTCTCTATGGAACATGGAACACTATCTATGGAACATGGAACACTGGAACACTGTGCAGTTCTATGGAACACTATGGAACACTGTGCAGCTCTATGGAACACTATGGAACACTGTGTAGCTCAATGGAACACTATGGAACACTGTGCAGCTCTATGGAACACTGTGGAACACTCTCTATGGAACACTATGGAACACTGTGCAGCTCTATGGAACACTATGGAACACTGTGCAGCTCTATGGAACACTATGGAACACTGTGTGCAGCTCTATGGAACACTATGGAACTCTATGGAACACTGTGCACTCCATGGAACACTATGGAACACTGTGAACACTATGGAACACTGCTCTATGGAACACTATGGAACACTGTGCAGCTCTATGGAACACTATGGAACACTGTGTAGCTCTATGGAACACTATGGAACACTGTGCAGCTCTATGGAACACTATGGAACACTGTGCAGCTCTATGGAACACTGGAACACTATGGAACACTGCACTATGGAACACTGTGCAGCTCTATGGAACACTATGGAACACTGTGCAGCTCTATGGAACACTCTATGGAACACTGGAACACTGTGCAGCTCTATGGAACACTATGGAACACTGTGCAGCTCTATGGAACACTATGGAACACTGTGCAGCTCTATGGAACACTATGGAACACTGTGCAGCTCTATGGAACACTATGGAACACTGTGCAGCTCTATGGAACACTATGGAACACTGTGCAGCTCACTGTGCATGGAACACTATGGAACACTGTGCAGCTCTATGGAACACTATGGAACACTGTGCAGCTCTATGGAACACTATGGAACACTGTGCAGCTCTATGGAACACTATGGAACGCTGTGCAGCTCTCTGGAACACTATGGAACACTGTGAAGCTCTATGGAACACTGTGCAGCTCTATAGAACACTGTGCAGCTCTATGGAACACTATGGAACACTGTGCAGCTCTATGGAGCACTATGGAACACTGTGTAGCTGGAACAATGGAACACTGTGCAGCTCTATGGAACACTGTGCAGCTCCTGGAACACTATGGAACACTGTGCAGCTCTATGGAACACTATGGAACACTATGGAACACTGTGTGCAGCTCTGTGGAACACTATGGAACACTGTGTAGCTCCTGGAACACTATGGAACACTGTGCAGCTCTATGGAACACTATGGAACACTGTGTAGCTCAATGGAACACTATGGAACACTGTGCAGCTCACTATGGAACACTGTGCATCTCCATGGAACACTATCACTGTGCGCTCTACTGGAACACTGTGCAGCTCTATGGAACACTATGGAACACTATGGAACAATGTGCAGCTCTATGGAACACTGTGCAGCTCTATGGAACACTATGGAACACTGTGCAGCTCTATGGAACACTATGGAACACTATGGAACACTGTGCAGCTCTGTGGAACACTATGGAACACTGTGTAGCTCTATGGAACACTATGGACCACTGTGCAGCTCTATGGAACACTATGGAACACTGTGTAGCTCAATGGAACACTATGGAACACTATGAAGCTCCATGGAACACTATGGAACACTATGGAACACTGTGCAGCTCCATGGAACACTACGGAACACTGTGTAGCTCTATGGAACACTATGGAACACTGTGCAGCTCTATGGAACACTATGGAACACTATGGAACACTGTGCAGCTCTATGGAACACTATGGAACACTGTGCAGCTCTATGGAACACTATGGAACACTGTGCAGCTCTATGGAACACTATGGAACACTGTGCAGCTCCATGGAACACTATGGAACACTGTGCAGCTCCTCGGAACACTATGGAACACTGTGCAGCTCTATGGAACACTATGGAACACTGTGTAGCTCAATGGAACACTATGGAACACTGTGCATCTCCATGGAACACTACGGAACACTGTGCAGCTCTATGGAACACTATGGAACACTATGGAACAATGTGCAGCTCTATGGAACACTGTGCAGCTCTATGGAACACTATGGAACACTGTGCAGCTCTATGGAACACTATGGAACACTATGGAACACTGTGCAGCTCTGTGGAACACTATGGAATACTGTGCAGCTCCATGGAACACTATGGAATACTGTGCAGCTCCATGGAACACTATGGAACACTGTGCAGCTCTATGGAACACTATGGAACACAGCAAACAGCTGGAGGCAGGGCTTTCTTCTATAGTGCTCCATATTTTATGGAACGGTCTGCCTACCCATGTCAGAGACGCAAACTCGGTCTCAACCTTTAAGTCTTTACTGAAGACTCATCTCTTCAGTGGGTCATATGATTGAGTGTAGTCTGGCCCAGGAGTGGGAAGGTGAACGGAATGGCTCTGGATGAACGAACCGCCCTTGCTGTCTCTGCCTGGCCGGTTCCCCTCTTACCACTGGGATTCTCTGCCTCTAACCCTATTACAGGGGCTGAGTCACTGGCTTACTGGGGCTCTCTCATGCCGTCCCTGGAAGGGGTGCGTCACCTGAGTGGGTTGATTTACTGATGTGGTCATCCTGTCTGGGTTGGCGCCCCCCCCCCCCCCTTGGGTTGTGCCATGGCGGAGATCTTTGTGGGCTATACTCAGCCTTGTCTCAGGATGGTAAGTTGGTGGTTGAAGATATCCCTCTAGTGGTGTGGGGGCTGTGCTTTGGCAAAGTGGGTGGGGTTATATCCTTCCTGTTTGGCCCTGTCCGGGGGTGTCCTCGGATGGGGCCACAGTGTCTCCTGACCCCTCCTGTCTCAGCCTCCAGTATTTATGCTGCAGTAGTTTGTGTCGGGGGCTGGGGTCAGTTTGTTATATCTGGAGTACTTCTCCTGTCCAATTCGGTGTCCTGTGTGAATCTAAGTGTGCGTTCTCTAATTCTCTCCTTCTCTCTCTCTTTCTCTCTCTCGGAGGACCTGAGCCCTAGGACCATGCCCCAGGACTACCTGACATGATGACTCCTTGCTGTCCCCAGTCCACCTGGCCGTGCTGCTGCTCCAGTTTCAACTGTTCTGCCTTATTATTATTCGACCATGCTGGTCATTTATGAACATTTGAACATCTTGGCCATGTTCTGTTATAATCTCCACCCGGCACAGCCAGAAGAGGACTGGCCACCCCACATAGCCTGGTTCCTCTCTAGGTTTCTTCCTAGGTTTTGGCCTTTCTAGGGAGTTTTTCCTAACCACCGTGCTTCTACACCTGCATTGCTTGCTGTTTGGGGTTTTAGGCTGGGTTTCTGTACAGCACTTTGAGATATCAGCTGATGTACGAAGGGCTATATAAATAAATTTGATTTGATTTGATTTATGGAACACTGTGCAGCTCTATGGAACACTATGGAACACTATGGAACACTGTGCAGCTCTATGGAACACTATGGAACACTATGGAACACTGTGCAGCTCTATGGAACACTATGGAACACTGTGCAACTCTACGGAACACTATGGAACACTATGGAACACTGTGCAGCTCTATGGAACACTATGGAACACTGTGCAGCTCTATGGAACACTATGGAACACTGTGCAGCTCTATGGAACACTGTGCAGCTCTATGGAACACTATGGAACACTGTGCAGCTCTATGGAACACTATGGAACACTGTGGAGCTCTATGGAACACTATGGAACACTGTGCAGAGCTGTTGAACCTGGCTGTACTGTTTCGAGCGGGTCAGATTTCTGCTCTGTCAGGTGCAGCCATGAGAAAGGAATTCCAGTTTGCAAAAAAAGCTTTGAGAAAGATGAGTGATCCTAACCAGCATCTCACAGCATGTCCTCTCCATCCCCTAAGTGGATCTGAGAGTGTGTGAGGGCTCCATCACTGCTATACTAACAAAAAGAGAAAGAGAGACGGAGAGAGGAAGAGTAGCAGTCTGTCAGAACCAGGCCAGACTGGACCGTCGCTCATAAACGCCTCAGGAATCTCTGCACCTCTGGCAGGTGTCCATGGTAACCGCAGCATTCCCGGCCCGCCAGTGAATGAGGGAGAGGAGAGGGGAAATGAGAGCGAAAAAGAGAAGGGAACTGAGTGTACTACAGGGCTGAAACAACTCAGTTGGACTATCTTAGATATTCATCTCCATCTATTATGAGAGGAAATCATACAATATATGAAACACTAGAGACACGCTTCCTTTCTTCAGCTTTGACCAATGCACAGGGGGACATTGTCCCCAGAGGTCTGACATACTTCGAACATACACCCTTAAGGGGTTTCAGTATGTTTGACTGAACATGAGAATGTGTTGAGAGGTTTCCAGGGATAGCATGGGTAAAGCCATTAAGAAATAATGCATGCTATTCTTTTATAACACAGTCCGTACCCTGTACCACTCCTTACTCTGGCCTTATACCCCTCCTAGCAATCACCCATGTGTAGAGCAGGGAATGGCTGCAGAAGCTGTGATGTACTATAGACCTCAACCCTCTAATCCAATACTTCAACTGAATCACCTTCCTCATCGCCATCAGTTAGGTCAGCTGATCAATCTGTCCAGTCAGTACTTGTTCCTTTCAGGTTATGACCTTACCAACCTTCAACAAGCCTTTCAAACAGAGAATAAACGCCCTCTTTCTCCTCTTCTCTTTATTACGAGGACCTTATTTTTCTCACCGCTGGCTGAAAAAACACTGTGGCATCCAAACCCCTCAGCCGTCGCTGCCAAGTGTCAGGACTAACAATGAAAAGGGGAGGAGAGGACTATCTCTACCTCCATCCTCTTTCTTCTCTCTGCTCTATCTCTTCCTGGCAGCACTCAGAGAAACGTGTCCCTTTGGAGCAGGGGCAAATTTCAACTCATTCGGCTGCTCATGTCTTTCACCGCCATCTTTCTCTCTCTCTCTCTCTCTCTCTCCATCTTCAATGGGGTGAATAGATTACTGAGATGGAGAAAGAGAGGAGGAGAGAGAGACGGGGAGGATCTAAACTGTGCTAGGACTTTTAGCACTTCTCAACAGTCTCTGGTTCAGAACCCATCTGGTTTCAGCGTTGGTAACACAGTCTTAATGAGTCTCTGTTTACACTAGCAGCTAGGTTTACAAAGCAGTGGAAGTTTCAAGTTTCAATAAAAGACGCATTAGCTTGGAATAATGCTTCTGTTCTTTTGTAAATAGGATGTTATGACGGGTTTATGTCCAGAAAGGAAAAACATTATTTGAGGAGACAGAGAGATTTGTGTATCAGTCTGACTGATACTCAGAGTCAGAACCACGCAGAATCTCACAGCTCCTCTTTTAGGTCAGGTATCCATCTGCAGAATAAGACAGACAGCATGCTGGTCATGTTAAGGAATCTTAGCACCGTCTCTCAGACCCAGACAGGCCCTGTCAGGTGAAACCTTCAGACAGACAACATGGAGGTGAGCCAACAGAAATAATACAGCCAGTACTGAAGAGCCACTCTTCTCCCTGCCTCGCTCCAACGACAGCAGCAGATAGACAGGGCTGTGACTGGAGGCTCTGCTGTGCTCCCATCCAGTAGCACTAAGACTACAGTATGTTTAGACCAGTGGCAGTAGGTGGCGTTTAATGAGCATGGCCTTATTTCTGTTATAGCATATTGAATGACTGTCACTCCTATTCCATTCGCCCAGCTCAGTGTAACATTGATAGGTTTAGGCTACTACATGATACCCTAATTTTCCCTATACGCATCATGAGGTTGCTACAAACTAGCCTATGAATGAACGTTAACGTAGGCACACAGGTCGAGAGAAACATTTTGAGTAATCAAGGTGACAGACAGACAGTGGCACATTCAATACCACCTTGCACACTCTTGTCTGCATCTAGCTCAGGGGTATCAAACTCATTCCATGGAGGGCTGAGTGTCAGCGGGTTTTTGGTTATTCCTTTCAATTAAGACCTAGACAACCAGGTGCATGGAGCTCCTTCCGAATTAGTGATCTTAATTCATCAATGAAGTACAAGAGTGGAGAAAAAACCCACAGACACTCTGTCCTCTTTGGAAAGAATTTGACATGTGATCTTGCTGATCTTGAATGTAATCAATAGTCCCACAGCTGCAAACAAGAGTTTCTATTGGAGAAATTCAAGTATGTTTATCCCTGTTTCATTCCATTTACTTCCATTTAAGAAACGTTTTTCAACAGAATCGGCAGAATGAATACACCCCTGACCACAAGCAAATTCCGTTCACTTTCATAGCAGCCACATACAAACAGCATGATCACTTTGCTCATTAATTCCTTCTTGCATCTACGTGCGCTCCTCCTCTCACCTTTTCCCTTTGCTTGTTGGCTTCAGTGCACAACATATGTGACCAGACTAAAAAAACTTTCCAAGTCAAACCTTCATATCATAACCGCTACAAGCAGCCTACATCGTTGTCACCATATTAGCTAATGTCAGTCAACATAGCTACTAGAACTCACACGTTAATAAATACGCTACAATCATGCAGTACAATATATAGTTAGCAAGCAGTTAAGCAGTTACACCGGCGGACCCAGTGGCAATAAATTAATAAAACCAAAAGCTTACGTGACTTGGAAAATGACCCGTGTTGGATAGCCATAGCCTGCTAGCTCACTTACCATCCCTCTCTGTTTGATCCAGGTGTTTGAGTAGGCTAAACTAGCTAGCAGCATTCACTAGCTAAGTGAAAGTGAAAAAAATACAACTAATAATCTCTCTCTCTCTCTCTCTCTCTCTCGCCTCTCCTTCATTTTTGAAGAAATGAATTTGTTCAAAACTGTTCAGTTATTGTCTTCGTCTCTCTTTGAGTCAATTACTTACCACATTTTATGCACTGCATTGCTAGCTAATTATGTTATGTTTTCAGTAGTAGATTCATTCTCTGATCCTTTGATTGGGTGGACAACATGTCAGTTCATGCTGCAAGAGCTCAGAGTGCTGCTGTGGCTACTGTAGACTTTCATTGCAAAACAGTGTGTTTTAATCAATTATTTTTGTGACATGGAAATATATTTAATAATGTTTTATTTAAAAATAGTAACTATAAGTTTCACTATTAAAAAAAAAAATAATAATTCACTGAGGAGGATGGTCCTCCCAAGTCTGTCCTTCATTCTGTGCATGGAGGAGAGGAGGAGAGAGCAGAGAGGAGGTGTGTGTGTGTGTGTGTGTGTGGGGGGGGGGGGGATGGCAGTATGATGGAGTCCAGAGGTCTCTGAGGCGTGACAGTGGAGGAGTCAGGACAGAGGAGGAGATATGAGCTCTCTCCTAAATGATGCATGTCTTCCATGCTCTATTAGTAGGTAAACAGCACACTGCAGAGGGAAACACTCCTCATCTGTCTGGTGCATGTGTGAAAGTACACTCTGTGCCAGATACAGGGCTGTGCTGAGGAGGACTGTCACAGTGGATGAGTCAGGACAGAGGAGGAGATATGAGCTCTCTCCTAAATGATGCATGTATTCCATGCTCTATTAGTAGGTAAACAGCACACTGCAGAGGGAAACGCTCCTTATCTGTCTGGCGCATGTGTGAACGTACACTCGTTGCCAGATACAGGGCTGTGCTGAGGAGGACTGTCACTGAGGACTGTCACTTCCCAGACACGCACATATACACGCACACAAGACACAGATGATGAGGGATGGGTCACTCATGGGTCTTATCAGAGATCTTCACACTTAATCTTTCTCCGCCACACCCTACTGTAAAATGCATAGCCTGTCTGCCAGCCAATCACTTTCATTTGGTCCATATATCAGTCATCTGATCTTTAGAGACCCGCTCCTATACCTTCCATTATTCCCTGTCTCACCCTATGAAGGGAAGTCATTTTCCCCCAGTCAAGGCATTTGGTTCCACAGAGCCCAGAGTGAAGCAGTGTCCTCTGTTTTCTCTGATTGCTGCTCACAGAGCCAGTCATGTCTCCAATTAGCCTGTGTGTAATTTCAGCTCATCCCCCCCAAAAACTTCTCCTTCTTCTGCCCCTTCTCAACCCAGAACTAACTATCACCAGACCGCTTCTCTTTCTGACTCAGCACTACCTCCCTCCACCACGTCAGCAGCAGCCACTGAGGGGAGAGGAGTGGGGACACCAATGTGACTGCAACCTGAGTCCCCTCATCCACCCAGAAGAGCAAGAAGAGTGATTTTGGGAGGTCCTTGAAATGAGGGGTCATAAATGATGTCATCACCACCTGTCCGTCCACCGCAGTCCAATGCTCTGTTGTGGTTGTCGATCTGTCTGTGGTTTGGGATAAGGGAGTGTGGTGGTGGGGGGAGGTGTGGCCTGGGTTAGATAGCTCCTTCCTCAATCCCAGCCCATTGGACCAAAACACTTTGAGTCTTTCTCATGTGGTGTCGTAATATGTTTTTGCACTCTTATAGATGACAAATGTGCAACAAGACAATTAAGACTTCTGGGCGAACACAAAACCTCAAACAGATACTGCATATTAATAGAATGTTTCACACTAAACATTCTGCCTTCAGCATCTGGACACAACTGCAGGAGGGAGGGAGAAAAGAGGAGAAGAGAAGAGATTTCATTCTGATTCATATCTGCGGCTGCCCAGGGCTTTAATAAAATAATAAAGAGATAAGTAAGAGAGAAAGAGAGAGCTGGCAGTGTGGAGGATTGAGAGGCAGCCAGTACTGACACACTGCACAGGGAGAGAGAAAGGGGAAGGAGAGACACAGCAGACTAAAGGATAGGAAAGAAGAGGAATGATTATGTGAGAAGACAGGAGAGGAGAAGAGAGTGGAGGGACTGACATGGTAAAGCGAGGAGAGAGGTGGAAGAGAGATTAAAAGAGAAGAGAAGAGGAGAGGTGGTATAGGTATTGAGTGGAGGTCCCTCTGTGAAAGAGATCCACAGATGGACGGAGGGCAGTCCCATTGGGAGCCAGGCAGCGCTAGGCCAGGTGAACTCATCAGGACTGTACAGTACATTACCACCAGCCCCCTGGGAGCTCAGGCCATCCCATCAATGCTGCCATTGTCTCAGACTCAACGACGTCAAAACACAGAGACATATACATCATGGCTACAGGACAGCTATGTGTTCTAACTACTACATGTCACTCACTACTTCTGAATGGTGC